>NW_028261382.1:133901160-134501160 GCF_051295495.1 Thamnophis sirtalis | reverse complement strand
AAAATATCATAAGTAAAGCATTTTTACCCAACCATCAACTTAGAAAAACCCTTAAGGTGTTCAGGAAAGACCACAAAAGTCTTCAATTAAACGGGGATGCTCAGCAACACAATACAAACCAAAGAGATGAAGCTAGAAAGACTCACTGATATTTAACTGACAGCCCGCAAGTACTTGGCGAAAACCATCCAGCCAAGTTATAAGTAAGTAACCAGATGCAGACCTGGACAAAAAGTTAATTTCTTATGGGTGCTACCATTCCTATCAGGTTTGTTGTTATCTTTCCAGATAATTTTTAAACTAAGTATTGTTTGTACTTAAAATGCTTAATTAGAATTCTCGCAGAAAAAAAATACAGAATATTGGTTGAGTATAAAACAAGACCAGAATGTTTTCTGAAAACTCTGATTAAGCAATAGTTGGGACAATTACGTGCTCATGTGTTTATTTGGATTTGATTGTATATTCACAAACATATCACTCAACAACCACAGCTGAATCAGCAAAAGAAGAGAAATCAAAAGTTCATCAAACAATTCCAAATGTCAGCCGGTGTATTTTTGAATACACTTTGTAAACTCAACTTCTGCAAGTCATAACAGCTTGCACAAACTGCCCACTTCCAAATAGGCTCAACAAATCATTTAAAGTAAATTAATCTCAGCAATGTTACTTCACAAGGCCTCGTTCTCACAAGCACACTTATTTTGTATTTACCTGCCTACTATCCATATCATAAACTTAAGTTTCACCGTAACAGAATTAATTTAAGAAATAGCAATAGTTTGCTTAGTATTGCTAATAGGCAGGCAATAATGGCATGAAGACATTACGTTAGCTGTCTTTTTCATCTGACTGGGCTGTGGCCAATTCTGCTGTTGTTGAGAGAATCATGTCTATATCTTTAAAGCAATAAATAAGTGTGCGTTGGTCTCAGAGCTAGTGCATTTTATCTTGCAAGATAATTAGCAATCAGAATCCAACACTGAATACTCACAAAAAGGGTGGGAATAATATAGTCAGCCCCTCAAAGTAGATCAGTCTAGGAAACCAAAGCCTCATAGATCAGTACTACTTTGATTGTAAAGCTACAATAATAGAATCTTACAAGTCTGAATGTATTCTCCCATCCTTCCCCTTATCTTCATGTGAGCTAAGGAAGAACTTGTTTAAAACTTTTATTCACATTCAATCATTGGCCTGGCTTCAGCCTCCTTTTCTCTGTTTCCTTAGTAGTAGGTCTTCCTTCCGCCCTCTACCTCTAGAGCTAGACACAGGTGAATTGATGGAAAGAACAGCTTTCATGGGCACCAATAACCATATGTGCATAGGTAGTGATGATCAGGTGGCCAGTGGTTTGCTAATGGGGGCTGTTTTCTGTTTGTGATGGGAGAAGAGCCTATTCTTTGGTCCTCAGCTTTGTTTTGGCTTCTTCCATTATGATGCTGGCTGATGTACCACAAGAAGAGGTACTATTAAGTCAGGCTTCTATGTAGTTGTTTTCTCCCCACGTCTGATCAGCAAATTCTGCCTTGGTCTTTCTTTCAGTTTATCATCTCTCTCTTTAGCTATTCCTCGGCCTCTTCCAATCATGGCTTTGGGGAGTAGACTTTTATAGGGCAGATAAACTTGATCTAGTTATCTAGTCTTAAACTGGAGGGGTACTGTAAAGGAAAGATGAAAGAAAAAGAAAAGCAAAAAGAAAAGATTTCATGTAACTCTTAGAGTGATTGAAAGCCTCAATTACAGAGCCGAGGTGGCGCAGTGGTTAAATGCAGCACTGCAGGTTACTTCAGCTGACTGCAGTTCTGCAGTTCAAATCTCACCGGCTCAGGTTTGACTCAGCCTTCCATCCTTCCGAGGTGGGTAAAATGAGGACCCGGATTGTTGTTGGGGGCAATATGCTGACTCTGTAAACCGCTTAGAGAGGGCTGAAAGCCCTATGAAGCGGTATATAAGTCTAACTGCTATTGCTATTGCTATTGCTAATTGTTCCAATCTTGAAAAAGACTAGTTCTGTTCCAAAATCATGACAAACTACTGCGCTTTGTTCCAATCTGAAAACCGCTGATGCATTTTGTTTGAAGCATCAAGCTCTAAAATGCACATTTCCAATTTGCTTTATATATGATGGAATTTGTATAATCTCTTCTAGATGCATATGGTGATTGTTTCACGATTGCTGGATTTTAATTGGTTTTAGTGACGTAGCCCTAACAGAATTGTTTAAATGTAAATTTTGTAAATACTGCTTTGTGTGTATGTATAATGATTGATTTAGCATTGATTTGCATTGATATTTTTTCCATTTATTGCATTTCAGTTATATCATATGCTAGTGGAAACTGGAGAACTGGAGAATACTTACATTATTTACACTGCTGATCATGGTTACCATATTGGACAGTTTGGACTGGTCAAGGGAAAGTCAATGCCATATGATTTTGATATTCGGGTTCCTTTCTTTATTCGTGGTCCAAGTATAGAGCCGGGATCAGTGTACGTTCTCCTATGTCTGCAGCACAGCTGTTGTACCTAATGTAAAATATTTGTAAGCATATTTGATTGTCATTCTTGTGGATGGTTTATTTCATCAAGATTATTGCGAAGCATGATCAAAGAAGAACATCTTTTTCTTACTTTGTAAATGTTATTCTTTCCAAACTTTGCTAGAAGTATAATGGCATATTCCTTTTCTTATTGTTATAGCCTTGGACTGTTATTTTGTAGCTTGCTGCTAAGACTGTAATGGGGTCATGTGAGGATATATTTCACTTACTGTGGCTTTACCGGGTATATAAATATTTAGCCACAAGTCTGCTGGCTCAAATAGCATGACTGCTTTATCTCATTGCATAACTGAAATTAGTGTGGCTCATCCTAATTCACTGTCCGGTAAGGGAAACTTGGAAGAAACTTGAAACTGCCATTGCATATACTATTTTCTTAAGTACTTGTATAAAATGACGCTCAGGTTCTTTTAATTCTACAAAGATTTCAGATATTTCTTCTAATGTGCCTAATACAGCTCCGACATTTTCTGTTCATTTGCAGAATATCTCACATGGTGCTGAATATTGACCTTGCTCCAACAGTTTTGGATATTGCAGGACTTGATACACCTCCAGATATGGATGGCAAATCTATTCTTAAACTTCTGGACCTTGAAAAATCAGGGAACAGGTGAGCTGAAGCACTTTCTTGAGGCCCATTTGACACCAAATTCTTGAGTTGGCTTGTGAAGAAGAGAGAAAGTGAAACATGTCTAAAGTACAAATGACCCTTGCTTTCCCAGCACACAAAACAATTTTAAAGATCATATTTATAAAATTGTGAAAGTTGTGAGCAAATAATTTGCTTGGAGTAAAAATAAGTTAGTCATCTTTAATTGCATAGCCAAACATAGCCACAAATGCCAACAGTAAATTGTTGTTATTTTGATTTTAGGTTTCGAACAAACAAGAAAACCAAAGTTTGGCGTGATACATTTCTTGTGGAAAGAGGGTAATTATTGAAGTTGAGTGAGTTCTAGGAAAATTGCCTGGTGGGAAATTCTCTTAATTTTGTATGCAAAATCCTTCATTCAACCTTTTTTGCTACTATTAACAGTGCAGGTGGTGACGCTGATTTCCTTGTCAGACTAGGTTGACCCGGATTGTAAAAGAAAATCATCTTGGATGCTTTAGAGAATGGAAAAAAGGCAAAACGGGAACAATATTTGGGCTTTTTCTTCCCAGACCTCACTGGCTGTGAGCTGCTTTCCATCTCCTCAGTTTTAGTAATGCAAACTTTCCCCAATGGCATCCTAACGGAACTGAGGAAAGGAACAATTCAAACAGTAAAACCTAGCATTTTAATAAGAATGAAATTGATTTTGTTCTAGGACTGCGCTATCCCTCACAAACCAGCATGCCTAGAAAAGAGAATCTGTGTTCTCTCTCTCTCTCTCTCTTTTTCTCTTTCCCTCTCCCCTCTCTCTTTCTTTCTCTCTCTCTCTTTTTCTTTCTCTATAATTATTTGACAAAAGAAACTGCTGATTTGTCTCTTTTCATCCTTGGCCCAGTCAGATCTTATCACAACTGAAATACATAAGGAGAAGCCTGCCGAAGTATATGAGCTGAGGAATGAATCCTTCCAACTCTTTACAGCTTCCATATTAAAAACTTGTGGTGAACAAGCCTAGAGAGATCATCCAATGCAGTACTAAAGGCGAGGCCAGATGCCAACTCTTACTCTGCCATGTTTTCTCTGCCTGTGCCAAGAAATGATAGAAATGAAGGGTTTTGCAAATGTTTATCCTGCATGTTTTAATGTAGAAAATACACATTTCTTCTATCCATGCAATCTCTCATTAGGAGGCAACAACTGCATGAAATGCAGCCTTGAATTCTGCCAGTCATCTTTGTCCTTCATATACATATGCATATGCATGTACATATATACATTATATGTAGACAGCTGTGTGAAAAAGTCCTGCACATTTTCAGTTTTAAGCTGTATTTACATGTTTAATCAACTTTTTACTCAAAGAAACCACGCAAAATTCATATTTTGATGAAAATTTCTGTAGTTGGATTGAAATGCATAATTTTTATTAATATAACCAAAGTCTTTTTAAGGTTTTGAGTGAGTTTATGTGCTAAAACAAACACACCTTGAATTTTCGAGAATGTTAGGATCGAAAGTAGCCAATCAGTAGTGAGCTTTGGCTGACCAATCAAAATGCACAGCATCATTGTGCTTCATGAAGAAGGTTACTCCTGTATAGAAATAGCCAAGAGAGTGAAATGCCACCACACCACAGTGAGAAGAGTGGTTGAAAAATACCAAATAACTGGTTCAGTTGATGACAGACTCCGCTCTGGAAGACCAAGAAAGTCGACAAAACCGCAAAATCAGGCTCTGCAACTCATTTTGATGGCTGACAGGAAGTTAACCTCACCTCAGATTACAAGAACCTGGGGTGAAACATGTGATGTAAAAGTGTGCACAAGAACAGTACGTTGCAGACTGCTTGCCAGAGGGCTCAAAGGCTGCAGGGCTTGAAGTAAACCTTTGCTCACAGACTCTCACTGCTCTTGTCGACGTGTGTGGGCCTAGAAGTATGCCAAGTAGGCCAACGAACAGTGGGCCAACGTCATCTTCAGTGACGAGAGCAATTTCTACTTGACTGGGAATCAGTGCAATAAGTATGTCAGAAGATTTCCAGCTGAAGAATTTAGGCCATACTGCCTAAATCTATCTGTGAAGCATCCATTGCACTTGATGATCTGGGACTGTATCACTGCTTCTGGTATTGGTCAGTTTCAAATCGTACAGGGAATCATGAATTCCAAGAAGTATGTTAAAGTCCTGGAAAAGACCATACTTCCTTCAGCTCAGCAACTTTTAGAGAAGGACTTTTACTTCCAGGATGACAACACTCTTTGTCATCAAGCCAAGTCCATTAAGCAGTGGATGAAGAAGCATGGTGTTCGACTCCTAGATTGGCCAGTTCAGAGCCTGGATTTGAACCCAATTGAGAACTTGTAGGCCAAGATTGGTTACAAAATAAGCAAGAAGCATCCGAAGACCAAGCAGGAACTGATTGAATCCATTATTGCAGCCTGGCACCACATTGTCACCAAAGATCACATGCAAAGGCTTATAGAGTCTATGCCGAAGCGATGCCGCCTGGCGATAAGCAATAAGGGCTGGCCAATTTCATATTAGTAACTATGTTTGGTTACGTAAATGATCCTTTTCAGGGCCACAAACAATAAAAATTTTAACAAAATACTAGCATCGGCCTTAGTAAACGTGTTGTATGTCACTGGGTATGCATCAGTTAATCTGTCTTCATAGACATTGTAAGCATGCAAGAAAATTCACAATCCCCTCCAAACAGCACCAAATTGCAAAAAGAGTATGCTTTTCACTTAAAAAATACTAGTATTTATTTAAATATAACAATATTTACATAGCAGTTAGCATAAAATATCTAAAATCAATGGCCTATCCAAAACATGTCATTAACTGTAAACCGTAAACCGTGCAGGACTTTTTCACACAGCATACATATATACATTTACATCATATACATAGACATGTTCTACACTAAAATATGTTCCCCCTCCAGTGTACATATCTTCCTGCAAAATGTGGAAATCTGCTCATTGGAAAGAACTGAGCATGGAGAAAGTCTTTTTAGATATCCCGGAGAACATATAAATCATATAAGACTTCTCAAAGATCTCTTTATGCCAGTGTTTCTCAGTCTTTGGCAATTTTAAGATATGTGGACTTCAGTGTGAAGGCTAGGGAATTCTGGGAGTTGAAGTCCATCCATGCAAGTTGGGGAATTCTGGGAGTTGAAGTCCACCTATCTTAAAGTTGCCAAAGTTGAGAAACACTGCTTTAGATTGAAACTCTTCTCATGTCTCACCGTGACCTGTATTTCAAATACATTGCTTTTAATTCTCTGATAAACAATTATTGGTCCTTGTTGATTTACTTCCAATTCATAGAGATGCTTCTGTTTTGATTCATGTATATTATTCATAAATTCTCAAAAGTACTGCCTCTTTTCTTTTTAAAGCAAATTTTTGCGTAAGAAGGAGGAATTGGGCAAAAATACTCAACAGTCAAATCATTTGCCTAAATATGAGAGAGTAAAAGAATTATGTCAACAAACGCGATACCAAACAGCTTGTGAGCAACCTGGTCAGGTAAGCAGTAGATATAACACATATTTAATTATACCTCATAATTCTTTAAGAGCTGGTGTGATCATACAGTGATTAATTTGATAACACATGTCATATGAACCAGTTTTTTAAGGGACTTTTTAATACGAAGGAAAATCAAGCTTTTGATAAGGGTGTGCCATACCATGTGCACTAATCAAACACATGGTAAGGAAGAAGGAGAACTCAGACATAAAGCAGGGTATGTAGAAAGTAAACACAGGGTCACTCAAAATGGACTCAAATGTCTATACAGTAATGCAGAAAGAATGAAGAATAAACAGGGTGATCTAGAAATTCAAGTACATGAGGGCAGATATGATATTGTTGCATTACGGAAACTTGGTGGGATGAAACCCATGAATGGAATATACAGCTAGAGAGATTAAAGAAACATACCTAATAAAAGAGGAGGTGGAGTTCCATTATATATAAGAAGTACCTTATTTTTCGCTCCATAAGATGCTCCTCACCTTAAGACACACCTAGGTTTAGAGGAGGAAAACAAGAAAAAAAAATGCCTCCCAGCGTCCATCCGGTAGTCATCTGGCTTGCAGAAAGTAGCCTGCTTCTTCCGTGTCTGTTGCCTCCGACAGACAACACTGGAGCCTTCACTTCCGAGCAGCTGATCGGCGGTTTGATCGGCCTCCCAGAATACTGCCGATCAGCTCTTACAGGTGGTGGTGGTCACTGCCACCGTTCGCCGCTGCTGCCTGTCGCCCACCCACTTTTGGAAGGAAAAAAAGTGTGTCTTATGAAACAAAAAACACGGTAACCATTTATGTACAGAAATAGAGCGGAACAATGATGAAAACCGTCTTGAATGCATTTGGTTCAATATAAAAGGAAAAAAGAATGATACAGATCACCCAACCAAACAGACAAGAGAGAGGAACTTTCCGCCAGTCAATTAACTCGCAGGTATGTAGGAAGCACATTACAGTAGTAGAGAGGGACTTTAACTACCCTGACATCAACTGGGAAATACTGCATCAAACAGGTTCCTGACAAACCTAGCAATTATTAGTTCATCAACTCCATCCTACTATGACTTTCTCAGAGTTCCCTTTCATCTCAGGGGTGTGTGTGTGTGTGTGTGTGTGTGTGTGTACATGCATGCATGCATGCATGCATGCATGTATATGCTGGTCTTGTTGTATTCAGGTCTTTTCCCATGTAAGATTGAGATTGTCTTGGCAACGTTTTGGCGAGGTCTCGCCATCTTCAGGCTGGGTTTTGGGCTTAAAGCGTGGTCGGAGCTACCGTCTTTCTATAAATCCTGGTGGGTGGGTGTGGAGTGCTGGTGTTGTTTCAGTAAGTGGAATGATTGGTTGTGTGGTTGTATCATGATTGGTAGATTGATGCTGATTGATGCTGGCTGTGTGTCCATTGTTGTTTCGTGTTGGAACGGCCTGGGTGGTGGGTGGGGCTCGTTTGTTGATTAGGGCTGGCTTCCAGATGTCTGGTAGGTGGGAGGTATTATCATGTTTGTTCATGTTGTTTATACATGTATATATATATATATATACATACATACATATACGTATGTGTTGTGACTCACTAGTTATGCTGAGAGCTTTTTCAGGATACAAAATTCAGTGTGGTGATTCAGCAGTTCTGCTGAGAGCTTTTTCAGGATCAAGATTCATTATGCAGCTGGGGGCGGGTTTGAGGCAAGTTGGGAGATAAAAGGACGGATGCTGCCACGCCCCAGTTGCTGGAGTCAACATACGTTCCTTCGTTCCTTCGTGTGTTCCGTGTTTGGTAAAAGATTGTTTGATTACTAATCGTGATTTATGCCTGTTATACTTGGACAAGTGCTTTGGTGTTTCATGTAAACTGTTCCGTGAAGACTTCAGAAGAAGTGCATATTGCTTGTAAACGTTTGTTTTGGAATTCTTATCAGAGATTTATGTTTATGTTATTTTCTGGGCTCGAATCCAGTTTGAACTGAAAACTGATAAAGACAGAAGCCTTTCTTTTAAGTTTTGCCTGAGTTTGTTAACGAGCCGTCAAGGGGGGGGTCAGAACACGTATGTATGTATGTATGTATGTATGTATGTATACATATACATACATACATACATACATACATACATACATTCATTCATTCATTCATTCATTCATTCATTCATTCATTCATAGGTCAATACTCTTCTCCTTGTAGCAATTATAACTGTTCTGTCCCAAGCCTCTAACTTATACTGACACCAGCTTGGCTGTCTGCCATGACTAAGGAGGGAGATAGGCCTTGGCTAGGAGCCCAGAAAATTATCTCTTATGAAAACAAGGCCTGAACTCACGGATTTCTTCAAACATTCGCTAACCTGGATAAATAACTGTTGTTTCCTGCAAAATTCCCCTCCCATCGCCCCAGCTATAAGCTCTCTGGGAGCGGCCACTCAATAGCCACCTGTTTCCTATTTCCTTCTGTGAGCCTGTTTCCAAAGTTGCTCTCTCCTCCTATCAGCTCTACGCATCCGCACGTCAGGGACAACCTCCCTTGTTCCTCCTCACTGCTGCCTGACTCAGACACCACCTGGTGGCCAACAGGTCTCTCTAGTCCCTGCACACACCCCAGAGTCTTCTTCAGCCTCCAGGGCAGAACCATAGTATTCATCGCTCTCAGATTCCACCAACAGCTCAACCAGCCACTCCTGGGCCACAACAGTAACATACTTGTTTCCTCAAGCCACTTACTGTTAAAGGTATTCCTTGAGTTATGATGGCACTGGGGGAAGCTGGCAAGTAGTTGCAAGTCCCACTTAGCTTATAGCAGTTAAGTAAATGGATGCTGCTGGGGGAAAAATGCACAGGAGTGTGCAAATAGCGGGAGAGCCATGGCATGAGTATAGCAGGGCTTAGGATGGCTGCTGCCAGATGGGGCAAAGGTGTTCGATGGTACAAGTATAAAGGGGTACAGGCATGGCGGACTTACCCCAACAACTTGCAGTCTTCCCTACCATCTTGTCCCTTGACATGGCTTGCTTCCTTTGCCAGCAAGGAAGCTTGCAAATTACAGTCACATAGGTGGGTGCTGCAACTGTCATAATTGCAAGCCAGTTGCCTAGCACCCAGATCATAATCATGTGATTGTGCGGGTGCTGGAACTTTGAGAACTGGTCATAGCCACTTCTCATTCAGTGCCTTTGTGACTTTAAACAGTCATAATCGAATAGCTGTTACCAGGGACTGCCTGTGTATTCAGTCTACCTTCACTCAGCATCTATTCATTCTTGACTAGCCTCTTTTACCACATATATTATAGGTTAGACCATGTTGAAGAAATTTAAATCTTGCTGAATCCTATGAACAAGTTCTTTACTCCGTGTTGCACTTTTTATGTCTTGGCAGTCAAACTTTCCAGCATATTTAAAGCTTGAATTGTCAGCTGGCAATGATTCTTTCCCTAACCTTCAGGCGTGCCTATCATTGAGACATATTTTGTAGACGATGTAATTAATTTCCTTATTACACGAAAGGCTTTTGTGGCTGTTTCAAGCTGTCACAGCATATTAAATAAACGGTGTTTACTTTTTAGACTTCAGAGGGACATTTATTGCACTTTAATGATGTTGAATACAAAGCTACATTAACACTCTTACAAAAACCAATAAAGGGAGAGCATCATAATCTACCTCATGTGGTTTATTGCAAATCTTTCCAGAATTATGTTTGTCACCATTGGTTCTCTGTAATTTCTTCAACAGACAGGAAAAGTTTTTTTTTTCCAGATAGCTTAGTCTGTGAAAATAATTTTAGAAAAGAATGTAGCAGGATGATGGAAGCACAAGGTCCGGTATTACTGAGAAAAGGCAGCAATATCAGAAAGCTACTATACATACAGTCAAGATAAACATGCCTATATATACTTACATCTATAAGTTGTTCAGGTTTCATGGTCAAAATTAAGTGTCTATGAGAAAATCAGTAGAAATCTGCTATTCTAATGGATGATCTTGGGCAAAATGTGATTCCCTATAATATAATTTGCCTATTTCCAACAGGAGTTGTAAAAACATCAATGATAAATAAATAAATAAATTCAAATTTTAGCAAATAGCACATACTTTATCACTTTGGTGCTGGAATTCTCTCTCCTCATTTCTATAGCCTCCTATTACAATGTAAATCTACCCAGTATTCCTCACATGGTTGATATGAGTAAATTATTTTTATATCGGAGTGTAAAAACATAAAGGTGGGATTACTTATTAATAACCTGTCTATTTTCTAAAAATTATATATAGAATCCTGACGGTTCAAGCAGTGGCTTCAATATTCAGTGAAGTATCCTGTATACTCAGGATGCCTCCTCATCGAGGGTGAAGTCAACAGATGAGTGTTTTATCTATTTAACTCAAGAACTGCTAAACACCAGATTAGATGCTATACATTTCAGTTATTCTAGTCCTTTTGTTGGGCTAATTAACAGTGGTGACTGACAGGTGCACCATTCAAAGATCTGAAATACCAAGTTAGAGACAAATCCCGCTGGAGAAAATGTATCTATTTAGTCAAGGGGAATTTACACTGACTTGATGGATCAATCTTTTTGCTTATGATGTAGCTTCCTGGTTATCATGAACAAATCACTTCTCATTGAATAGAGCTGTAACTTTATAAAATAAATTACTACTTTTCTACTAGAATTATTTTTCCACTAGTACCTGTAAATGTCTTTCTCAGAATAAAGAAACTGTATGCATCTCAAAACATTAAATTATGAGCAGAGTACTGTCGACCCCTTTTGGTAACAGCAAGAAGTGCAGTCTCAACTTTTTTCAAATCAAAGGCTTTGCATACCGCTGCTGCTTTTCTTCCGAAACAGTGCAGATTCGTATGGTGCAACCATATCTCAGCTCTGTGCCTTTTTTACTGGCTACAGATCCCAGGGATATGTACGTATCTCATTTTTGGAAACCAAGCAAGCCTGGTTTCATTAATTATTGAGAAGTTTCATCCAGTTCTGCCCAAAATAAAGCTAACACTAAAGTGAAATTTAAAGGGACATGAAAATAATGCAAGTATTGTTTGAATTTGGCAAATTATAAATGCATCCTCTCCCAACAAAATTCACCTGAAGGATTTCTACCTTGTTTGCATTTCATTTTTAAAAAACTAATTTGCCTAAAAACACTTAATTTTTTATGTATTTATTGTCATAGGAAGCATGGAGTATAGTCATTTAACAACCAGAAGATAAATCAGAGTTAAAAACTAAAATTCTATATTTCTAAAAGCTACAAAATATAAAAAGTATATGAATTAAAAAACAAAGTATATATAGAAACAAAAATATAAAAGACGCTTTAGATGAGGTCTAGGGGATCTTAAAGTGTTAATACAGTATGTGGAAGTCTATGTCAAGTTACAGAGCATTATGATATAACTAACTTGTGCTCATTAAATCTAGTTTATAGCACTGGTCATCCTCTGACAAATTTTGAGCACTGCTGCACACAATCTGCTAACCTGTATGTTGTAGCAGTGTTGGTATTTGAGAACAGGAGGGAGGTGAAGAATTGCCCTGTGCATCCTGAATATCTCTGCAGTAATGGTGAGATGAGGCTATTATGAATGTCACTGTAGTACACAGATTAATGTTTAACAAGGTGCAAAAAGAAATAAATGTTCTCTAGGCTATTATTGCCATCTGTATTTCACTGGACTATCTTTCCCTGTTCCCACAGAAATGGCAGTGTATTGAAGACACATCTGGAAAACTACGTATTCACAAATGCAAAGGAGCCAGTGACATTCTTGCTGTGAGAAAAAGAACACGGAGCATACATTCCCAGGGATATAGCAGCAAAGAAAATGACTGTGATTGTGGGGAGGCTGATTACCAGACCAGTCGGGCCCAAAGGAAAAATCAAAGAGGCTTCATCAGGACATCCAGTGTACAAAGTAGGTGATGATAGATTTGAAAAAGCCAGAGATCACGATGGGCAGCGATGCTAAAGAATCATTTGTTCCTTATAGGTTGAAAAAAAAACTGCCACTGTATTCAGACTCACTTGTTAGGATGGGAATCACATCTTTGAATTATCATCCTAAAAAAAATATTCAGGTGGTAATCTGGAAGAGCAAAGGTAAAATCTTATAAAGAATGTCTTAGTTTTACATTGCAGAACATTCAAAAATTACATCTCCCACCTGCAGAATTTGTGCAATTCACTTTACTAGCACATTCTTCTGTCTGCATAAAGCAAGTTCAAGTATATTCTTTCAATACCAGCTATCTTTTAAAGACATAACTGAATTGAAATTGCCCATCCAGTCCAGCCATCTAGAGAGGGCCTGCCTCTTTTCAATGTACATTTGATATAGAGAAGATAAGAGCTTTCCTCAGTGGTAGCTGCTCCCACTTTGTGGAATATCTTTCTGATGGTTAAGGCACCCAATCCTTTTTGCATTTTACAAACTAATGAAAGTTGGTATGGCAGCCATTATAGGCATTTTTATATATCGTTGTTTTCATTATTTTCATGTTGCGTTTAAATGATTTTTGTCTTGCTGTTAGCCACCGAGAGTCTGTCAAGATTGGAAAGGATTATTATTATTTTTAAATAAATAATAATTTTAAAAAGTAGCAAATCTTTACCCCAAAATGCAGAATTGGAAATAGCTATCACTATTTATATTGTTTATATGCACTGTATATACATCAGCATTGTAGGAATGTCAGCCCTAGTTCCAATGTCTTGATTCTCTTTCGAAGAGTGTGCATTTTATAGTTGCCTATTGATGAGTCTGTGATCTTATGCAGAATACAAACCTCGGTTTGTCCATACTCGCCAAACTCGGTCCTTATCTGTGGAATTTGAAGGGGAAATATACAGTATAAATCTGGAGGAGGAAGAGGAGAAGGAGGAGGAAGAGGAGGAGGTGGTGCACATTCTTCCGTCCAAAAGCATTGTTAAGCGGCATGGAAGTTACAGTGAAGAGGAAGAAGATGAAGCAGAGGAAGGTCATCTAGAAGATGGTGATGGAATAAAAGCAATGCTTGCTGATGGGACTAACACAGTTGGCCAGCCAGATTCTGTCAAAGTTACTCATAAGTAGGAGTGCTTTACTTAATTACTTTTCATTATTTATTCAGAACCATCTACTATGTGTGTTGTCCCAGGTAGCAGAAGTAAAGATAGCCCCAGGGCAGATTTCCGGGATAGAAAAGAGAAGATCTTAGGGGATACATTTTGAGCAAAAGGAATGTCTGCTTTTCATTTTAGGAAGAATGTCAAATAGTAAAGCCAAATAAACTTTGGCTTATCTAGAAGAACTACAGAAGATCTGAAACATCAAAGCTAGAGCAGCACATGAGCCCTTCTGCCAATTTCCCTATGTGACCATTCACTCTTTTCTCAACTTCCCTCACTGAGCAGGAAGGTCGGAAATTATTTTTATCTGAACACAAGCAGACTCACCCTGAATGAGAATTCAAGATGAAACAGGTTTATGATTGCATAGAGGATTTTATTCTAATTTGGACGATAGAATTTTATGCATAATGCAGGATACTTGAGAACCAAGAGGATAAGAAAAATACATTTGAGATAGGACTAGTTTGTACAATAAAGAGAACAATATCATGGAGAGCTTTTAAAGGTAGGATAAATATTTGATGGAGGTAGAAGGAGAAAAATAACAATTCTAGGGATAGTTTTGTATCATTAAAGTCCTGGGAAATGCAATAGATATATTTGAAAGCAAATGCCTTTTCTTGGAATGTCTGTGTACTTATTTAAGCGTTCATAAGCTCAGATTTAATGTTTAGATACATTGTCCTAAAACATTGGTATTGCTTTCTCTATGGCAAGTTTTTAGATCAAGCACTTACCACAGAGAGCTGTGGTTGTGCGGTGGTTAGAGTGCAGTACTGCAGGCTACTTCTGCTTACTGCCGACTGCCTGTAATTTGACAGTTCAAATACCACCTGGCTCAAGGTTGACTCATCCTTCCAAGGTGGGTAAAATGAGGACCCACAGTGTTGGGGTCAATATGCTGACTCTGTAAACTGCTTAGAGAGGACTGTAAAAACACTATGAAGTGGTATATAAGTCTAAGTGCTATTGCTATTAACTGTTAAAGCAGTGAGAGTTATTTGCTTTTCTTATGACTGTGCAGAGTCCTAGAATTTAAGCTGGGCAAGGTATCTCAAATATATCACACTCTGTTATTGTTTTCTCTTTATTCTTTCCTTACAGATGTTTTATTCTTTCAAATGACTCTATTCATTGTGAAAGGGAGCTATATCATTCAGCCAGAGCTTGGAAAGATCACAAAGCCTACATCGACAAGGAGGTTGGAAGGTCCTTTTCTTAATTTAGAATTAGAACTTTTATTTTGAAACAGAATAATTTATCAGAAAATATATATTGAATGAACATTTGGAATGATATTGGAATTGAGTGCAAATTTCTGCATATTGATACGCACAATATAGGTTCTTGGAGGTAATAGTAAACTATTGTTTTAGTATTATGAGAATGAAACTTATCTGTGGTTCTCTCTTTTTCAGCATCCTTTCTTGTATAGAGGATGCCCACTGTCATTCACTATGATTTCTTATAAAATATTATTTGGACAAACTGTAGTCCTATTTATAATGATACAAACAAGACAGCTTCTGACAATGTGCCATGTTTCTGGGTTTTTATTGCCTAAACCAGTCTTCCCCCACATAAAACTTTTAAACACATTGGGTTTGTGTAGCAGCAACTCTGTTCACTTCAAAAAAAACTAATATAAGAAATGGAGCATGGAACAACTACAGAATCTAAACAAATAGACTGAAAGTAGTCAATGTTGTAATCCACATCACACTAAAGAACATTCTAAACACTCTATGGCCTTTGGAAATAATTGTTTAGTGGCAGTTCACATGTCTGACTTTAGATATACAACAATTTACAAGATGTGCTTGTAACATATGAATAATTTAAAATGTTAAAAAGCAATAATAATTTTCATATACATTTAGCAATGATATGAAATAGTTTAATGGGAAAATTTATCAGGAACAATATAAGAATTGGGTATATATTACTATTAAACCAGTCGTCCTTTTTTCAGATTGAAGCGCTCCAGGATAAAATTAAAAATTTAAGAGAAGTAAGAGGACATCTTAAAAGACGAAAACCAGATGAATGTGACTGTAGCAAAAAAAGGTATGTAAAACGTTCTCAATAACTTACGTATTATCATATAACTTGGAAACCAACGTACATGGGAGCATGACATTGTTCTGAAGTTGATTTTTTAACTAACTATTAACTAAGCATGTAAAAAAGAAGTCATGTAGTATTATTAGAATGCTTCTAAAATTCAAGAAATTTTTACCCCAGATCCATGCTTCTTTAAAAGATGCCCACTGTGTATAGAATCAGTGTTTCTCATGATCAGATTTTAAAATATCAGACATGTTTTGCTTTAAATGAACATTTTACAGAAAATATTTTATATTTCTTTATAGCTATTACCACAAAGAAAAGGGGGCAAAAGTTCAAGAAAAGCTTAAGACAAGTCATCTACATCCATTTAAGTGAGTCTTGTTAATTTTCAGCCTATTATCTTTCCAGCGTATATTTATGAGACCTATCTTCCAATCATCTTGTCATTCACACGCTATGGGAAGTTTGTAAAAAAAAATGTTTCGCAATGATCTGGGATTTGGAATAAGTAAATAGCTTTAACAAACTTCTTGGGTACCTTTCAATTTTTTTTGTTGTATCTCATGTTGATAGCTTAACTTTATGTTCATTTCACTGGAATTGTGATGTATCCAGTTCTTTTTACTTCAATTTTGTTCAGTTTCTAAACATACATTTTCACTTTACCTGAGTACAGTATATTCCCATCCATTTCTATTGGTGACTTAGACGCACATTAAAACTGACAAGGTTAAATATCATAATTGTGTAAAATACAATGAGCCTATAATTACTCCATCTTCCTAGGACTATAGCCAAACATCACTTGTCTTGGTTGATCAGGGTGGATATATTTAACTGACAGTCAAAGCATACAAATGATCCGTAAGCTATGTCAATGAATGATCACATCTAGCAGTTTTATTTATATAACTTAACTTTATTTAAGTTAAAGAAAAGTGGAAGGGATCCCTAAGCCATCCCACCATGGAGATCTGTCTCTCCTCAGCAAACCAGCTTGAACCAGTTCTGAAGATAGGCAGAAAACCACCATTATGTTGTGCCTCCTAATACCCTCTAAACCAGTCCAGAACAATAACATAGTTGATGGTATTAAAGGTTACTGAGAGACCAAAGAGGGTCAGAAGGACGATATCCCCCCCCCCCACAGAATAGATTTATCAAAAAGGATTACATCTCCAGTTGAACCAAATGAAAGAACTCTTGCTTAATTCATTTTCTCCAGGGCAACTTTGCTGAAATGCAACCTCCTTCTAAAAAAGGAAGATTGGAGACTGGATGAAATTGTCTGTTTCATAAGATCCAGTCATAGTTTACTGGAGTGATTAAACCACTGCAGTGGTGAAATTCAATTTTTTTTTACTACTAGTTCTATGGGCGTGGCTTGGTGAGCATGGTATGGCTTGGTGGCCGTGGCTTGGTGGGCATGACAGGGGAAGGATGCTGCAAAATCTCCATTCCCACCCCACTCTGGGACCAACCACAGGTGGCATTTGCTGATTCTCTGAACTACTCAAAATTTCTGCTACCAGTTCTCTAAAACCTATCAGAACCTGCTGGATTTCACCCCTGGACCACTGTCTTCTCCAGAACCTGCAGAATCACCTAATCTCCTAACGGTTCATTCACCACTACTACAAGTCATCTCCCAGGAAGTCTTGCCCAACCAAGAGATAGATAGATACAGATGGCCTTACTTAACAACTTCAAATAAGCTGTCCACTTTCTTTTAATTCATTATAAATTGTTAGTAGGTTTTACAGGGTCTACTTTATGTGTTCTTTTTTTAAGAAAGGGGTTATTTGCTTGTATTCCAGTATTCCTTTAGGGTTAGAGCTGCTTAGGTTTTAATGTGTTTTGTTTGTATTTTTTATATATTTAAATTCAATGGATTTTATTATTATGGTTGATTGCAATCAGATGGATGTTTAGACCAGAATTTGGTATTTTTATCCATCAGGTTCTTCCCAAGGACCTGAGATAGGCAGATGTTGTTTGATAGTATTAAGGGTATCATTGCAAGATGCAGGCTGTTTCAAGTAAAGCTGCAATTGACTGATGGTGATTATATGGCAGAGTATCCCAGTCATCATGTGTAAGATCTCAGAGTTCACAGCTTCTAAGAGAAAGTTTTAGAGTTAATCAGCCTAAATTTTAGAGAGGGCCATTCTAAGCATAACACTATTGTTTAAAATGCATATTAAATTATTAATACATTTACTTATACATCTGATAGATGTATAAGTAAAGAATAGGAAAATAAACAGCAGTAACCGTATTCCACCACTGACAAAGAAGACTATAAATAACAGCAGGAAGCGTTGTTTATGACAGGTTTCTATGTATACTTAAAAGCATATAAGTTTCTGAACATGATTTTATGTCTTTATATTCTTAATGGTAGAGATGAGTAGCTGAGAAGTAATATCTGTGATCCGCTGTGAAATAAGCTAGTTCTTTTCGGGGGGAGGGGAACAAAACTAAAATCACAGAGGTTAGATTAAGCAGATTAACTTCTCAAAACCTGGTGCAATCCATATATTTTGCATAATAGTTCCCATTAGCAGTAGTGAGCTTAGCCAATGCGACTGATGATGCTCTTCCAGAACTAGGGAAACTAGGGAAACTAATAATATATAATGTTTCTAGACTATAAGCTAAATTACAGTGGTCAGTTCATATGTGAAAAATCTACATGTACATAGACTTAGTTTATTGTAGCCTCAATGTTTAAAAGATGCTATTATTTAACATCTATTAAATATTCTTCAATGATTAGGGAAGCTGCTCAAGAAGTGGATGGTAAGCTTCAGCTCTTCAAAGAGAATCGGAGGAGAAAAAAAGAAAGGAAAGGGAAAAAGCGCCAGAAGAAAGGAGACGAATGCAGCCTTCCTGGACTCACTTGCTTTACTCATGACAACAATCACTGGCAGACTGCACCATTCTGGAACTGTGAGAACCACTTCCAGTAGATGCATGCTCATAGGAATAAGAATTGATGTGAGCTCTTAGGGAGTTGGAGGGCATATTTGTTCTGGATCTCATATGGAGAGGAGAGAAAAAGACAATGAGCTCATTAAAAATGGGTATGTTAATTCAAACTAGAATTACAATTACAGCTGAACTGACTAGATTTAAATTTACAGATTTCTGAGTGAAAACTGTTTCCAAGTAAATGAAACCAGAGATCTTGTGTGACCCAGTAGGAGTATAAAGAGTTGCCTGATTAAATAGAGGGACAGCAACATATATGACAGTGCTAGGAACCTAGCAGTACCCATTATCTATTTAGTGATGTATCCGGAGGAGGTCTTGTAGGCAAACAGGGCCAATCCATTGCTCAGTTCAAGAAATCTAGAGCTTGAACTCATCCAGTGGTGGGCTGTCTAGGCTCTGCTTTGAAGAACTCCCAGGAGAGAAAGTTATCCTGGTAGCTAATTCGAATTCCAAATTGGTTCTTATCACCAGTAGGTTGGTTTTCTAATATTATAAGATGGGTTGCAGAAATGTTTTTGTGCACTTGTAATAGTTATATCTGCACTTTGTACAAGCATTGTCCACTAATATGCAATATCATTGCATGAAGCTTGTGATCTGCTTATAGAACTATCAACGGATTGTCCTTACTCAAGTGAAGTGAATACATGCATGTTTAAATTTATTTTTCCCCTATAACAGTGGGATCATTTTGTGCTTGTACAAGCTCCAACAACAATACTTACTGGTGTTTGCGAACAGTAAATGAAACACACAACTTCCTCTTCTGTGAATTTGCTACAGGATTTTTGGAGTATTTTGATATGAATTCTGATCCCTATCAGGTAAATGTAGGTTAAAAATGATACAGTTGTGGAACACTAACTTAGTTAAGCCACTATTAATACATTTCAATTATATCCCATTTTATATCTTGATGAAACTCAAAATAATGTACACTTGTCTCCCCAAACACTTTCACATCCAAGTTTTGATCCAAGCATACAGTCATGAATACTTTGCAGCTTTCTTAGTACATGGCGTATGTGGCATGAGAAAAGATTACAAGTAGTGCTTGATTTACAACCAGTCACTTAATGACTGTTCAAAGTTATGACAGACTTCCTGGGGGTACTTATAACCCAGTTCCAAAGTTTTGAAAGCTGTCCACCCACCTCCAGGTCATATATTTGCGTGGCATGACAAAACCGCGCTCCACTAAAGCGCGCCCGATTAAACCGCGTCGCTGATGTCATCAGCAGGGCGACAACAGTGACCGCGGAGAAAAAAGGGCACTTTAAATAGCGCTTTGAAAGCAAGCTGATTCAAGTTAAGGGTTAGGGTTAGGGTTAGGGTTAGGTTTAGGGTTAGGTTAAGGGTTAGGGTTAGGTTTAGGGTTAGGTTAAGGGTTAGGATTAGGTTCAGCGTTAGATTAAGGGTTAGGTTTAGGTTTAGGGTTAGATTAAGGGTTAGGTTTAGGGTTAGGATTAGGTTTAGGGGGGTTAGGTTTAGGTTTAGGTGTTAATTTTAGCTTTAGCGTTTACAGCGTGCTTTTTTCGTCGCGCTGTGATGACGTCAGCTACGCGGTTTCGTCGAGTGTGCTTTAGTCGAGCACGGTTTTGTGGTGGAACCATATATTTGTATATTAGGCTCCCTGCATTTCCAGCTTTTTGCTCCCATGGTCACATAACTGCCTTTTTTGATGATTTTGCCAAAAATTGGCATTTACTTCCAGTTTTTGGCAAAAGTAGCCCCTTGGTTCATGTAATGATCACTGCAAAAAAGATTGGATTGGTAATGTGGATGACCTGATTTATTACCATCACAATTTATTATCATGAGAAGCAGGTTGCATTAGAGTTGTAAATCAAGAATTGTTTGTAGATACTTGCATGTGTTTTCCAAAGGGTTTATATAACTACAAAAGAAATGTGAGAAACAGTTATAAATTGCTGAAAGTCCACATACATAAGCATAATCATTTAAAGTTCACTCATTTTGCAGATGCAGGCATTCATTTGTTTCTTTTCATGCCCAGCTAACAAATTCGGTACATACAGTAGAAAGAGGCATTTTGAACCAGCTACATCTTCAGCTAATGGAGCTACGAAGTTGTCAAGGTTATAAGCAGTGCAATCCAAGACCTAAGGGACTTGACACAGGTAACAACCTATGGTTTAAAAACTGGAATACTGTGTTTTGTTTCCCTTAATTATTCCAAGGAGCAGTTAAGTTGTCTGTGAAACCTCTTGCTGTGTAATAATGGATCAAATATAGATCCTGACAATGACTTTTAGATAAGGACAAAAGCTCAAGAAAATAATGCACTTCACTGAACATATGAATAATACATATCAAAATATTTCATTTTTCTTTATATTTCACCTTTATTGATTTTATGAATAACCCAAGGTGACAAACCAATCTAATATTTCTTTCGTCTATTTTCCCCACAACAATTACCCTGTGAGATGGGTTGGACTGACAGGCAGTGATTGGCTCAATCATCTAAGGAGTAGAAAAAGCTGCAATTTCCTTATTTACCCATATGTTTGCTCTACATATTTCTAACAGACAGGCATTTCTTTGGTCAATGTAAGTTAGGATAGATTTAAGAAATCACCCCTACCTTATACAATAATTACCCATTATCAATAAATTAGGCTAGGTTATTTTCTCCCAAAATCTATTGGGAAATTGAGATAAGAGTATGATAAGATAAAAGTATGATAAGATAAAAATAAATGACCCACAGTGGTCATGTTTTTATTATACAAATAACCATTAAGATGGTTAGATAATGAGACCTTAATGTGTGTTCCTTAACGTTAGTTTAATGTTGCATATCCTCTGTATTGTCATTTAAAATATTCTCTATAAGAGCCAAGGTGGCGCAGTGGTTAAAAAGCAGCACTGCAGGCTACTGCTAGATCAGCAGGTCAGCGGTTCAAATCTCACCGGCTCAGGGTTGACTCAGCCTTCCATCCTTCCGAGGTGGGTAAAATGAGGACCCAGATTGTTGGGGGCAATATGCTGACTCTCTGTAAACCGCTTAGAGAGGCCTGAAAGGCCTATGAAGCGGTATATAAGTCTACTGCTATTGCTATTGCTATATCTTTAGCCGATTTAGAACTTTCTGGTGACTAGGAAATCTACCTGAGATGGGCGAAGCCTGAAACTTGCCTCTTTTTACAGATCTTAGCAACCTGAGCTTGCCAATAGGAGAAAGGAATTTGAATTGGCATCAGCCTTGCACATCATCATCAACTCCTATTACAGAAGTGCATAGCTGAGTCAGCTCTCACTTCCTCCCAAAGGGGAAATATGTCCATTCTTTTATCATCTGTAATATAATTAGAAATCATGGGTTTGTTCCTTAGAGATTTATCTCTCATTTTTTATGGTTTCATTTCTTTTACCAATAAACATTTCCCTTTTCTTTAACTTAATTACTTTTTTGTCCTATTTTAGTTATTTCAGTACATACCTTACTCAGGTATTCTTTGTTGGACTACTTCTTTACTTGATTTTAACCCCATAAAATTATTATTAGGAATTAGATGCTGTGCATGGAAAGCTACATTGTGAATGATTTTACCAAATCTAAACACTAACAAAAGTTACTCTTGTATTTTCCTATATCAGGAAATAAAGATGGAGGAAGCTATGATCCACACAGGTATCCACACTTTATTATTCTCCTCAGCAGCTTCTTTCCAAATAATTGCATGACCTGGTCCATTTCAACTAATGCCTCTACTTTGCCTGCTGCACATCACATAGCTTTTGCTGCATGCAAGCGCTAATGCTGTTCATGAAACCACTGGTGTTTACATTTTCACAAGACATTTAATATATTTACATCAAGATTTTATTTTATTTTATTCCACCTTAGGAAATTCACTCTCATCCTCATATTTAAGCAGAGGAAGGGAGGGAAGGTATAGTGCAGAAAAAATGCTCAGCCATTTATTCACCAATCCACCCCATCTGTCTTTCCATCTAGAACAGGGGTGTCAAATTCACATTATCATGGCAGCATCACATGATGTATTGGAAGTGTTTTCCCCCATTGCTAAACTGGGCGTGAGTGTGGCCAGCGTATGAAGCATCCAGCCCATGGCCCAGGAATTTGACAGCCCTGATCTAGAACATCTACATATCACTCTCTATGGGTATCAGGAATTTCCATGTGTTTGGCAACCTGGAATGAAGAATACATTCTTGTACTGTTGTATGTATTGTAGGTCATGATGCCCTAAAGAAGGTGCTTAAATACATGTACCTTTGCACAGCAAAGCAAAATCAATTGAGCTTACATTGTATGAAATGTTCATATATTTGAATGGATACTTGTTCACTTTTTCTCCTTTAGAACTTGTTGTTTTATAAAACTGATGTCAGCTTGCAAGATGGTGACCTGGTCCATAATACACTTATGCACATTTCCCAAATAAATGCAAAAAAAGGGTTAAGTAATTCTGCACCAGTAAAACTGATGTTACAAAGCTGTTGAAGTTAAGCCAATGTGGATTGGATCAGCACCCAGATGATATAGAATGCTATGAGATAATAATTAAGAAATTAATTTTCAAAGAAGAGTGACTCTTAGGATTATTGGATTGTTTTGCAGAACTTCAGTAAGAGGTTGGGCTTTGTTACATATTTAGAAAATATTTACATTGTTTCATTTTTGGGATTTACAAGCTTCCTTCTGCTTAGTTTCTCAAAGATTGTTACTCTGTCAAACTGCTTCAAGTTGTCTCTGCTTACTGTGGCACTGGTGGCAACAATTACCAGTCTTTATACACTTCAAAGGGATGCGGTGGCTCAGTGGCTGAGACGCTGAGCTTGTCAATCAGAAAGGTTGGCAGTTCGGCAGTTTGAATCCCAAGCACCGCATAACGGAGTGAGCTCTGATTACTTGCCCCAGCTTCTGCCAACCTAGCAGTTTGAAAACATGTAAAAATGCAAGTAGAAAAATAGGAAGCACCTTTGGTGGGAAGGAAACAGTGTTCCGTGCGCCTTTGGCCATGACCATGGAGAAGTCTTAGACAGTGCTGGCTTTTCAGCTTTGAAACGGAGATGAGGACAATCCCCTACAGTCGGGAATGACTAACACATATGTGCTAGGGGAACCTTTACCTTTATCTTACACACTTCAAATTGATGGCTCAATGATTACCTTCACCGAAGATCAGATTTGTCTCAGGCAAAACCAGAGGTGATTGAGGCCAGTATCAACTTGCATCCAGATCAAACTGAGCCACAGTTTTATTCAGTAAGAAACTAAAATAAGCAACTTATTCACCAAAGCTTCTATGATCATTTAAAATAAAAACAATAAGTCAACTTCTTGATCAACTGAATGTCATGAATTGGGAGGTGAATGATAGAAAGGTTTAAACTACCTCGCTGATAAGGCAGGAAATATTGTTGAAAACAAAGGGATTAGCATTAAGCCACTTAAAGGTAGAATTAGCATTGAAGATTAGTTGGGGCTTGAGAAGGCTGTTTGTCTGGTGAATCTAACCTGTTTGCAACACAGAAACAAAGCATTTCTGCCTTCTACCTCTTTCCTTTTCTACATGGGTTGTCTCCCCTTGTCTCTAAAGGAAGGAGCATGTATGGTCATCTGTGTGAGAGACGTATTTGTAGGGGAAATGGTTGGTATATGCAGATAGGCCTCATTTAAATTTGCAAATGGTCTACCTTCCTTTATAAGTTGCTAACTGTAATTATTTGTGATTCAATTAATATACATTCTTTTCTTTTTGGGATATGCCTTCTAGGATCTATATGTACAGGCACACCTATAAGAATATATATACGCAAGTGTGCTCCTCTTCTTGGTATAGGCACATTGTTCAGTGACCACTCAGATCTATGATGGTGCTGAATGAGGATGGAGACTCGGAGTTCCAGCCATTGTAACATCCCCCCTGGTGACCTAATTGGGATTTCTGACATTCTCTGCCAGTTTTCCACAAGCAAAATCAACAGGGAAACCAGTAGAGAATCTGAAATCATGAGCATGTAATCTTTGTTCAACAATGGCAACCTTGCCATTGCTAAGTGATGCAATCACATGATTTCATGCTTTATGACCATGTCGTTTAGTGATGGAGTTCTTGTTGTCAGTTGCTGTCATAACCTGAGGAGTACCTGTATTCAGAAAAAGTCCACAATGTTGCTACACCAAATTATTGTCCTGAGTAACATAGCATTTGGGGGGGGGGGGTGTAATAGTCTTCAAATTGGCACTTTCTAGATTGGCAATGGCACGGGGACTCCCACTATGTCTTACAATCACAGAATCCTCTGGCTTAGATTTATGGAATTCTTGATCCATCTGGAAGACACTAAGTTTGGAAACATTGCTTTGATATGGCTGAAGTTGATTTTGTTTTTAATCTTCATTTTTAATTTTTTTTTAATTATTTCTAATGTTTTCTCTAGTACTAAGTCCTTTCCTGGATTTACTTCTAAGGTCCCTCTTCTGAATTGCACCCTCCTTCTTTCTGTAAAAATTTGCTGTTTAATTGATATCACTAATACCAAAGTGATTATGTCATATTGATTTAATCATTAGCACACAAACGTCCCTCCATCTGCCTCTACCATTCTATCCAAAAACTTTCTTTTCTATATTTCTTAAGAATATAAAATCTAAGGTCATTATCTAGCTGAGTACTTTTATCACTAGTCAGTCAGACATCTTTGGAAAGTTAAAAAAAAAGATTTTCAGTGTAATAGCTTCTTCTGTTGCTTCTCCTTAGACCAGACATGTCCAAAGTCCGGCCCGAGGGCCAATTGCAGCCCGTTTTCAAATTTTGAATGGCCCGCAGCCTCTTCTCCCCGCCAGCTCAGCCTGTCACTCAGCGTTTTTTCCTTCACTGCACATTAATGTCAATGGTTCAAAGAATGTCAGGCTGAATGGTCAGCCCCGCATTTTCACCTCACCAAATCTAGCGCTCTTTGCAAAAAGTTTGGATGCCTCTGCCTTAGACATTGCATACAATGGCAAAGATTAAAATTACTGATTGACCTAAAAATTATGAACTACAAATTAGTCCTATGATAAAATTGTTGCATATTATTCAATGTCAGATACCTACATTTTAATTCCAATAATTTCTGCTTCTCTCCAATTCCTCAAATATTTGGGCATGTCGAGTCTTCACTGTATAAGATTTGCTTCCTTTTTGATAGGAAAGCTATATGTTCACAGATTTTGAGATTGAAGCATGTGAAAGCTTTTCTGGATGACCCCCCTGCATAGTCCATATGTGCATCCATATTTGCAATTAGTGTCTATAATAAGTCCTCAGTCTCTAGTTGCGTTATTTCCACAAGCACACAAATGAATCTAGTGGTATTGGTAATGTTGCTACTGCCTGTATAAGGATATTAATCAGTTAAATGACATTTGTTTTTTCCATTTGTTGTTACATTCTAAAAAAAATCTACAAAACAAATATACTCTTTATCCCTCCTAATTACTGACTGGAGATGAAAACTTATGGAAAACAAAGTCAACTGGGCAACATGGATAGAAGATCTTGACACGTCTTATTGCCCCCACAAAAGTATTTCTTTTTATAACAATTACGAATAGGCCAGAGATAAAAGAACTCTTGGTGTCAATTATTATTCCTTGCATGAGAACTTTCCTGAAATGTTCAAATGTGTGCTTTTAGTAGAAAAATACCTGTTATGTTTCTGTCTTCACCTGTTTTCCTCCACATATATGCTAATACAGGCCCCATTATTGACAAACATTGTAGCTCAAACCATTTGAAAGATAAAAAATTAGCAAATGTGGCCATTTTTCTTTTTCTGGAGCTGGGCATCAATAACTTTTCCAGTTTTATGCAAAAAGATTGGACAAAAGTAGGTTAATATAGCTGAGAAATATTATGAAGACAAGCAAGAATTAGCTTAACATGTTATTATCTGCAATGTAAAGGTAAAACAATTTACATGCTATAGAAGCGTACAACAGAACTTACTCTTAAGTGATTCTTCTATCTTCAGCATTTAATTTTTAAAAATGTTTCTGTTTAAGCTAAAAAAAGTTAAGCTGATTTTTGCTTTGTCTTGATACATCCACATCTCCAGGAAAAAGAGAAATGTTCTATATGACTTGGTCCCTAGGTATTCTGCAGGGCCACCAGATTAAACTCATCTCAGAAGCTCCTTGTAGTGCCCCAATTTCAGGATGTGCTGTGGGGAAAAAGCATTGTTCAACACATTCACCAATTTATTTAGTTACTGCTTAGAAATTATTGTTTTTTTTGCTATGAACTACAGCGTGCTTTACTTAAATATAGACTATTATATTATATTTGAGCATATTGTTGTAAGCCCTGTTTTGCAAAGATTTGGTGACATCAAATTAGAAGTACTCTCCAATAAAAGGAGTTTCCTTATGATCCCCTGGGATTTAATTAAGCCAGGGAGAAATGAGTGTATAATGAAAGACTGTTCATACATATGCTTTGGCTATCTCGCAACTAAATGTCAATCACTATAACAGCAAGAAATCCATGTGAATGTTTCTGTAATGCTTTTCTTTTTTTGGAAGAATTTCTAAAGCAAATTCACTTTCATCACATTGAATGGAACCTTCTAAGAACAAATGCAAGAAAATGTTGCTGCCTGGTATTAACCCACTCATGGCATACTTGATCTCTTTGCGTAAAATATTGATTGCATATCCCTGCCTAATATTAAAAGAGCTGGTATTTTCTCATTGCAACCAATATACTAAAATTCTGAAAAAGAGCATGTAAGGATTTTCCTGTATTGTGCTACTCAACTGAGAAGGCAATTATTAAATACGACTGTGCTAAGATTAGATTGATATTTAATTCAAATCACTGATTTTTCAATTGGTTCTATGAATCACTTTGAATCAACAATCAAACTACGGTAGATATTCTTGAATCAATTTGGAGAATCAGATTGAAGTGCCAAATGGAACAGATTTGACTTTCTAAATTAAATTAAATTTGAACCAAAGCAATTTGAATCAGTTCCAAGCTAACACACGACTGATTTCCAATATTACAAGTATTACTGTTTCTTTCTTGTTTTTTAACAGAGGACACTTATGGCATGGATGGGAAGGCTAAGCTCCCAAATTTTACAGAAAGCATCAGCTGGCAAGGACTGGAAGATTTGTACAGTGTGAATGAAAGTTTATATGAAGCCAGAAACAACTACAGCATTCATTCTGATGACTGGAGAAATTACTTGAAGGATGTAGATAGAATTTTTGCGCTGCTGAACAGGTACTCTAAACAAAATCAAAGAGCAGAGACTGCCACTGTTAATACGAGTGGAGACTTGGATGATTCATCCACATCATTCTCCTTGCTGGGAATGAGCTCTGCTGAAATGGAGGAAGGTTCGAGTGGGTTGACAACCCTAGAGGCTCAACCTATCATCCCAATATATTATGGAGACCTGAACTTGAGCACAGTAGTGTCAAGCAAGGATAGCAGACTTGAATTAAGCAATGATATTCCTGCAAAAAGGAGTACAAATGGTCACCAAGCCAAAACATGGCTGAAGATTGAAGAGCCAGTTAATTCAGAAATGGATTTTAGTGGGAACGATTTGACAGAACTGGAATCCAGACACAGCTTCATCTTGCAACCAATTAACATTATTCAGAAAGCCTCTACGGCAGACAAAGATTTTGCACAGGGTGTTTTTGAAGAGCAAGTCTACCTTCCCATGAATTCTCCTGCAAAAATAATCAGCTGGGATTTAAATACATTTGTTCTGCAACATAAAACTAAAATGTTGAGAAAAAAGGAAGGTTTCCAGAAATCTACAGTGTTTCTAAATGAAGAAGGCAGTGCTTCAAATCCACTCCCCTCAAATTAGGCTATCAAAATTCTAGTAGTGTATATTTTACATACACATTCTTGTCAATGTGGCTGCAGCTACTAAAATCTGAGAATTAAAAGGCACCATTGTGACTTTTTTTAAGCAGAGCCCTATTTTTAAAGTAGTGTAAATGCACCTTCAAAAGAAATAAGTTCATTTTTCTGTTTTCATAACAAATATTCTTATCCCATTATTGAGTATTTTTTATTAATTTGAACCATTGAAATTTCATATTGTTAAAGTAGCAATAGCAGTTAGACTTATATACTGCTTCATAGGGCTTTCAGCCCTCACTAAGCGGTTTACAGAGTCAGCATATCACCCCCCACAGTCTGGGTCCTCATTTCATCCACCTCAGAAGGATGGAAGGCTGAGTCGACCTTGAGCCGGTGAGATTAGAACCGCTGAACTGCAGATAACAATCAGATGAAGTGGCCTGCAGTACTGCACCCTAACCACTGCGCCACCTTGGCTCTATTGCTATTGCTATATTGTTAAAGTAAATTTACATGCCCCTTTATAATCTTTGTGCCATACTTTTTATTAATGACTCAAATGAAATGTAATTTGAAAAACAATAAAAGAAGTTGATAGAGAATACATTATGTAGATGGATTGTAAAAAGCAGTTATTGGTATATTGAGCAGATTTTCATGTTTGATTTAAAATCTTTATCTTCCAATCAATTCAGTGACTTTTTCTTAGATATAACAAATAGGAAACTTAACAGAAAATGTTTAAGTGAGTTCATTTTCCAGTAGATAGGGACTAAATTGTTAAGATGTTTGTTTTTTCAGGAAATTTGATTTCCACTTTGTAAATGGTCTTAATGCACTCACCGCTGTTCTAGTCATTTTAGAATAAAATCTAATCTGAAGAAAGGTTCTGCATACAAATATGCTATATATTATATTACATCTTGGCACACTTTTAGAAGTGCTACACATATCCCTTTTTAAACACAATCTAAGGTAAGACTGCAAATTGCATTGCCATATCTGTATGTAGCCATACGGAATACCGGATTGTAGGTATACCTTTTAAACAGCAAGGTCCTGTACACAGGGAATAATGTTATGTGCAAAAGTGCTTCTACACTCTTCTCCAGAATCAAGGAAAGGAATGCTTCTCACATCAGGGAAGTTTGCATATGTTGGTTTATTAAAGTGCTTTAGAATATAGCATCTGAGCAGGAAATAAAAAGATACCGTCATCTGAAATTGTGTGAAGGTAGCTACCAGTAAATGACTTCAGAAGATAGTTCCAAAATGGGGGGGTTGGGTCCCCCCCCGGGAGGGAGCCTAAACAAACACCCTCCCAAACCTTCAGAATAAAGATTAGTTTTAAAGTATACTAAAAGTATAAGCTCGTAAAGTATACCAATGAAATTAAAGTCCTAACATGGACAAAGATAGCTAAGTGTAGTTTATACACCAATACCATTCACTACCCCACACTTTTCCAGTAAATCCATATGCAACATCTTCTACTTTAAAACTTTTGGTTTTAAATTTCTCACCTTTCCTTTTCGAGGAATTCAACTCCAGTAATGATCTCAGCCTCCTGTTTCCTTTCAACCCATTCATTCTTCCTTCATATTTGTTTTGAAATTTAATTCTCATTACTTTTCCCTACATACAGTAGCCCAATTCCAATGTTGTTCCAGATTGTTTACTCATATTTTTGCATTCAATCCACATTCAGAATATATTAACTTTTGACCTTTTCTTTCATTCTTTTTCTTCACACACTTTGCAGTACTTAGTTCCCAATTTCAACTTAACATTAGGTTACTCCTAGCTTTCCTTATTTCCAAATAACAATGTGGAGAAAAGCATATATTGTCATATACAGCCATTTTTGGTTCTTCTGTTGTTCATTCCATTAAAAAAAAGCTCCATTCATTTAATACACATTTTAACAAGGTATACAAATTAGTTTATTTTTTTTCTTTTTTGACATTTATATACAAACTTGCAATTGTTTGCTCCATTTTCTCTGTCTGACACAATTGTCTTGATATTTATGTATTAATTTTCAGTTGTGTGCTCCTTATATTATAGTTTATGTAACATTTACTTATTATTTGAAGGCATTTCAGTAATTTTCATGAAAAACTTTTAGTAGATTCTGTAAACATGGATATTTATCATTTACATGTCTCAAACTGAATGGCAGAACAAATTTATTTAAGAATGTGAATGATGCTATTTTTATATAGATTTTCATTAGGTTACAAAATGTTTATGTAAGAATTTTCTGCAGTACTTTTATAGAACAATTCTGGCTTCAGGAAAGTCTAGAAGCAATAATTCTTCAAATAAAAAATGTTACGTTACCTGTTTTGTAGAAATCAGTCAAGTCAAATTTTCATAAAGGTATTAAATTATTTTAATTCAATGTATTCATCTATAAACTAATAAGAAATGTTTTACTATGTAATATTTTCCAGTTACTTGATTTAAAATAACGATGCCAGAAAATAGATGGCAAAGAATTGGAGAAGATGACTTAGTATCAAAATTTGAAAATTAAAACTGAAAAAGCATGGCATAAACCAGCTGTGGACAAAAATCTCATCTGTTCAATTACCAAAGGTCACACTCTTTGATTTCCACATATACTACCTGATATTTTAAAATATCCTAAGTTCTTAGAAAGAGTCAATGCGTATGAAAGCCAGTATCAGCTAAAGAATTGGCAGCTGTGATTCCATACTATTGTGTATACAAGACAGTGGAATAGAAGAGGCGGGGGAATCACAAAACAAAAAAGTCCTACAAATAGAAGTAGAAAGACTAATAAAGAAAATAAAAGTAATACCAATAGTAATAGGTATATTGGTACAATTCCAAAATATATGGAGCATCACCTGAATATCAGAGGCATTGATAAAATCACTATTAGTCAATTGCAAAAGGCAGCTTTACTTGGAACAATTTTTATCCTGTGATATATATATTTAACATCATGAAACATCAGACAATCTCAGATCCTTGAGAAAGACTCGATAGTCTGATAAAAAATGCCAGTCTAAACCTCTGACTTAAAATCATAATAGATAGTTGAAGGGAAAGGGGGCAGCTTTTGAACATGAAATCAGCAGCCTAAAAGTCTTCAAGAGTTTGTTGCTGTTAAACAGTAAATTAAAATCACACTCCACTCAACAGGTATAAAATTACTGTTCATAAATGTCCATTGGACATTTACATCATCACATAATAGCTTGTAGTAATTATGATAAATATTAGTGTAGAGATGGGATTCTTAAATGATAAATATTGCCTTTGTCAACTAATACCTTTAAAAATGTGAATTTTGGAGTTAAGATAATATAAAATGAAAATAATTGCCCACATTAAAACTGGCATTAAATGTTATATTATGTAATGTTACAGATCATGAATAAATATAACTGAAAGATTAAAACACAGGCAATTTGACTCATACATAATGATGATTAGCTAATTATGAAAAACAGAGCTGAGCGGAAACAATATACTAAATGAGATAGTAGCACTGTATCCATATTTACTGCATTGATTTCTGCAGCAAAACTATTTTGGATTAGAATGGATTCTCCTACTGTCCTGCTACCCAAAAGAACACTTTAAGTTTGGAATAGTACAAGATTTGACATAAAACACAACAAAGTTAAGAAGTCATTTTTATTTCAAAATGCCAAGTACTGAAGGTTCATTTGCAAACAGCTATTTACACATATTGTCCATAAAGTTTTACATAAGCTTATACCTAAGAGTTTGAAAACTGGTCTTTGTTCCACTGAAAGATAAATATTAATTCAAATCTTCCCTAAAAAAAAGGAACAGTCCACAGATATCCATTTTGTTATTACAGATGCAATTTATAGTTTCCTGACTGACACACTTAAAAACATTTATCAAAACTAAAATTTTAACTAGTCTACCCTTTGATTAATAATACTTTCCCTCTTTCAGGTATATTTGGTTAAAACGAAATACAATATACACCATACTGCTATTTTCTTGAAATCAATGGGAAAAAATATAGCCTTGTCTATATATTAAGGGGGGAGTGTGTGAAGTATAAAAAAGTAATGATTCAAAATTGCATATTTAAGAATTTTAAGTTCAACCCTGGATTCTTTTGGAACAGTATTTTTTAGATTCTTTAGCATACAGTGTGTTTTTAATGACACATGGTTTTGGCTAACAGTTCTGTTCTGAAAGTTAATTTTTAAAGTTCAAAAATCAAAGGACACAATTCTTTTGTCTTTGCCACCACATTCCAATACTAACCAAATGACTGAGGGAGACAATAATCTGGGAGTAATCGAGGGTCATCTATTGTACATTTTGTGTTCATTTAACAGGTACCATAGTCTGAAACACTGGTCATAACATCTGCAGAACAAAACCTTGCCTACTAAGCTGCTCCTCAGCTGCATCAAATTTTGCCTCCTAGACCTGCAAGCTACTATAGCTAAAAGTAAAACAATTAGCAACTTTGGCAAGACACCGGATAACCATGTCTTTGGCTATCGCTATGCTCTGCCAGAAAATTGCTTCCAGATTCAACAATTAAAACATTTCCAGTTGGCAAATGAGAGGCAATTCTTTCAGTTAAAATATTTAAACTAGTTCAAAGTTGTGCTGCCTCGTAAATATTTGTGGAGCAAGAGTATATTGCAAACGTACCATCAAGCTGATAGTCCTGCAAGGAAAGCACCTGAGCAGCTATTCGAAGTATTTTTCAGTCTCAGGAGGGAATTCTTTTATCCCATTAGCACCAGTTGGATCAGTTCAAAGCTGATCCATAGGATCGCTCATTTACATTAGAGGACCAATGTACATTTTCTGGTACACTAACAATACTTTAAAAAAGACTTTGGGACAACTGCACTCTCTAGGGAACTGTCCATATTATGAATACATTGCAAAAAAAAAAAGTCAGAACAGTACCAATGTTTAAATGACATAATGAACTGATATGTTTACTCAGAAGCTCCATTTCAAAGTTTGCCAGAATACATGGTGAGCTCAAAACTAGGCCCACTTGTTTCCTATCGCCATAGATACAGAAAGCAGGTCTGAAAAGGAGCTATACTCATATTTGCTGTAATAGGAGTAAAGCTGTCAGTGCAAGTTAAGACCTTACATCACACTAAGGTACATTCAGAGAATTTTACTTCTATTTAAGCAAACATGAGCACTGGTCCCCTTCAGGCCCATACGGTTCTCTGTGCTCCTCCCTTTTGAGTTCTCTCTTTACCTTCTCTTGGTAAACTACAACTAGCCAACAAGTTGTATAAACTGTCTACTTCCAAATTTCAAGTATGCAATCAACACTGAATGAATAATGACACTTTTGAGGCAATGGTAGGTTTGCATAAATAATCTTAGCACTATATTAATAAACATATATTAGTATTTATGGCAATCTACATCCATGTACATTATTTACACTATGAAAAAAATTAACACTTATTCTAGGATGGAACAAAGAGATAACAAAATTCTTCAGTTATGAGTTGAAGTATTACATTGGTGCATGCTCTCTAGTTTCTGTTCCAAAGCTTAAAAAATGTAATACCTAAGTTGGGGAACAGTCTGGCTAAACCTCCTATTGCTCTTTTAAGCTACTGCAGTGACATTGCTCACAATGAAAATACATAGACATACACAGTGCTTGGAAGATGTATGTCTGAGAAGAGAGCAACTGGCCATTCAACTACTGTAGTAAGCTAACAGTATACATGTTGAATTCATGGCATCGATTTTCTTCAGAATGCAATGACACATATAGGCCTAGCTCAAATAGGCTGATGCCTTCAAGAACGTAGAACACAATCTGATAAATATAAGGAGGTGTCTCCCCACACCTCAAATTCCTCCATCACCTATTCCCTAACCTCATTTTTCAAGTCTACAGGGCCTTAGCAGTTGAGCTTTGATTGCATACTCATTGCCCATTATGAAATATTTCACTTTTTAAATTCCCTACTAATAAGCATTTCCTCTCATTGGATTACCACTCTAAAGATTATTTGAGGGGTGCAGAAGAGCTTGGGACCTGATCATATTCTCATTTCAACTTTTGGAAAGCCACGCCTCAGAAGCCCTTTTTGAATTTACCCTGAACATCAAATTGATCCAGCCTAGGGAACTGCTCTTCAATGTGTGAGTTAAGAGATCCTTTAGTCTCAGAATCAGACAACAGAATGTAACAAAATATTTTAGATTAAAAAATAGCAGTGCAATTGCATGAAACATAGCGCTTCCAAAACAGATCTGAACAAGGCCTCAGGAATACACCCCTGATTATTGCCTATGAATCTCACTCTTTTAAAGTGTATTAGCAAATCTATGCAATGGAAAGCTAACTTGTACTTTTGATTTTAGCAATATGAAAGCCTCAATGGCATTTTTCCCTTAACAGATTTTTTTTTTAAAAAGATGAAATAATTCTGGCAAGTGCAAAAAGCAGTAACTGTGGAATATTTATTCTTCTTGCCATTTGTCTATTCATAACTCCTCCTCCTCCAAGAAGAAAAAAATGGCTAACAATATGAAAAAACAGTTAAAATGTATAATTTTGAACAGACAGATGGCAGGATGGGAAATCTATAGCATCCACTTACCTTGCAAATGTTCCACTCTAGCGGATAGATCTTTTGCATTAAAAATCCCTAGTGGCAGGGTGAAAGAGTTGCACAACTGAGCATTATAGGTTGAGTTTCAGTCTCAAGTTCTCCAGATATTGGCATCTATAAACGCACACCTTTTTTTCCAGTAATGAAAAAGTGGTGATCAGATCAGGATGCCCAAGACAATTTCTATTGCTGACAAAGCTAAATAAATGTAGTAGATGCCAAATGCTAAAATATAAGCAGGTCTGTACAAGCCTTTAATATGAAATGGATTGTTAAGGCCTGTAATTCTCCCTCAAGAATCAGTAGGAACCTAAGAATAGACAATTTGGCAAAGCAATCATTTTACTGTACCAGCATATGCTCAGATTGATATTTAGGGCATGATGAGGTATGTAAACAGCAATCTGGGCCATGTGTTAGAACAAATAACCATTGTACCATACCAGCAGAGGATTAGATACTAGAGTCATCTCAGTTTGCCACACTATCAAGGTTAGTTTCTGCACGCAGAGAAACAAAAGTAACCTTAAGATTTGGATTTGAACTTAATAGGAGTTCTGCAGCTGATTGTTTCTTCTTGCAAAAATATGCAAATACAAACCAATAATTATTGATCAGTTTGTTACGCTTTAAAGTTATTACAAATAGTATTGAAATCACTAATGAGTTATAAATTCTCAATTAAAATGAAAAATACACTATCATACTAAAATAAAACAAATTATCAATAACTTAACTTGTTATTGATTTGTCTTAAAATTGTTTTATCTTTTAAAATAAAATGTTTAATTGGATATTTTATTACTTCAAATTGCCCCTTTTCCAAGTCAGGTGATTGAAAATTTTGATTTAAAAATACATAGAACCAAACAAATTATCCAGTTCATGTTGCATAGCTAAGTTGTGCTTTGAAATAGAACTTAAAATAATTACTTGTTTTCTCCTAGTTCAAGAATCATGGATGCTTTATCTTCAACAGTGGCATACATTTCTATCAGAACTGATTTTCGCAGTAGGGAATCTATTAGCATTTGCCTGGAACATGCAACTTCAATAGACATACCTAAAGGACTTGCAAACCTACTTTAACATTCCAGTTCCTAAAAAGAAGAAAGGCCCATCTCTAAGTTGTTTGGAGGTAACCAGCTCTCAGATATGCCATGGCTCTATGCATTAAGCTGTTCTGGTTTATTATCAGTGGCAGATCTTATTAGGAAAAAGAAGGCACAGGCGTTTTAAAAGGCCCCATACTTAATATGTACAAATAAATAATAATCTGAAGTTACTGCAAGGGCCCCTCTATTTCAGAAGTGACTTCTTGTGAAGCCTTCTCAACTGATGTAGTTATTGCTTCTATTGTAGGGGGGCCAGGATAGGTTTGTGCTGTGTAATGCATTGTTGTTGTTAGATTGACATCATTACCATGGTCACCTTGAGAGCTAAAAGTGGGACAGGATCTAGTCCTTGCATAGTTTTGCTGAGCAACTTTGTTATACACCACTTCACTCACAGTGCTAACAGGAGCATCTTCCCACATCTGCCTTTGCTGCTTCTTTTCTTTATACTTAATGGTGTACCAAGCAAGGAAAATGAATAGGAAGCCAACAAATTTGAGACCGGCTGCCAGACCAAAGTACACAAAACGAAATGACGTCACATCATATTCCCAACAAGAGCCTTGAACGCCACATTCCTGTTGCCACAGCATGCAGGTAGTATCAATGACGGCACCAAAATAAATTGGGGTAGGAATGTATGCTGTAATAAATAGGAAAAGTGTTGTCAATCAACTTCTATATCAAATGAGACAGTTATTGGGAATTTTTTTGACAAAGTACAGAGTAAAGCTAAACCTATTAATATTTCTCTTTTTAAGCAGTTTTGGCTAGGATATACATCACATAACATACAAACAGATTGAGACAAAATTCTCGTAAGATATTTATAAATGACTTGGTTTTGAAGTGATGAAGAGAATACCTAAATTTTAACTCTTTACAATAGCACATTTTTATTTATTTTGAATTATAGCCAATGGAGTGCTAGATATGTCTCATACTGGTTCGTGACAGACAATTGTTGAATTTTTAAGAATTCTGTGAACTAGTTAAGAGAAGACCCAAGATGCTTGTGTGCTGATCAACTGTTTGGAGACTCACTGAGTCATGCAGCAGAGCAATGGAGTCAGCAAAGCTAGCCGATAATACATTTATCACCACACCATTAGACATATCCTATATAAATCTCAATCCAATAATATCACTCTTCAAATATTAGAATTTCAAATGTTGAAATAACTGTAAAGCATTAAAATATTAATAATATATTGTAAGTCAACTTTAATACAATTATTTAAAGTTTCAGAGAATATCAAGGTAAACTGGCTGGTCATATTCCATAAATCCAGAACAAGGCCCTACTTCAGGTTACTGGAAGTTTATTCCAACAACAGCTACTAAATAACCTCAGCACTTAGTAGCTGTACTTGATTTTATAGTGAGTACTATAGCTAGTATTCTCACCAACCTTGTGCCTGACCTCGTCCCTGTTTCTTTTACAGAATCATATATTCAATTTTAGCTAACAATAGTGTTTGGTGTATAGAATCTGTTATAAAAATCAGGTTTAAAGTTAAGAAAAATATTAACAACATGTAACAATTCATAGTTACCCTAAAATGAAAGTAAACATTTATGGAGTTCTCCCCTTTCTTACAGTAGAGAAATATGGGAGGGGGGATGGTAATGTAGGCTTAATCCATATCAGCAAGACTGGATAACTGATATATCCACCCCAGCCACTGTAGAAGTGCAAGGTTGTGTGTATGAATTTAAAAAAACTGAGAAAGATGGCACCAATTAAGAGGACCTCTTTTAATTTAATTTAATTAAGACTCCATCAAAAGTGTCAGATCATAGGCAGGGAAACCTTTTTTAAAAAGTGCTCTTTTCAGCTACCTTGACAATTCCTCTACCAATTCACATAATATTTCATGATAGTCAATGTAACCAACTGTGAGGCACTAGATCTGCCTCTGCACTTACCAAGAGTTCTTAACAAAACAAATTGCATGCCAAGGGCAAAAGGCCTCTCACCCTTTTCCACAGACCTACAAAAAGATACAATATATTTTAAAGTTTTGAACGGGGAAAATGGTAGGAATGATACTTAACTGTTACTTGATATAACTCTTCTCCTTAGCCATGTCCCAGGAGAGTGAACCAATGCCAACCATGCAGGAGCCCGGAGTTCAGTAGAATCACAAGTTCAGAGAAACAAAAACTTTATCCAGAAAGCAAAGTGAGAAATTTCCCCTACATTTCTGATGACAAGTAGATTCAATCAAATCTAGATTGACAAGTAGATTTATTTTCTAAGAAAATTGTCTTCCCATTCTCCTTAGCATCCTGCAACCTACCCAATAACAAATACCCCCTCAGACACAATTACCCTCTCTGACTTCTACAATTATAAATTATATTGATTCATATATTAATTATGTATCAACAATGAAACGAAGAGTGAAATCAAACTTTGTAAATCCATCTATCTCTAGAAGTAACGTAATTCATCATCAGAAAAGTAAAGGTGAATTATGTTTTGTGGGAGATGGCAGAGAAACTCAATTATAATAAAGCATGCTATGCTAGTAGAGAGAAATGATCCAGGCAACTTCTCACCTGAGAGTAACTATGATTGCTGATGGTTGGGCACATGCTGTGATAAGTGTTACTATGAAGAGAAAAATGAGGAAAGGGATGAGTGTGTTGCAGGTTCTATCACACTTTCCTGATACAGCATAGCCGTTTTCATTGAGATATGTTTTGACGATCACCACTCTTAGTTGGCTACGCTGTCCAACTGTGGGCGGTGTGATAACTTGTCGGCTTTGGACACAGGCACAATCTGTGTAATTTCTTATCTGTAAAAAGATTTAAAAAGTGTAAAACAATCATGATTCCTTATTTGTATTTTTATCAAGAATGCCTGCATCTGGTACATGTGCTTCATCTTATTTATGACTCGAAATAATGCACAATACAATCGGGACACTTACAGCAGATAAGAAATGCTCTTCATCTGAAGGCAAAATATTTTATACAGAAAAAATTGTAACAGTATTTAAAATATCTGAATTGAGTGTTTTAAAAGGAAGATTTAAGGAAGGTCTTCCTGGTCTAAAGTTATAGTGTTTTAGTTTTCTGTTCTGTTTTGCAAATAGCAAGCTTAATACCGTACTTAATTAATAAAATGCAAAATTTTATAAATTGTTAATTATCCAGTCTTGAGGAAGTTCACAGAAAGAAGGAAAATGCATACATGAAAGGAAAACACAGTATCAAAATTCTATGTCTAAGAGTCCTGGATTGGCTTTAGGCTAAGGCCAAATAGGTAAAAACAAGGGCATCAAAGGTTAGGGGCCACCAACACTTCCCCTCCTTCTGAATCATGGTAAAAATACAAATCTTTGCATTAGTGGGGAGGTGGAATTCGCTAGGGGTTGCATCATCTGTCAATGTGGCCTGGGGGGTCCGAATCCACACAGTGAAATGCTTAGACAAATAATAAGGCTTTAAATGATTATAAAGAGCAAGAAGGAACAGGGCAAAAACAAACATAAAGTTTTCTACAGAATGGGCAACTTCCAAGATGATTTGTGCTCCTTTTACTTCATAAAGAATAGGGATCCTCCATAACTATAAAGTTACAGAAAACCTGATGAAATATTTCCATTCCTTCTAATGGAAAAATTGTTGGTTTTAATAATTTAATTAGAAAATTTTCTGACTCTAGCAGATAATCTGATGAACATGCTGATCATAGTAGCCTTCATATTGCCAGAATTTATTAAATTTATTTGCCACCCATCTTGTTTCAAAGTGACTCTGGCCGGCTTACAGGATTAAAAGCATTCAAACTGTAAGATAAATATTTATAAGATGATAAAAATGGAGTTACAATCAAAAGTAAAATTATAGTTAAGACATGGGGAGAAAGGGAGAAGGAGGAGTAGGGGGTGGGTGGGTGAGATAGGATTGTCTCTTAATTCATCAACCATTTGCAGTGTGATGCTCACCTGTTGGGGCCCCAACCCATCTGGCAGAGCCAGGTCAAGCCCTTATGGAAGATCAGAAGGAGGGAGCCTATCTCACCTCCCAGGGTAGGATGTTCCAAAGGACAAGAGCCATGGCAGAGAAAGCCCTTCTATTGAACTCCGCAAGCTGAAATTCCTTGATTGACAGGGCCCACAGCATGCCTGCTCTGCTAGTGCAGGACTGAAATTTCCATTTCATTGAACTATGCAAAAATAATCTCCATAAACAGATATCTTTATCACAGTTGAGGAGAAGAGTCAGGGTCTTATTTTCTTTTGACACATGAAATAAGTGCTTGGCCTTATTTTCAGGGAGATCTTATTATTTTTGAGGTGCAGGAGGCAGCGAGCGTGGTCACCTCATGGCTGTTACAGTGTTGCAATTTTTCAGGGAGGGCTTATTTTCAGGGGAGGGCTTATTTTAGCGCATGCACTCAAAAGCCCAATTGGGCTTATTATCCGGGGAGGACTTATTTTCAGGGAAACAGGGTAAATAAATAAATAAAAACATTTAACAGCGGCAAATCACTATTGTATAACAATATTTTTGCTACCCCCACATATATAAATGTTTCATGTTTGCTGCCTAAGACTTTTTTATATGCAAAATAGGCATTTTACTACAATGATATTGCCCAGACTATTAAGAAAACTGCTTTGTGATGTACAATACTGAAAATTGAAGTTATCTTTGGTGCATAGGTTGCTTTTCTAACAGCAACAAAAGTTACCACTTTGATTGCTTGTAGGCATACTCACTCCTGTGCTGTAATTTCCACTGCTAATGCAACCAGCAAGACAAGGGTTAAAATATGTGATCCCATCTGATCCACACACAGGTTTGTATTCATGAATTTTGCAGCCACAATTAACATTACAGCTTCCAGTCAGATTCCTATGTGCCATGGTGAGAGTAGGTCTAAAAAAAAAAGATAGGGAGACGCATTATAATCTATTCATTGCAAAAGATACATTGATGCCAACAAATACAAACTCTAAGAATTATATTTTCAAAATCATATACTTATAATAAAAGATACAAATCAAGCTTTAATTTTAGGAAGACAAATCCACATATGATGTGATACTAATAAAACACCAGCGTTTCTTGCACTAAGTCCCCAAACCATCATTTCCGCAGCTCCTAGAATTCTGTCTAACCACATTATATATTTTAGTTTTCTAACATTGTAAAGTAGGAAATATATAAAAACGATGATGTTAGTCTAGATAGCTTAAGCAATCCTTTTAAAAGGGAATCAGTCTGGTAGGATGGTGAAACCCTCACTCACCTCAGTTGTTATTGTGGAAAAATAGGAGAAGGGAGTATTAATATGTTTGTCACCTTGAGTTGTATATGAAAAATAGGATAGGATAAATTTTAAAACTGAGTGGGGGGGGAGCACCCCAATCCTTTTTTTAAAAAAAAATCCTGGCTCCTTCTATATGTATATGATGCATCCTAATCACTTGAATGCTTTGTTTTAGCCATTATAGCCCTGTCCTTTCCCTAACCATTAAATGCAGCCTTGATCACCATGATTTAACAGCCCTACACTAAATTCACAGGGAGACAAAGGTAAACTCTAGACATCTTGTCTGCTGCTTATTGGAAGATTTCTATCATGCTTTTACATTTTGTTTTGTTACATTATATGAAGACTGGTATTTTATGCAAAAATATTTAATGGATTACTTTACACCTACAACTTGATGCCTCCATTCTTTTGAATTGTAATTCCCATCAGCTCCAGCTGGCACAACCCCAGCACAATTGAATAACTAGTTGGGGAAGGTTACGAGTATGACAAAACTTTTCTAAACACACTGCATGTTTCAGAATTCCTGAGATTCTGTATTTTTCTTTAATTAGCTGAAAACTCAGTATTTCCAGCAAAATGACACCAAAGGTCATGAATACTAAGAATCATTACCAAAACTCCCACAAAGCACAGAAAAAACTGACTGGAATTCCATACTTTATTCTACAGATGTTTGATTTTTTTTTAAGCATTTTACAATTATTTTGATATGAACCTCCAAATAATTTATGTTGTACTAAATTTGGTATATTACTCCTATTAAATAATTGATAGCACTGATCACAGTATTCTTTTGAACAGATTCATTGAGTTGGCAGTGGAAGGCATGACCTTGTGTGGTTCTTTTCTTCATGGGCAGTTCTAGTCAGTGTTGTGGTAGGGAGTGAAGGAGAGAGAAGAGAGGTTCCTAGCCTTAAATCTATTTTTTAGAATTCCACAGGACAAAATGAAAGCTAACTGGAAAGAACGAGTAACAAGAAATAACTCTTAATGAACAAAATCAAGTATACATCTACTTTTTCAGTTTACTATTCTAACAAGGAACTTCAAAAGGACTCAAACAACAGTAGTTTGTTCTCTGTTTCATACATATCTAGCAGTTAAGAGGCATAGAAAATGAAGGCTTCACTGAGATGCCCTGGCCTATAGATTTCCTATTCTCTTGTTTAGCTCTGTAAACCTGTAATGCTACCACTAAGTTAAAAGTAAATACAAAATGTGTTTCATTCCCTGGATTATTCTGCACAATTTCTACTTCTATAATAGCAATCCTGATATACAGCAGAAATTGGGAACCTGTGTCTCTCCAGATTTTGCTGTACTACAAATCCCATCTCACTATTGTCTATTTTCCCTCTTGGCCACAGATTTTCCACCCATGTGACATAATGACCAAACTATACACAATATTTAAAGTTTAATGCTAATTCACTAGGAAATATCCCATTAACTGTTCTCATATTAATTTGAGCTAACTATAATCATCAGTAAAGTTTTACTAGTATCTATGAGAAATCAGGGAAACTTTTGCCATACTATGCAATTGCTTTGAACATACAATGTAAAATCTCATTTGCCATGTCACCTCCAATTCATTCTATTTGAAGATACCAAATATAAAACCAACATAAGTAGCATTATAATTGGCAACCAAGGAACAAGGATCCTAGTTACATGCTAACTTGGTAGGTAATAAGAATAAATAAATATGATAAATATGTCAATATTGTATATGATAAAAGATATGGATTAACAAATTTAAAATTTTTAAGAAAGAACATAAAATGATTTCATCAAACTAAATGAGGATGGTTTGATATTGTTGAATCGAGTATAATACTCCAAAATTCTTGCACAGAATTGAAAGTATGGATTTAATTATGAGTGGAAAAATTAAAATTTACATCAAGGCATGAATTATGGATGCATGTGAAAGTAGGAATTGATGAAAAAAATGTGTTCTGCTCTAACAAATGGTAACAATAAAAGAACCAGAGATGAATTTGGGGAGGGTGAGATATGCAATAATATGATCCAGAGGAAAATATTATTCTGTTAGGTGACATAAAGAATGGCTAGGAACAAGATGAATAGAGAAAAACATGATTCAAAGTTTCAAGAATGGATGAGAATCGCAACTGTTTTGGTGACTTTTAGAAAATAACTGGTCAGTTTCAAATATATAATTGAAGCATTACTTTATTCATACATAGACAGAAAAAGAATGGACTCAAAGCATTATTGGTTTATTATTAAAAAGACCATTGGCTTACCTGAATGGCCGTTCTCAAGGCGCTGCGGAGTGCCCAAGGACTGAGTTTGATTTTTTTGTGTTGTAGCTCCGCCTCCTGGTTCCTCCAGAGGCTCAGTTTTAAAAAATGAAGGAGATCAATAGTCCATGACTGAACTAGTCCAAGTCCAAGTCCAAGACATGAAGGTGCAATTCACACACCTCGCGGCCCCACCTTAAGGGTGGGTTTGGACACTCCGCAGTGCCTCAAGAACGACCATTCAGGTAAGCCAATGGTCTTTCTCCTAGGCGCTGCTTGGAGTGTTCAAGCTCGGGACATGCCGAAGCTATGTCGAAGTTGGGAGGGAAGAAGAAATGCTTGCCACGACTCTCTGTAGAACTTTCCTCCCAAAAGACGCCTCAGCTGAGGCGAAAGAATCAAGTCTATAGTTACGTATAAATGGAGATGGACCAGACCACGTCGCAGCACGGCAGATTTCTTCAATTGGCGCTTGCGTAGCCCAGGCGGCCGAAGTTGCAGCGCTCCTCGTAGAGTGTGCTGTTATGCGCGAGGGAACCGGTCTGGCCTGAGTTTCGTAAGACATCTTGATGCACGCTCTGAGCCAACGTCCTATTGTAGAGGACGTGACATTCTTCCCCATGGAGGCCGGCTGGAATGACACAAATAAGGCCTCCGACTTACGGAAAGGAGCCGTTCGCTTGATGTAAATGCGCACCGCCCGCCGCACATCCAATTTGTGCCAAGTGACTTCCCTCTGGTGCTTGGGAAGAGGGCAAAAATCAGGGAGTATCACTTCCTGCGCTCTGTGGAAGACTGTATTAATCTTCGGGACAAAGGCAGGGTCCAGTCTCAATATGACTCTGTCGGAGTGGAAAATGCAAAGGTCGCCCCTGACAGATAAGGCGGCCAACTCCGAAATTCTGCGGGCGGAGGTGATGGCGATCAGGAAGGCAATCTTTAGCGTAAGGTGGCGTAGGCCCACCGTCCGCAACGGTTCAAAGGGTGATGCGGTCAATGCCTGCAGAACCACAGTCAAGTCCCAGGTAGGGTATCTGTGAATGATGGGCGGGCAAAGGTTGGACGCCCCCTTCAGGAGTCCCTTTACCTGAGGATGTCGTGAAATTGGTAGTTGAGTGTCAGAAGACAGAATGGTGCTCAGGGCAGCCACCTGGCTACGGAGAGTGTTTGGCGCTAGCCCTTTGTCCAAACCGTCCTGAAGAAATTCCAGGACTTGCGGAATGGTCGCGGAGGATGCCACAAGGTGGTGATTGAGGCACCAACGGGAGAAAGCAGTCCATGTTGCCTCGTATATTCTGACGGTGGATGGTCATCTAGAAGCCTGAATCGTCTGGATGACTCTGTCGGAGAAGCGATGAAGCCTCAGGAGGTCCCCCTCAAGTGCCAGATGGCCAACTGTAGCCACTGGGGCTCCGGGTGTTGGACAACCCCCTGGCTGAGGGAGATTTGCTCCTGAGGTATGCGCCACGGCCGGGACACCGACAGGCTGACTAGGTCGGCAAACCAAGTCCTCCTCGGCCAGTGGGGAGCGACGAGGAGCACCTCCGCCCCCTCCTCCAGAATCTTCCGGATGACGTGCGGAATTAGGGGAAGAGGGGGGAAGGCGTACAGACAACCCGGAGGCCAGCGGGATCTTAAGGCATCCGTGCCCTCCGCCCCGGGGCAATGGAACCGGGTGAAGTACCTGGGAAGTTGGGCGTTGGCCGGCGAGGCGAACAGGTCGACCACCGGGTGGCCGAATCTCTGGGACAGATGGTAAAACAGTCTCGGGTGCAGCCACCATTCCGAGTTCTGGATGGTGGTTCTGCTGAGCCAGTCCGCTGTCACGTTGTCTACGCCGGAGATGTGGTCTGCTCGAATTGACGCCAGGTGCCTCTCCGCCCAGCGACCCAGGGCCTCCGCTTCTGACATCAGAGCCAGAGACCACGTGCCGCCCTGGTGGTTGATGTAGGCCTTGGCAGCGATGTTGTCCATCAATCAGTACATTGCGGCCTCTGACCTGGTCGAGGAAGTGGCGCAGGGCGAGTTTTGCGGCCCGGAGCTCCAGCCAGTTGATGTTGTGGGCGAGCTCCGCCTGCGACCACCTGCCCTGAACCACCGCTGTCCCCAGATGAGCACCCCAGCCGAAGAGGCTGGCGTCTGTGGTGATTATCAGCCGCTTCGGCTCCCTGAAGCAACTGCCTTTGAGAAGGGCATCCGTCTGCCACCACCGGAGGGAGCGAAGGACCTTCGGGGGGACCCGTACCACCCATCTGGAGTTGCTGGCCTTCTTCCTCTGGAGAGGTAGCACGAACCATTGTAGTTCTCGTGTGTGTAGCTGCGCCCATGGGACCACCGAGATGCAAGACACCAGCTTCCCCATCAGTTGTGAGAGAGGATCGAGGCCGACCCGGTCGAGCGGATGCTCCTCACCAGGGTCCAGATGCTGTTGACTCGTTCCTGAGTGAGGAAGACTTGGCAGGTTTCGGAATCGATGGTCGTTCCGAGGTGCTGGATCCTGCAGGTCGGGTTCAGGTGGCTCTTGGTGAGGTTGACGGAGAACCCGTGAAGCTGCAGGGTCTTGATGGTGGTGGCCAGGTCTGCGTGGGCCTGCCCCCTGGACGACGAATGGATAAGGATGTCGTCCAGGTAGCATTCCAGTCTCACGGGCAGAGACTGGAGTCATGCGGCTACAGCTGCCAGCAGCTTGGTGAATGTCCACAGGGCCGACGAGAGCCCGAAGGGAAGGGCCCTGTACTGATAATGGCGATGGGCGAACTGGAACCTAAGGAACTGGTGGTGCGCCGGGTGGATCGGAACATGTAGATACGCCTCCTTCAGGTCGATCGATGTCAGCAGATCGCCCGGTCTGACGCAGCCCAGGATGGTCTGGAGGGACTGCATCTTGAAGCGCTTGTACGCCAGATGCTTGTTCAGCTTCTTGAGGTCCAGGATCGCCCTCACCCCCGATGACTTGGGGACCAGGAAGAGGATGGAATAAAACCCCCTGCCTTCTTGACCCCTGGGGACCTCCTCTATGGCCGCTATCTCTAAAAGGTGTTCTATCTCCGCCCTCATCAGTTGTAGCTTGTGGGCGGATCTGGGGATAGGGCAACGGAGGAAGGTTCTCAGGGGGAAAGACAGGAACTCCAGAGTCAGCCCGTGTTCCTGACCCAGCTGTCCGTCGTGGTTTCCTCCCATTGTGCGGCATAGAGCTGGAGCCGGCCGTCTATGGGGGGAGCCCTGTGACAGTCACTTGGACTTCCTAAAGGGCTTGTTGGAATAACCTCCCTGGAAGGATTTGCAGAAACCCTGCTGCTTCCCTCTGTCCCTAAAGGAGGGCCTATCCTGGGAGCGATCCTGCGAGGTGCCGTAGGCGCTACTGGGACCGGCTGTGGAGGTGGAGGGCTCGTTATTCCGAAAGGAATTCTTGCGAAAGGGCTGACCCTTCCGCTCCTGTTTCTTAGTGACCAGAGGGAGCACCTTTCGCTTATCCTTGTTCTCGGTTAGAAATGGATCTAGGGCCTCGCCGAACAGCTTACCCCCTTTAAAGGGGGCGGAAGCCATCTTCCATTTTGCTTTTACATCGGCCTGCCAGTGGCGGAGCCACAGCAGGCACCTCGAGGTGACATTCGAGGCCAGCGCCCTGGATGAAAATTTAGTGGCTGCCAGGGACGCGTCAGCAGAGTATTCCATGGTGGCAATGATCTTGGTGATGTCCTGTCTAGTCCTGGAGTTGCCTGCCGGGAGACCAGCCCGTAGCTTGCGGAGCCAGAAGAGGGCTGCCCTGCCAAAATAAGAGGAGCTGGCGGAAGCGCACATGGCCCAGGCAGTGGCCTGGTGCGTCTTAAGAACCGCGGATTCCGCCCTCTTGTCCTCTGCCTTGAGCCCTTCAAATAGCTCCGCTGGAAGGGCAGTGGGAGATGTAAGGGCCATAATTGAATCGTCCACCTGGGGAATCTTGAGGAGCTCCTCCAGGGGAGCTTCCATGGTAAATAGCTTCCTATCCGTCCCACTCGGATTGGCCAGAGTCCCCGGCTGAACCCATTGTCGTTGGATGATGTCCAAAAATAATTGGGGAGCCGGTACGAGGTCCAAGGGCGGAGACACCTCATTAAAAAGGCCTGCGCCGGGGTCCTGGGGACCTATGACTACACCCGTGACCGGATCGGATATAGGTTTGGCTGCGGGGGCTGGGAGACCCATTTGGGGACCTGCAGCCCTGGCTTTAGTAAGAAGGGGCCTGAACATGGCCGGATTAAATAGAGCTGAGCCCGTGGCCTGTTCAGGGGCAGGGGTCTCATCGTCGGAGAGAGCTGGAGCCTCCGACTCGGCCTCCTCCTGATCTGACACCTCACTAAGCCCCGTTGGGGTGGGGGAGGGTGCCCTGGCTTCAGAGGCCTTGGGGGCCTTGGTCTGGCTGGCAGCTGGCTTGGGAGCCACAGAGGACAACTGGTTCGCTAACTGCACCATGCCATCGGTGATGCCTTTGGAAATGGCACGAGTCACTACCTCCTCCATGGCCCTAGATAGAATGGGCTCCTGACCCTGAGGGGGAGGGGGCTCCAATTCTGAGGGAGCCAAGGATTCCTCTTCAGCCCCTGAATCCAAATTTGCCAGGGAGTCCACAGCCATGGAATGGCTAGGTGATCCCAAGGATGCCCTATGAGGGTTGGGGGAGAACCCAAAGTCCTCACTACCTTGGCCTAAAGGGGAAGCCCCTCGCTGAGATTCACCCGTGGGAGATCCACCCCCTATCTCACTTGGGGATGACTCCATGGGAATTTTGCGCTGTGCGGCCTGGGCCTTCTGGAACTGTTTCTCCAGGGCCCTTTGGCAGCGCAGTGCCATCTTTTCCTCAGCCTTGGAGGTCGAACCTGCCTTAGGCTGCTTCTCCCCTGGGGAAATACCCCCCCCAACTCCCTTGCCCGATGGATTGGACCTGCAACGCTTACTGGGAGTGGGCCCGGTCTTTCCCCCTTGCCTCTCTTCCACGCTGGTAGAGTCTAGCTGATCCATTCCGACAATGGCAGTAGACCAGGCCTGAGGTAGGTCAGGGCCTGATCCATGCGTGTGGCCTTCAAGAGCTTGGAGGCTGGCCGGTTGAAGAGAGGAGAGGGAGGCTGGAGCAGGATGACGCAGTCAGCCTGGCTCCTGCGGATCCGCGCTGAAGAGAGGTAGGCGGGGGTTTGAAGCCCGGGTTCCCTGCAGCTGCTGGGAGAAAGAGGAGGGCAAGAGCCTCCGTGGCCACCCAACGTGAGGCTCCGGGCTTACAGCGGCCCTCTGCGGCGATCCGCTAATCAAGGGAGGCTGCGCGGCGAATTTGGGCCCTGGGATCGAAAGCGCGCCAAAAGCCCATTTTAAAATGGCGCCCGCGCTCGCACCGCGTGCCTGGAGCGTCGTTGGGCCTGGATGGAGCCTAGCGCTCCTGTCAGGGGCTCAGAGGGGCTCTGACAGCGCAATCGCCCCCCCCCCCCATACTCACTGAACCGTCCTGAGGAGAAGACCCGACTTAGAGACAGCCCAGGTGGTGGCTGGGCTGCGATCACCCCAGGGAGCCTACCTGCGCGATGAAGGCAAATAGGATTCCTTGCTGAGGTAGAAAGCAGGAAAAACCCTATCTACAATCTCACTAGCAGTCTAGTTAAAGGAGCTACACTAACTCTAACCCAAAAGGAAAAATAAGAAATTTGGGATCCAGCTTGCTGAACAAGGACTGGAGCCCCTGGAAAGACGTCCTGTAGGGCGACTGAGTTTTTTAAAACTGAGCCTCTGGAGGAACCAGGAGGTGGAGCTACAACACAAAAAAATCAAACTCAGTCCTTGGGCAGCAAGCTGAAGTTAAACCCGAGCTTGGACACTCCAAGCAGCGCCTAGGAGAAACTGAAATTATCTTCCTAAAAACAAAATAAACAACAAACAGATACAGAACTAACAAATATGTAAAATTTGTAAAAAAAAATTAGAAATGGATGATTCTTATAGCTAATTTGTATATGCTCTCTTATATAAGATACAGCATTACATAACTTATTTTGCCTAAGTGAATGACAGCAATGAAACAATTGTGACTGATTTCAGAGGGTAAGCTGGTTAGTGTCAAAGCTCTTTTTTCTTTCTTGCCCTGAACAAAATAGGGCCTTGGTCATTCAGCCAAACATCTACATTCACTTAGTTATAATGGCTAAATGAGCTCATAAATTTATGTTCTGAAAATATATTTCCTCATCACCAATTTAAAGTTCTTGGGCTGATGGTCATTACCATAATTTGCAGTATTAAATATATATTATGGAAATAAATATTGATGTTGTATATATATGGTAATAACATTGTTGTGTGTGAGAGAGTGAGTGAGGGGGGGGAGATTGATTGATTTTGCATTCATTCAACCAAATGTCAAGATTTGTTCTAAAAATACTCAGGTTGGAGAGAAAATAGAATACTGAAAGCACTAAAAATCCTTCAAAATCCATGTCTTTATGTTTTCCAAGGTCAAGCTTTACAGATTCAAAAACATTCAGCTGGGAAGGCAGGCAAGGAAAAAAGGGAAATGTCTTAATATCAAATTTCTTCCATTAAAATTAACTTATCTCACACTTAGAAGAGCATAACCCAAGAAAGACTATGATCTCCAAAGCAATATCCCATGAATGGTGGAAATGATCCTTAGTACCCTTTCTTCAAATAAATAATTTAGAAGTGGTATGTGTGTATCTAAAACATTGTGTATTTTTAGATTAGGTTCTTTGCATTTTGCATATAATACTTACCAAAGATTGTTTATTTCAACACAACAGATGAATTGTTATTTCTTGTGGAGTATTTCAATCCATGATTATACAATATATTTCTTTGTTACTTACTTATTAAAGCACTTTTAAATTATTTAATGTTCTTATGAAAAAGATACTGCCTTTTATACAGCACAAAAAGGCTGGCTTTGACGCAAAGTATAAATAATTTAGAAAGCTCAAAATATATTTACCCCGTGGTATATGGTATATTTATACCTCCTAGATTAATACTTTCACATCCAACTATGAAGAGTGTTGAAAAGCATAATAGAGATACTCCACTGCAAATCATTGCTAGTTTTGCAGATTCTCTTGCACCAAGTTTTAGCTTTTTTATAATGTAACCTCCTAAGACAATACCAACACCAGCACTTGGAACAATAATCACACCTGGTTAAAGAAAAAGAAAAAGAGGAACGTTAAAACATTCGTTGTGTTAAAATGTATATTATGGAAATACCTTTTCTATAAGCGAAATATACCAACTCTCTACATTTTTTACATTAACAATATTTATAACCCTATCTTAAAGATCAATTGAAACTCCCAAGCTAGCTTATGAAATAGATAAATGTCATTTGTTTGGTTAGCAAAGAGTTATTTAGTGCTACATAATTAGAAAATAAATAATCACAACTGTAATGGAATGAGTTAAGAAGCAGCTAGTAAGGTGAGCATAATTTCTTAAAAAATTACTGTACAATAAAAATGAAGAGGTTAAAAAAATTGTAACAATGTTAATTTAAAATAGAATTGAAAAAAAAATCTGAGAGATAAAGAATTGCATTGAAATTACACATTAGAATTAAGATTAAAAGGCCAGAGAAAGTACAATGCCATTGCTTATTACTGGAAATATACTAAGACCATATTATATGCAATAGTCCCTTCTGAAAAGACTCCCTTTAGCTTTACTTAGTTGACAATGGCACTCATATGATGATAGGTATTTATGAATTCAGAACAGGATGAACAAATATTCCTTGACTTGCAACCAGGCACGTTTGTGACTATTTGAAGTTACAATGGAAGCAAAAAAGGGGACCTACGACCCATATTCAAAGTTTTGATGCTTGGGCCCTTCCATAGGCATGTGACCAAACTTTGGGCACTCAACATGGCCACCTTTATGGTCATTTACAATATCCCACAATCACATGATGTTTTACAGTTTAACATTTACTTCTGTTTTTTACCACATCCATACCAAACCACTGGTTCCTTTAATGACTGTCACAAAAAAGGTTGTAAAATTACTATCATCACAAGATATGATCATAATGGTAGGCTCCATTATGGTCATATGTCAAGGACTATTTGTATGTATTTGACATCATTATCTAAAGTCTAATTTTTATTAAGCAAGAGGTACAGTGATAATTGATCAGTGTTAATTATGGAGTACAACATGATGGCATATTAGATGAAGTTGCAAATAACCAAGTTTATAAACTTAGCTACAAAGCTTAGCATTGAGGGAATAAGACATGCTTCTCCCTTGGATATGAGAGAAGATGGTCTATCAACCTGGGAAAATTGATCCTTGCCTCAATTAGAGATGCCATTGACATCAGTGAACAAGGTTCGAGAATGTTTAATGCTACAATTTGGCCTTTCAATCCTTTGAAAACTCAAAGGCTACGTTACCAGAAAATGCAGTGCCAATTTTTTCCATTTTTTATTTTTGAGGAAGGTTATGTTTTTTTAGAATATGAATAGGAGTGACAAATGATTCCTTATCCACTTCATGTAAAACATTAGGAAAAAGCCTCCTTATGATTTCCCCAGAATCAAAAGAAACTCTAAACAGAGACCTTTAAAGAAGGACGAAATACTGCTTTGATTTTACATTAGCTGGGAAAGGAATAAGCTCCCAGTATTATAAAAAACATGAAATGAAAAAGAATAAAATGTAGGGCTTTATTGTCTTATGTCCTTTATTTATAACATATGGTTATCACTGTTCCCTCTAAAGTGCACAGCTGCGCGGCCGCGCATGTGGCAAGAAAACACCGTGCAGCCGTTTCTAACTGCACGCAGTGATTTCTGTTACAAGCTCCGGAAGCTGAAGGGAATAGCTGCTGCCGCCTCCTCCTCCTCCAACAGCACTGCCGGATTTGCCGCCCGATGCTGCGGCTGAGGTGAAGCCGCTAAAGCTCCCGTCAGCACCCCCGGCTGTGGGAGTGGTGCCTCTTCCTCCACGCGGAGCACCTGAGCTGGCCCCCGCATTATCCCTCCCCCTTCCTCCTCCGCCATGCTTTTGAGGAGCCATGAGGCCGTGGGAGCTAGTAGGAAGGCAGCGGAAGTGGAGGCAGCGGCAGGGGTAACGCGGAGCCCAGCTGAAGTGCTCTGAGCGGAGGGGGAGGCACCGCCACTGCTGCCATGGGCGGGGGCGCCAGCGGGAGCGTTGGCAGCTTCACCTCAGCTGCAGCACTGGGCAGCAAATGTGTTGGTGCTGTTGGAGGAGGAGGAGGAAGCGGCAGCAGCTATTCTAGTGGCAGCGGGGGCTCGTTGGCATCTTCAGCGGCAGCCCTGCCCCCTGTGAAAAAAACCAAAGATGGAGCAGATCCACGCAGATGACGTTGCTGCAACATGACTGGAGGCGGAATTCTGGGAGTTGAAGTCCACAAGTCTTAAAGCTGTCAGGTTTGAAGACCCCTGGGGGTTTTTTTCCTAAAGGGTTATGGGTGCAAGGATCTTGTAACTTGACAGCTTTAAGACTTGCATGCTTCAAAGCCAGAGTTTCTGAGCCAACATGACTGGAGGAGGAATTCTGGGAGTTGAAGTCCACAAAAAGCTGTCAGGTTTGAAGACCCCTGGGATTTTTTTTTCTAAAGGGTTATGGGTGCAAGGATCTTGTAACAACAGCTTTAAGACTTGCGTGCTTCAAATGCCAGACTTTCTGAGCCAATATTTTGGTTGCTAAGCAGGAGCGTTGTCAAGTGATACTGATATTATATAACACTTTTAATTAAGCGGGTACCTTGAATAAACATATTATTTGAGTTTCAAATAATACTGATTTCGTTGTTGTCTTAGGTGACATCTGTGAAAAAAATTCAGGTGCTCAGGCATGAAAATATGCTGCTTAACACTATACTTTTCTGCTCACACTGAAAAAAAATTAGAGGGAACATTGATGGTTATTGAAGGTCATAGTTAATATACCATTTCAGAGATTTTATGGAACTGTGCTTTTTATGTATAGATATACTGGGTTTGGGATTAGAGTTTTAAAGCCTGACAAATTATAATCCTTGATTTAAGACCACAACTGGGACTGGAATTTCTGTTGCTAAGTGATAGTCATAAAGCATGTCACATGACCTTATGACACATGACACTTAGCAACAGCAATCCCAGCACTTCCGATTGTCATCATAACTCCCCTGTAGCTGGGAGGGAAGTGAAGTGGAGAGAATCCCAGATAAGAAATGCAGGTGCTGCAGTGGGATGGAGGAAGCCCTACAAGGCGCAGTGCAGTGTGGCATGAGCTCAGGGAGGCTGGGGAAAGAGGGTGTGAAACATGAGCATGCATGTGTGAGCACAAAGAGGCTGGAGAAAGAATATGCTGGGCTGTAGCTCAAGGCTTCTTGATATGCCGTGGGGCTGGGGTTGTAGGAAGCCCCTGAGCCACAGCACAGTGTGAAGGTGCAGTCTTCCCAGGGAGCTCAGAAGCCTAGTCCTAGCCCAGTGTGGGAAGCCTCCCTCCGAAGAATGAAATATTTTGAGGAATATTAAAAAGGCAGAATATTATGTTTTCCTAAATGGGAAACGGAGAAACATGTTTTTAGAGGTAGAAAGCAGCCCCGAAGTCTTTCTTAATAGCCCACAGCAGATGCCAGCACTTAAGAGATAAAGAACTTATTGAAAGAAGAAGCCAACTATTTAGATGGCTCTATTCATAAGCAAAGCAAATATTGCAGGCAGAAATCCATTCAAGAAAGGATATTTTGAAACTACTTGCAGCAAAGTTTGACAGCTAACAAAAGCAGAGTGATAGGATTAGAAGCAGCCCTTCACCCAGGAACCAACACAGGACAAAAGCCATTAGCCGCAAGAGGAATTGCCCAACACCCTTTCAGAATACAAAACTTTAAAGTCACAGAAACCTGGGAGCTCAGATAAACAGTATGCCAGAGGTTGGCCAGATTAGCTCAGACAAGCATCTAGGATTGCATTTCTTCTTTTACTTATACCTAGCTATGACTCCTACATAACCCCTAGCTGACCCCATAGGAATCTGACAACAGCCAACAGAATATTAAAGGACACGTTCTTGCACAGGAACAGGAAGCTCAAATATAAAGCCCAAAGAAAGTATAAAACCTACCCACTCCCAACTCCATTTTTGTCAGCTGCCCATGTGGAATCACATGTGGTTCTGCTTCATCAATAAACCATATTTCCAATCAGCCTCCATGTTTCCAGTGTCATTCTCCCAGCTTGGAACTGAACCAGATGGACATTTCTTCCAACACCAGCATGGTCCAGCAGTACAAAGGGGCTTCTTCTCACTACAGGAAGTAAACCCAGCTCACTCCCATCCATAGTTGCTCTTGCCACCTTGCACTCCAAGGCCCCTGCTGATGAGGCATGCCTGCTGCCCTGGCTTTTTACATGGCCACTGCTGCCCATATAAGACCATCTTCCTCAGGTCTCGCAAGAAAACATATTGGGCAACCTGGGGAAAAAGTCAATTTCTTCCCCTTTTATGGTTCAGGAAAATGACAATAAAATATTTACCAGTTATATGAATCCATTTTTTAGAGTGGAAGGCCTAGAAATCAAAAATCCACTATTTATAGTTTTTAATAACCAGACTAAAACCAAGCTGAACTTTTAATAAGGTTTTTAAATATCTTATCAAAATTATGTAATTAATAATATGTATGAACTGCAAGACAAAGCTTTCTAAAAATAGCATTCAATTATGCTGTTCCTTGCTCAAAAGAAAATTCCAACTAAAGCACATGTTTTAATCATTGCATAAAGCACCCTAAAGCAAAACCAGTTTTCAGTAAGCAGATTCCTGCTTCACCCTTTGATTTGTCAAAATTCCTCACACAGAGAACTACAGTATTTTTATAAAAATTCCTTTCTGATGGCTTCTCATACATGTAACTACAATCCTTATTATCTTTAGTACAGAATAAGAAGAATTCATTTCTTAGTAAATATACATAGGATTGGCTTTGAAAACCTGTGTTAATTAGGCTGTGTGTCTTTATGCATTTTAACACACACTAACCTATGTTTTCAGGGAAGTGTTGCTTGTGGCCACTTAATACCGGTATCTGAACATGTTACAGAGCAAATCAGAAGGCTTCAAATTAGCGTGATCATCTTAGAAAAAAAGTGTTAAGGTTTTTCCCAATTTTTCTTCTCCATAATAATTGAATAACTGAATCAGCCTGTATTAATCTTATTTTAAAAGCTTTTTAAATTGTGTGTTATTGTTTAAGAACAAATTAGACAATCCAATTTTACACTTCTTTGTAAAAGTAAATTTAACCATTTCCAAACTTCTGTTTATGCATTTTTAATCAATAAATTATAAGCCTATTTGATGTTTTTAAAAAGCTAAATACATTTGAAATAATCATACTGCCAGTATTATACTGAGTATTAATATCAAGACTACCATTCAGGAATGGTAAACTTATTTAATGGCAAGTGTACTGAACCGTTACCTCAAACCAAGAGATGACAGATTATTTGTATTCATAAAACCAAAATTTAATTTTTTTAAAAAAAATTAGCTTCCAGGACACAATTCCATAATCAGATTATTCGAAAAAGATTCATATTGAAAGTTACTGGTTGTAAGAATTAAAGAGCTTATTTTTTTATCAGAACATTATTTCATGATTTAAATGATCTATGGTGCAAAAAACACATGAAATTATTTATTAAAATATTACTGACAATTATATTAAGTTCTTTGTCAATAAACACATTAAATTTATCTTTGTGAGGATTGATAAGTACTATTGCCAAGAATTAATCAGCATGAATCTTTCTTATTTACTTATGTAAATAAAATTAGCTGGCTATTAAAAACAGTTCAACAAGTTCATATCTGGGGCATTTTGATACTGACATATTTAACAGCTTAACTATTTATCTTAATGTTATTCTGTTGCCATTTGTGTTTGCATTTTAAGTTTTGTGGTTTTTTAAGCTTCTTGGTTGAAAATAGAAGAAGCATAATGCTTATGATTTACTACTACATGATGGCAAATATTGAAAACCTCCAACTGAAAGGCTACATCATGCTAAATAGTGCGGACAGCCTCAATTGCAACTGCACCAGATATCGGATTAGCTGTTGCTAAAATAGATTTCTGGTCTCAGCCAGTTTGGCAACACTTATTTATTTTGTGAACTGCCATAATCATCAAGGACACTTGGCAATTACAAGAATAAAAACATCCTAAAGTATATTCCAAATATTATTTAAAGGTATATTAAATATTCAAAGTAAAAAAAATTAAAAAACAGAGCAACAAAAATGTTATGATTATATAGAGGAATTATTCATACATGTACATTTTAGTAATACAATAAAATCCATCCAGCACTGCAAAGAGAATGATTAAAAAACATAACTTTTAATTCTTAGTATAAAAGCAAACATTGAAAGAATGCTAGCAATGCCAGAATTTTTTCCCTGCTACTGATGTATCTCATCTGTTAAAGCACAGATCAGTAGCTCTATTAGATATCTGTAAATCTTGTAACAACAAATCTCAGACAATCACCAAATTTTGCAAAATTAATGCCACTTTGTTAGTGTTAATAGTGTGGGTTGATCAAAAAGGCTGTTTGGTGGAAAACCAAATAGTGCCACAAATTCTATGTTGCTAATCTATATGGTATCAATAACAAATTATTCATATATAATAACCGTGAGACAGAGAATCTGCACATTTAAAACAATTAAGAACAGAATCCTGATTATTTTCCATTAACTTTCTTTTTAAAAGCTGAGGAAAGTAATCCTTAAAAGATTTATTTACAGCAATATCTTACCAGTGTAGATGCTGGCACTGGAAGCTGGGATGCCAAACTGTGACTCAATGAACTTTGGAATAAAGGTAATAAAAGCAGTAACAATGGCACATTCAGCTGTGTATGACAAACTCACAAAAAGGAATGTCATGTTGCTTAAGATCCTGAAAGCTGCTCTTGGAAGTTCTATAAAAAAGACAAAAAGCAATAAAAGAAGGAAACCTAAATGTTGTCTAGAATGCATGGGAGACAAAGAACAATCAAGTATCATTTAGTGAGGAGTTGCCACTGGATACATAAAACTATGATTTATGAACAGCACATGAGCACTATAATTCTACCTTCTAACCCTAACCCTTCATTCACCACCCTTCAGCATACACATCTTCACCAAACTGGGATATTATTTTAATAAAAATTAATATTGGTACATGTATTCAACCTCTTCTTTTTGTCCAGCATCCCTAGCCAAAATCTATTTTTCATAATGCTGATAACAGCAGGAAAATAATAGATAGGATTTACATAGCTTTAGCAAGCTGTTCAAGCTTGATAAAGGCTGTTTATGGATTACAGCCTGCCCGATTAGGCTTGAAGCGACCCAATACTGATTTTTTGAGTGAAACAATTTACTCTGCAACTAATGTAGAACCAATTGAACCAAAGTCTTCTGCTTTAGTGCTACTTCTAAATAAATAAATATATTTTGTATCAGTTTTCAACAACAAATAATAATTCTATGAATTTGAAGTTCATCTTAATTTGATTTTTTTCAAACAGGAAATTTTTTACCTTTAACATTCTTTCCAAAGTTCATTGATGTAGAAATTTCCGGCTCTAGCTCATTTTTGCAATTCACTTTTTCTTTCACCAAATCATCATCACCTGAAACTTCAGAGCGCATCTTTTTTTTCTTTTTCTTGTGTCGAGGTGGGAGTTTTTTGGGAAAAGCAAACATTGGAAGTATAACGAGAAGCATCACACTAGCACAAATGAGAAATCCACTCCACCTAAAATCAAAAGGTAAGAAATAACATTTACAAATAGGGTCACATTTATTACATCAAGCAATACAATAAGAGATACCACTGCCTATAAGCATACATATATGAGCAGTAATAGTGCAGTGGTTGGATTGCATGACTGCAGGCTACTTTTGCTGACTGCCAGCTGCCAGAAGTTCAGCAGTTTGATCCTGACCAGCTCAAAGCAGATTCAGCCTTCCATCCTTCCGAGGTCGGTAAAATGAGGACCCAGATTGTTGAGGGCAATATGCTGATTCTGTAAACCACTTAGAGAGTGCTGTAAAGCACTGTGAAGCAGTATAAAAGTCTAAGTGCTATTGCTATATACACACAAAAGCAAACCCTCTATAATAGGAAGCAGAAATGTACACTTGGTGTTATTGTTTGTCCCATAAAACAATTACCATATAAGTGATTTGAAGATCACAAAAACTGCATCCAAAACAGATTAAGCATCATGATCTTTGCTTAATGACCAGTTGTATAGCTACCATTCAAAGTTAAAAGGAACATTCTATTCTATTCCTATTCCTACTCCTACTCTATTCACCTTCCTATAATGTTGGCAAGCTGTGCCAGAAACGTGCACAAAGAATTAGAAACATATACATTTAAAAAATGCCAGGTGGAAAAGTAACACATCAGCTCCATTATTATTACATTTTTATAGGGTAACTTTTTTAGTTTAAATATTTCCAGAATAGAGAAATAAAATGATAAGTAAATAGTTGTAAAATTTGCAGCATTTGAACAATCTATACATTTTCCTTTGGCTACAACTATTCAAAACACAGCATACAGGATGAAAGAGTACATGACCAGATGTTAAATATTACTGATCAAATGTTAAACATTACTGCTACCTTCCACATAAAACCCCCACATGGTTGCAGCTTACCAGTTACCAATGAACCGTGGGTCACTTTGGTCAATCTGAATAGTACTTGTAGGATGTACATAAAACCCAATAAGAACTCCGCCTAATAAATATCCTGCTGCAGGACCAAGAGCTCCCATTACATACATGATAGCTGTAAAAGAGAAAAGAATATCCAAAACACATCAAACAATATGCTATAGTAATTTAACCATTTTCAAGAATAAAAGGGCATGAAACTAAGTGCTTTCCTGGGCTTTTGTACATTCATCACAGCTATTTATTCTTTTTTTTTCTGCAATTTCTGTCTTTTCCCTATATTCTCTGTGCATGAGATAAAAAGGTTTTGGGAAAGTATGTTCCAGCCTATTAATAAAAACCATAGTTTGTGGTAAATCTTCCTTCTTTAAATTAAACATGAGAGAATAAAAACTGCAGTGTAACATTTAAGATTCAAAAACAAGAGCTGCTTTGGAGGTGAGGTTGCTTAAATCAACATTATATCCTGGGATCCTGCTACAGTTGTGGACAATGTTCCCTCTAATTTTTTTTCAGCGTGCACGAAAAAGTATAGTGTTTGAGCGACACATTTTCATGCCTGAGAACCTGAATTTTTTTCACAGCTGTTACCCAAGACAAGAACAAAATCAGTGTTATTTGAAACTCAAAGTTATGTTTATTCAAGGTACCCGCTTAATTAAGAGTACTATATAATATCAGTATCACTTATAATACTGCAAGTCTATAATATTAAAATACTTGTATAATGTTTACGGTAATGTACACTGGTATTCACTGAAAGTCTGTCTCATCTTACAGTTTCTCACGTCTGTCTTTCTTTAACGACCATTCCGAGTACACTTTGTCAAGATCAATCTGCGCCGCTGAAGTCTGGTTAAGCTCGGATTCGCATCAGCATTTCCAAGTGCTCAGTTTGCAGCCGATTGCAAGCTTTGGTCTTGATGGCATTCATCAGGCTAAAACCTCGCTCACAATCGGTGCTTGACGCTTGGAATGTTGCACAAATATCCAGCAGACATGACAGCAATCCAAACTGTTGCTCTCTTAGTACAAACTGAACTACATTGTCCAATGAGTGCATTAATCCAGACTTGAATTTCTCCAACATCAGAAATCTGAAGTCATGATACCGTGACTGTACAGCTGATGTTATGCTGACTTCATCCAAATCGTCAAAGAAATGCTGGTATTTTCCAATCAGTTGCAATCTCAGTTTCCCCCAAATTAAAAGAGATCACATTTGACAAAGCAGCAATTTCGAATATATTCCAAACTGTGAGCTCGTTGTCTGGAAAACAACTGTCAAGATGCAAGCACAAACGTTCAATAAATCTGAGTATGGGAGCCGTGTCAATGTCTGGGTTGGTCTGCATATATTCGCAAGCTTCGTTATTCCAGTAAGCTGTTTTGCCTAAATATTGCAAGCGAAGCTTGGTTATTCTGGCCTTCACAAACTGAACGGCTTCGATTGGTGTCAGGTTGCTTCTTTGCAACAGCTTGTTTAACTCGGCTAATTCACGAACGTCGTCAAACACAATCAATGGAGTACGAACCTGTGGATTCATCAACTTTCTGTAAGAATATTTGCAGACTGGGTCACTGTGTGTTTCTGTTTGCTCTTTACAGTACTCAACCAAAACTATAATGTTTCTCATCAATCATTGCTCGCAATGCAAAATGTCTGGAAAGCCATCGTACTTTATTCAACAGTCTGAAGGCTACCGATTCACACTCAAGAACTTCTGCTAGTTCTGCAAATGCAGTTTTCTTCACAGAAGAGAGGCAGAACAGAGTGTAGACAGTTTGTAGTAAAATCTCGATGTCCTTCATCAGTGAGACGTGCTTACATGCATCATCAATCCCCAAGTCTTCTCGATGTACCACACAGTGCTGTTCAAGCAAATGGGATACATTTCAAGCAGCCACACCATTATTCTTACCCAGCATCACAGACCCACCCTCTGACGTAAACATGACCATCTTTTTAATGTCAATGTTGTTTGTAGCATAGAACTCTTTTATGGCTGCTGTGATTGCTGTGCTGTCGCACGTTGGCAACTGTAAAATTCCTACAAACACGGTCTTATAAATTGCAGCATTAGACGGGCGGAATTTTGCATACAAAATCAATATTTTGGTGACTGATACATCGGTGCTTTCATCAGCAATAAAAGTATGACAACTGGCATTACATAGATCACGCATTACTTCTTTCTGCACTCCACGAACTCAAAGCCATAATTCTTGTTGCGCCAGCTCTCCGGAATGGACACATACTTGCCTATGTGGCCATGTATGACTTTGACTGATAATACCAACACATTTATGTTTATGGCCAGCAACACATTATCAATCAAAACTTTCGACTTCATCAGCATTGGCATTTCTTCACAGTGAAACTTCTTTTCTGTTCGCTCTGTCTTCTGCACTTTCAGTCAGTAGCCTCTGCAGCTCTCCAGATTTCTGGCATCATAGTTTAGTGACCAAATCCAGGTGAATCTTCTGATTGATATGATGCTTCAAATAATCAATTTTCCAATCGTTCCATTGTTTTCCAGTGGTGAATGCGCTACCTGTACAAGCTTCTTGGTGCAAAGAACATCGTCACTACTTTCACGATAAGTGAAGATGTTGCCCAGTTTTGTTAACTGTTTTCTAGACAACGTCAGCAGTTCAGTCTCTACTAACTCTCTCAACCATTCTGGTTTAAACTTCAAGCTGCACTTTTTCTTCATAACAACGTTTATTCCAGTCTTATCATTAGCTTTACATTTTGACATCAGTTCTTTACAGCAAATGTGCTGTATGTGTATTTGAAAGCTTGACAACTGTAGATTTTGAAATATTCTAAACCACATTGTTAATATAGTGGATAAAGTAAAATAATGTAAAATAATTTCAATAGAACAATGTTCATAAAAATGACACCACCATTTTGTCAGAAAAAAAGGAAAGATTTGAGCAAAGTGGTCTGTCTTCAATCAATGCTGGAAACAGTACCTAAGAGTTCTGCTACTGGCCCATCTACTCCAGCATTCTCTGTGATATATAAGGCAAATAAATACATTCTGAAAGCTTTCAAATTTAGATAGATGTGTGGCTTGTAATGTAGCAAAACTGTAAATAGATATCCAGTCTGGCAGCTATTAATAGCCTAATCATGAATTTACCAGTGTCCCATTTTAACCTGTCAAAATTAATCATTCCCAATCTAATGGCAGCGAATTCTACCATGTAAATATCCTTTAAGTAAAGAAATCTCCCTATACAGGTAGTCCTCAATCTATCATCATAATTGAGCCCAAAGTTTCTATTGCTATGTGAAACATTTGTTAAGTGAGTTTTGCCCCATTTTACAACCTTTCTTGCTACAGTTAAGTGAATCACTGCGGTTAAATCAGTAACCTGGTTGTTAAGTCAATCTGACTTTCCCACTGACTTTGCTTGGCAGAAGGTTGCAAAAGGTGACTACATGACCCCAGGACACTGCAACCATCATAAATATGAGGCAGCTGCCAAATATCCAAATTTTGATCATGTGGCCATGGGGATGCTGCAATGATCATAAGTGTGAAGAACAGCTGTAAGTCACTTTTTTCAGTGCTGATGTAACTTCATTACATCATTAAGTGAACTGTTGTAAGTTGAGGACTACTTGTATTCAAGTTCAATGGATGACTCTCTATGGGAAAAGGATCAAAACTTCCCTCTATCCACATTTTCCATACTATGAATTACTTTATATGCTTTATACTTCCCCCCTACTATCCAATAGTCTGCAGTGATATTAGCAAGTTAGGAATAAATGCTAATTTTCCTACTACCAGTTCTGGCGTGCAAAGCTTCTGTGCATGCACAGAAGCATCTAGGCAGGTGGGCAGAGCCTCCCACTGCCACTACTACCGATTCACACAATCTGGGCCAAACCGGGAGCAACCCACCTCTGAAAGAGAATCTATCCAAGTCAAGGTTTCAAAGAGCCAAGGTGGCGCAGTGGTTAAATGCAGCACTGCAGGCTACTGCTAGTTCAGCAGGTCAGCGGTTCAAATCTCACCGGCTCAGGGTTGACTCAGCCTTCCATCCTTCCGAGGTGGGTAAAATGAGGACCCAGATTGTTGGGGGCAATATGCTGACTCTCTGTAAACCGCTTAGAGAGGCCTGAAAGGCCTATGAAGCGGTATATAAGTCTACTGCTATTGCTATTGCTATTTGAGAATGGCAAGATAGCATGTATATTGTTTTAACAAAATGGGGTGGGGTGGGTTAGAGCTGCTACCGGAAGCATGCTGCATTTTGCAGTTTGTAGCTGGACTAACAATAGACTAGGAAGATTACATGTAGGTCTTCAAGGACAGGGCCTGATATTCATTTTACTTTGATATGCTACCTTTACAATTACAGCAGAGAGCAGTACCGTCTCGTTTACACGTCCCGCGGAGAGTTGGCTATTGCTGCCACTGCCCCCCTCAGTAACTTTCAACCAGGAGGGAATGGCCTCCATGTCAATCAGCTGTGAGCCCAATCGTAACCTTACGCGACCATGTTTCTGTTGGCCAAAGGCCTGCCCTCCTCTGGGCATGGCCAGGTACTATAATATCCCAGCCCGGCTGACAGAAACCTCCGAGCCGCCTGCAGACTAAAGTCCAGAGTCCAGCGGCTTGATTTACATCAAATGTACATCACGCTGTGACATTAAAAATCACTGCACGGCAGTTGGAAACTGCTGCACGGTGTTTTCTTGTCACGTGCGTGGCCACACAGCAGCGCAGCTTAGAAGGAACATTGGTTGTGGAGGGCAGCTGCCTAACTCCATAAATGATACCACTGCTTTAAGGAGTTGCGGACATCATATTACTGTACCCACACTGGCTGAATAAATTTTTGCCTTAAAAGCCAAAGGACGGTGCAGCCCTTCCAAAAATGGCAGATCACTGCTTGTTTATATTCCAGTTCTGTTTTGCTTTGTACATTCATAGGAGAATGTAGCATTCAAGAGTACAATTAGGTTGTGAAATGTCAACTGAATTTAAAAATAGCTTAATTTTTATACATGTAGAACTTTCATTCATTCACTAGCAAATGTGCCAGAAAAAATTCTTGAGCACTATGGTCATAGAAAATAAAATAAGCATTCAACTTCCAAATTCAAACTGACAGATTACATTTACATATTATTAGTAATATTTTGCCTTTCAAAACATTTGAATTTTGGAAAAGCAAATTAACCTTTTCAAACATTCTCAATAGCTCTGGTCTTTAAATACAGATTATTTTCTCCATTTACTCTGAATTTGATTATGTATTTTATTGAACACTGAATATTTAATATTATATATACTTGCTATTAAGATATGTCTTATTAATGAATTCCATTGACAAGATAGAATGATTATCAAGTAGCATAATTAACATGGCCTAAATAAAGAAGTACGGGAGTGTATGTTAGAGTGAGTAAACCTATGTTGTAAATACTAATCTCTTTCTGTTTTATAGTACATTCTCCATCTTATACTTCCTGTAATATCAAGAGAACACTATCATATTGACTTTGCATAATTTAAAGATTTCAAATTAACCAGATTTCAAGTATCATAATTTCAGAAATAAATAATACCTTGTCTCCAGGAATATTAATATGCATATTTATAATCAATTAAATCCAGGAGTAATTAGCACATTTTAATTAACATATATATTGTGATTGAATAAGAAACAAATTATTTGGCATAGGAACAAAATTCAAGTAAAATTGCAAATTTAAATAGCCATTGAAGTAATTATTTATTATTATTTATTATTAATTATTAATTATTTATTTACAATTAATATGTAAATGTATAATACATCTGTTAGGATGATTGTATGTTAGATTTTAATTGCTTTTATATGGATTAAGAAATGCAATTAAAATCTTAACAAACAATAACAATCCAGTCTTATACATGCTTTTGGGAAAATGGGCATATAGGTGAAAAAAATGATAATTTTCAGCCTAAAGAGATAGATTATATCACTTAAAAGACATGAAAAACAGAATTGAGGAAAATAATTAATAAAATTAGATATTTTCCAAGCAGTTTATACAGTTAAAAATTCATGGACCTAAAATGAGTTTTAAAGTCATTTACATCAGGATTCAGACATAAGCCACTTAAATAATATATAGCTCTACTTTATATCTGCCATACATAACACTGCAATGTGCAGCAGCAATTAGGCAAACAGATATTATGTAACAAAATTTTATACTAAGAAGAAATATTGTATAGTATATATAAAAATAGCAGGTGCCATCTCCATTTCCTTCTGTATGAAAATTATTGGAAGGTAGGTACATTCTAAATGTTCTTTAAAAATGTCCTACTAGTAATATCAGTATCTACCACTTCCCATTAAGTGAGAGTGAGTGTGAGATATATTCAACTTTTAGTGTATAAATAAAGATTGAAAGGAGATAACATATATTTGTCTCCAGGTTTACTGAACTTTTTTTTAACCATCTATTTGTTGCCACTAATAAAGAAGAGCTTTTAGGCAAAAAGGGGAAAAAAGAGTTATTCATATTATAGAAGGGGAAAAGATGAGAGGGTGGAGAAGAGTGGTAAGGGGAGGAATTCAAACATGGAATATCAGGAGTGAAAAGAGCATTTATTGCGTAATGAGAGTATTTCTACTTGCTATAATATATTTAGCTTTTGGTAAGCATGCCATCAAGACAGGAAGATGGTCCACAACACAAACTTACACTCATCAATACGGATATAACCTTTTATTATTATTATTATTATAACCAGGCATAGGCCACTGCTATCTGAAAGTTAAAACTCCACCTTGCTGCTATTGTTTGGTGGTTGATTAATATCCTTTTTGGATATTATCTTAAATCTTCTTATGTTCTAAATTTAGATCTTATAAATCAATATCTCTTACTGGGTGCCAGGAAGACTATTTTTAAAACTTGAAGGATTACATTAGTATAAATGAAACATGCTTCCAAAGGATTACACAACTTTAAAGCAATAACAAAAATAAGAAACTGGGATTTTTTGTTACCAAAAAACCTCACCAAAACCTTCTGGTGAAATGTTAATTTTTGCCAAAAATTACAATTAGCTGTTACTGGAATGGATAAATAAGGATTGAAATATTTTCCCACGTTGGCTACAACCAAAGAAATAGACAATTGGCTATTGTCACTGGGCTATTTGAGACCTACCAGGTAAACTCTTCTTTTAGAAGAGAAGAGCAAGATAAGTTAAATTACAGAGGGAAATGCATTTGAGCATATTTGCTCTGCAACTTTTAAGAGAAAAAAATATTTTTGAATTTGTAGTCCTTACATCTTCTTTGGGTAGCATCTCACAAAGGCTCTTTGTGAAATCATGTTCTAAACAAGGGTTACAGGACATCTTGGTACCAGAAAAAGAGGTTCTGTAGACGAGGCATCTAAATTACCAAAAGGCTGAAGTCTAGATCTTGCTCCCAATTACTGTATAGCTGATCTAAGCAGAAGACCATTTACTTTAGCCAACTATGTTTTCTGACATTCTGCATGCTTCACATAGTACAGTAGAACACTCTTGCTAACTAGATTTGATATTATGATATCTAAGATCCTGGAAGACAGGTATAACAGTTTTATTCAGCAAATTCAATCAGATGAGTTCCTCATGTTTTGCTATTCTTCTCATGTATCAGTCATGACTCTTCTAATAATGTTCCTGATGGCTAAATATCGAATCTGAAACAAATAGTAAAGTTGCCAAATTCTGTAGACATCAATTGCTATACCGAGGATTATTAGATTTTTATGAGAATCACTTTGATTAGTGTTTAGGGCACTGATTTGGCAAGCCTGAGTTCTAATACTGTTTTAGAGGCGGAGTGACCTTGAGACAATCACTCTCTTTCAGCCCGCATTACAATAAATATGGCAAATATGATAAAATCTGAATATATGTGTGCAACAGTGTTAACATACATCCTTTTTTCTAGACATATCCCATATTTCACTCCTTTAATTTCCAGTTGGAGACAGTTTGAAAATACTTTAAAATGTCTGGTGTTCAAGGGTAAAATAAGAACAAGGAACACTTTGCTAAAAGCAGCTATAGCTGCTGTGCTTTCATGTCATGTCTGTCTATACAGTAGAAGATGTCCTGAAAGAAGCCAGAGCAGTCAGCCCAGCAATAAAATTGTCATCCAATAACAAACAACATATAAGAGTTTGTCCATGAGTAGCCACCCCAGCTAGTGAAGCCCTCCTTCTTTTCTGTGCTTTCCTCACTTGCTGCCTCTATAAACTTAAAGGGGTGAGCAAGAAATGATAATGATAGTGGCACAATTAGCTTCCAGACATTGGGAAGATGTTAAACAAGATGTAACCCTGAAATACCTCATAGATGGGGTGTTGAGGCCATGTAAGCACACAAAGTCATGGAAAGGAGATGGGCAACCATATTAATTTTGAATGAATGAATGAATAAATGATCTTCCCTTCCTTCAGTCAACACCAACTGAAATTGGTTCTTGAGACAGAAGAACCACTATCACATGGTGGCCACAGCTCCCAAACTTTGAAACCGATGCAGAAGCACTAAAATGGATGCACCACCACAGAATTAAAATAAAATTAATATGTTAAAAATTACAAGAGTTTAAAAAGATAGAGGTATGCCATTAAGCCACCTCCCCCCCTCTAAGGTTGCGTGACCTTGTTTGATCCCCATGCCAATTGCCCGAGCCAGTTCTTGACACCTTTCTGAAAGGCAAAAAGCATGGGGTGTCCCTCATCTCTGGGGACAAGATGTTCCATAGAGTGCGGGCAGAAGTACAAAAGGCTTTGACCCGAGACCCTGCCAGTTGAAATTTCGGACGGGATAGGTCAATGAAATAGGAATATGACAGTTCCTCACGTAACCTGTCCCATATCATGAAGGACCTTAAAGGTAATAACCAACACTTCAAATTGGTTTCAGGAAGAAACTGCCACCTAATGCAGCAGAGATGTTACATGCACAACCCTACATATATGCCCAAATACACATACACACACACCAACACACAATAGCAGTATCACAGCCCCTACTGCAGTATGGTTGTTAATTCAATTTTCTTGCCTAAAGTTGAAAAATGAGAGTCTAGAAAAAATACCAAAAAGTCCCTTGGCCTCTTACAAACAAATTCACTGTGGCATCAGCTACTCTGCCCCACAGCTATCCTTCCAGTTTTTGAAAAGACTGACCTTACTGTCTCTTTATCTTCTTCAAGCTAAATATTTATACTATCTGTTATCCTCTTCAACTTAAACTACGGTCTGGTTTATCCTCTTCAAACTAAATGTTAGAAAGTATTATTGCTGCATGAAAATGATAAATTACATTAAGTGAAACAAAAGCCTAAAAACTAATATCAGTTTATGATTCTGTCTAAATTGTTAATATGTCCCAATGTGATCCTGGGGTCACAGACTGTATCAACATGAAAAAATAAGCACAGTTAATTCTGATTTTAGAGGGACAAAGTATGATTACTTTGATCTGCATAAAAACTATAAACTATAATATCCTCCCTAGCTGGTGTTCTGGGTGGTGTTTCTGGCTTTTGCCCAAGCCTTTGGCAAGGATGGCTGAAATCCCCTTTGGATTATATGGGTCTGTTCATTTTCATTTCTGTATGCCTTTGTCATCTTTGCTATCTTTTATTCTTTAATTTCATTGATTGCGGTAATTTTTCTCACTCCTGTTAATACTCTTTTAAACTATGAACCACATAGATTTGTTCACAGAATTGGGAGTTGTGCAGAATATGTTATAAACAAACAAATCCCTCTTGCAAAAATCCATAATCATCCAAAACTGAAAGTCATTTTTGCAGTATTGATGTTAATTTGTTCTTCCAATGCAGGCAGAGTTCATGTTGATTAGTAGAAGGGTTATCCAAAGGTTGAACTCTTTTTTATACTTATGGAGGTTGAATTTTATATAGCCAGCCCTTTAGCTATAGTTATTAATCTCTGTGTACTATGTGGAAGACTAGTAAAAAAGTCCAGAAAAAACATATTTCGGTGTGTCTCTGTACATGTATGTACACAAACACATGTACAGCAGCTACATTTTATCTGCATTTTCCATCTCAGTAATCCTATTTGCAAAACAAAACAAATGATTAAAATGATCAAAAAAAGAGAAGAAAATAGATTATGATACAAGCAATATTTGGGATGTGTTGAGAGTTAAGGACAGAGATTCTTATCTGAAAAAGAAACTACTGGGGGTTGTAAAGATAGCTATCTATAGCAGTGTTTTTCAACCACTGTGCCGCGGCACACTAGTGGGCCGTGACATAGTGTAAGGTGTGCCGTGGGAAAATTACTTTATATATAGTCAATATAGGCACAGAGTTAATTTTTTTTAACATTTTCTAATGGTGGTGTGCGTGATTTTTTTCATTAAAAAAGTGTGCCTTTGCACAAAAAAGGTTGAAAAACACTGATCTATAGGATGCTACAGTATACATCAAAATAAAAGAACTTGGTGGATATTCCTTCTTCATGAATTTGTTCTTTCGGGTCCCCCATTATTTTCTTAGAATTCAGCCTGGTTTATGACTCCAAAACATATGCCGGTAGTCCTCAACTTACCAAAATTGAGCCCAACATTTCTGTTGCTAAGTGAGACATTTGTTGAGTGTGTTTTGCTCCATTTTACGACCTTTCTTGCCACAATTATTAATCACTGCAGCTGTTAAATTAGTAACACAATTAAGTGAATCTCGCTTCCCCATTGACTTTGCTTGTCAGGTTACAAAAGGTGATCACATGACCCCCCCAGCCCCTGCAACCATCATACATATGAGTCAGTTACCAAGCAGCAGAATTTTGATCACGTGACCATGGGGATGCTGCAATGATCATAAGTGTGAAAAATGGTCATAATTCACTTTTTTCAGTGCTGTTGTAACTTCAAATGGTCACTAAATGAACTGTTGTAAATTGAGGACTGCCTCTACTCATACAAAAATGTGACAAATGGAATGGGGTATCAGGCATGAATAGCACCTCTGTAGGGGGGGACATGTCACGTCATTTTTCTAGAGTGATTCATTCAGATATACAGTTAAGTGAGTCAACCAAGAGGTTGAATAACTATCAAGTATATTTTTTAGAAGAGGATACAGTCAGAAATATTAAACAGCTTGAACTTGCTTATCTAAAGAGGATTAGCTACATTTATAAAAAAGAGAAATGAAGAAATGAATATGATAGGTGATTTTCTTTCTTTGGACTCAGGATAATAAGTGCTGCAGATATAAACATGATTAATGCTTGAAAGTATGGTAATGATGAAACACAGTAAGGATCAAGGCATATCTATGACAACACAAATCAGAATGGTTAAAACAATGATCATGTAACATACAGCAAGGAAACATGAACACAGAGTGACAAAAGAAGAGGCACATTTTTGAATTATGTATTGGAGACATTTATTAAGAGGGTTCCATGAACTGCAATTGCTCCTGAATGAAATAAAAAACTGACAGCACCACTTGGGTGGTAATTAGCAAGAAACTCACATAATCTAGCAGATGATGTGAATAGATAACAATTAAAAACAACTATTCTTGCCTGAGAGAAGTTACTGTATAGGAAGTGAAAGACAACTAATAAACTTGAGTGGATGCCATCAAACAAATTTGAGGACTTGTAAAAACTCAAATACTGGCCACCTAATGAGAAGGAAGGACACACTGTAGAAGAGCATAATGCTGGGAAAGATTGAGGGCAAAAGAAGAAGGGGACAATAGAGAATGAGGTGGCTGGATGGAGTCACCGAAGCAGTAGGCATGAGCTTGAATGGACTCCAGAGGATGGTAGAGGACAGGAAGGCCTGGAGGAATATTGTCCATGAGGCTGCAATGGGTCAGACACGACTTCGCAACAACAACTAATTATTACTGTAAATAGAATGAAATGTCAGCCATCTGCCCTTGCAATTACCAGATCTAAGCTCAATTTGATAGCACCTAACAAACTATAAACACCCCCGACTTTAAAGCAGAAGAAAGGAAATGGTAATGAACAGTGGCAGAATCCATGAACATAGCTAGAGCTCTGGGTCTGTGAATAAAGCTTAAATTAAAATGCTTCCTAACCCTTCTGAGTGTCTAACCTAGTTCCATCTGTCCTGATCCCAAAGTATTAGTAATGTCTTGCAGAACTGTCATTAACAGGAATTTCATTCAGTGAGGTTAGAAGGTTTTACTTGGGAGTAAAGGAACACCAGCTAACTGGTACCAGATGAGCATAGAAGGCTTGATACTGAACTATCAGATACAAACAATTCATTATAAACATTGGAAACAATGTTTACAAATTACCCATCCTGTCAGGTCATGGACTGGATTCTGATTATTCTCTTGCTTAAAGTATATTGAGTGGGGCTAACCACGTTCTTCCAGTCTCAGATCTCTGAGCAGTGTTCTTCTTCCCAAGTCTGCAGAAACAGGAACTCTCTCCTTGATTTTTTTGCTTTAAATGTTAAGCAGTTTTTAAAAATATAGACTAAAGGTAGTCCTTGATTTACAACCAGTCATTTAGCAACTGTTTGAAATTATGACAGACGTACCTTAGGGTTATTTTCAACCCAGATTTGAAGTTCCAATGGTCAACCATATCATGTGATCAACTTTGGGCACTTGGCAACATGGCCACAGTTATGGTCATCTGCAGCAACCTGCATTCATTGGCTTTGCTGAAAACTAGCACTTCCAGTTCTCTGCAAAATTACATCCCTAGCATCTGCTTGAATTACCAATCATGGTTTCTCTTAATAAGCATGGTGATTCACTTAGTGACTACCACAAAAGTCATAAAATCTGGTCAGTTAATGTGACTGATCTGTTTTACAACATCACAACTTATTACCATGGTGGGCAGGCTCCATCATGGTTGTAAATTGAGGACTACCTGTATTTATCTTTGTTTCTTTAAGTCACCTTTGATTCCTGGTGACTGCCTGAACTATTCCCTGCAGTTTTCTTGCTAGTTTGGTGTGTGTATGTGGATGGGTGATCTTTTACAACATCTGGTGGGGGTTTGCCATTGCTTTTCCTAGGCCTAAGAGAGGCTGGTCCAGGTTATCCAGCTGGTTTTATGCCCAAAACTCACAATTCCCGGTTTTTAGTTTGGAGTCTTAAACACACCAAACTAGCTACTAGAATATTTTTTCACAAACTGCCAGAGTTCCTTTACCTAGTTATCTCTACCTATTTTATTACTGCTGTTGTCTTTATTATTGTTTTTACGGCTGTGCAAAAATTTTAACAGTATTTCATGGAATGTACTGGAAAGAATGAATCTCTCTTGAACTGATAAACCAATGCATTGATACAGCAACATCCTATGGACAGCTTTGAGGAGCTTCTTCAAATCTTCTCCTGGGTCATCTTCACATGTGCATATGTGCACATGCACATATAGGTTTGATAGATAGTCCTCAACCTATGAGTATAATTGGGATTAGGGTTAGGGTTGTTGTTAAGAAATGTGGTCACTAAATGTGCCATGCCCTCTTTTACAATATTTCTTGCCATAGTCATTAAGCAAATCACATGGATGTTAAGCAAATCCTGCATCCTCCATTGACTTCGCTTGTTGAAGGGTGCCTGGGAAGGTTGCAAATGGTTAGCACATGACCTTGGGATGCTACAACCATTATAAATGCATGCAACTTGCCATGGGCTCACATTTTGAACACATGATTTGTGGAGACACTATAATGCTCATAATGAGGATCAGTTGTAAGTCACTTTTCAATGCCATCTTAACTATTTGTTTCTTTCTTTGCATATTTACAAGCAAGAAATCTGAGGAAGCTTCCAAAGCATCTATCCCAAGTCTCAACGTCCTGCCTTAACGTCCAAAGAATGATGTTTTGAGTACTTAGCATAGCACAAACATTATTATTTTCTTGTCTGGAATGTTCTTTGATTCTTTTAAAATTTAAAAATTGTGTAAAAGTTCTTGAAACAAAACTAGAGCAGAATGAATAGATGTTACTATGAACTTCTGATATTTAGATTGGATTGGCAATCCAGAATATTGGTGCATCTACAATGTTGTAATGTGATCTTTTTTTTCTTTTTAAAGACAGAGTTCTCACCAAGTCTTCCTCTAAAGACCATTCCTGTACAGGTACTATGCCTGAAGAGGAAATTGAAACCTTGTCAATAATACAAAGACACTCAAGGTATCTCAGCCAACTTATCTGGGTCTGTCAGTTTCACGTTTTTCTGTTCTCAGGTTTGTATTACGAATAGGATTCGATGACAAATAAAATCCACACATTTAGAGAAACGTGTTAAACTTGGAAAAGACCAAGTCTGAACATTATGTATACACCACCATAAAAATAAGATTCTGTGTTTAAAAAAAACATGTTTGTGATGTTTATGATAAAGATGGTTAAAGCAAGCCTAGCAATAATCACTGCCTGGTTCTCTAGCTAGATCTTATCTACAATCCTCTGACAGAAGAATAAACAGAGAACTCAAACATACCATATAAATTCATCTTCTTAAAAACACCTGAATCTGTTAATACAAACTATCTTGCACAGATAAAAGATTTAACTTACTGGTTGTCAGCCACTCAATTATTTTATAGAATAACAAGGACTTCCATCTAGAACTAGCATTTTTCTTCTATTAAATGACTTGAACATTGAAATTCTTTTACAATAAACACATTTAAAATTTATATTCTTGTATTATTTTATTGAATAGCTGAATGATAAAAGTAGCTAAACTTAGACTGAATTATTGATTTTACACTACAAGCTTCCTGCTTTTGTTGTAGGTGCTGTAGCTTTGCATATGATGTATAAAATCTGCTTTTGTAAATAGGATTTAAAGATCCATTAGAGAATATAGTAATCCAGAATGCAAATGCAGAAACAAAGAAGTGGTAATATAATATCTAGTATTATGTGAAAATAGGGAGCTGACATTAAGAATACACTTTACAAGTGGTAGGATGTATTGTTCAATGTTGGGGATCATATTTATGTTTCCAAGGAAGCCATAAAATTTAAGTAAGTGCATTCTGGGAAAAATGTGTCAGATCACTAAATACATCAAAAATTAGAATGGTACGAAACTACATATTTGACAGGGGGGGGAAAGGAGGAAGTGTAGGTGGTTTTATTCCCCATCATTTGTGTACAAAAATCCTAAATTTTCATTTGTACCCTTAAGAAAAAAAGTGTTCAAAACATTTTTCTTTAAACAAATTTAACCCTTTACAATTTTTTTAAAGGAAAGTTCGGGGTGGGGGGAGATTACCATATGAAGTCAAGCATTTCATTCTGAAGGTTTTTATGTAGCTAAAGCTATGATCATTACATTATGAAGCATTTTGTAAGTTAACCAATAGCGTGGATATAAACAATTATTGTGAAATGAAAGTCCTGTGGTTTTACCCTCTATTTTGAAAAGTTAACACTACACTCTATTTCCAAGTTTTAAAAAAATCTGGGTAGCTATTTCTAGTTGACCCTGGGGGTAAATAGAGAACTTGACAAGAATTTTCTAAATGACTTTTAGATATATAGAGTAAAAAATAAAATAACATTGAAAACATTTGACTCTACTAAATATTGTTACTACTGGTTTGATTGCTTAATCCAATGTGACAACAGTAATATAATAAATGTCTGATCAATAAAATATCTACAAGAATTACAAAGATTCTGGTCATGCATTTCATGAAGGAGGTCATGAAGGTCAGAAAAACTGGTTTATAATGCTTAATTTATTGCCCATGCATACATGAATACCTTTCAGGTCTAATTAACCGAATGAATTATCAATGTGAAATGTAAGTATTTTTCCTGGAATAAATCCAATGAATAGTTTTCCATGGTTCAGGAAAAAAAATACATACACATATCAAAAATAAATTTCAGAAGTTAATTTCTGATATAGTTTTACATTTGATGAATACATTTTCTTCTTAAGACTAGATTTACTTTATATCACTATTAAAATACAATAGTTGACATCTGGGACACAAATAGAAAGAGCTTTACCAACAGCATTTTTAACTATCTTTAATATTCCTGGCTTTAAAAGATCAAAATTCTAGTCGAACAGGACTTTTATCGGGAACTATTTAAAAGATTTGAAAATACTTAAAAATCTTCCCAACGTATTTTAAAACTCAGCATAATTAAAAAACTGAGCATAATTCATGGATATTATGCAACTTACACTATAAATTATGTGTCAACAATATATTTAAAATTATATTACCATTCTCAAATTTTTTAACCAGCTACCATAATATTTGTTATTGCTTGTTTTATAGTAATTTTATGTTTGCGTGTATATGTTAAAATACATGATAAAATTGCCCTAAACATTTATTTGAATGAATGAATGAATGTGTGTGTGTGTGTGTGTTAGATAGACAGACAGATAGACAGACACACGCACATAGGGGGGAAGGGGGAGGGAGAACATATACCATATTTTTCGGAGTATAAGATGCAGCAAGGTTTTGAAGAGGAAAAATTTTAAAAAAAGTTTTTTACCTCGGCAGACCTCCCCAAAACGGCCCGTTTTTCCTGAAAACAGGCCCATTTTTTTTTTTAAAAAAAGGGCATGAATATCCCTTAGGAGGCTTGTAGAGTACTCCTGGGCGGGGAGGGGGAATGAGCAAAAAATGTCCTGTTTTTTTGCGAAAACGGGCCCGTTTTTGTCAAAAAAAGAGAGGCATGGATAGCCTTTAAGAAGCTTATAGAGTGCTGCTGGGGGCTGTGGGGGGCAAAAAATTGGATTTTTTCACTCATTTCTGCCCTCCCTAGTCCCCAGGAGCTCTCTGAAAGGCTTCTAAAAGGTATGCATGGCCATTTTGGTGAAGGGGCGGAGTTTCGTGAGGCAAAAAATGCTGTATTCAGTGTATAAGACGCACCCAGATTTTCAGCCTTATACAATGAAAAATACGGTACATAATGCATTGAAAGTAAACAAGTTCATATTCCATTTCCCTCATGAAAGAGATAAGTATCACTTCAATTATTTCCATAGATATTTCAACATGGAAAAAAGTACAGGATATAAGAGATAATGGAACAAAGTTTTTAGAAGATAAAGTAACAGCTATTGAAGTCTTTATTCTGGCAAATATTAGCTACTATATCTGTCTAGCTAAACATTCAAATACATTTAAAGCTGCTGCATTGGTTTGGGAGCTTCAAAGAGGAAGTTGGCCTTCTTTCAAAATAATCATACAAAAATCTTACCTAGATAGAGTGATGAGTTTTCTTTCTTGACATTGTCATCCAAGTAGGTTGGTCCTAGAGTGTAGATAGGTGTGGAGCCCATTCCAATGAGAATTTGGGCACAAATAAACAAAGCTACATAGAGTGAGTGGCCATTTCCACGTGAATTCTTCAGACAGCCTGATGATTCCAGGTGCCCTTTCGTTGAATAATTTCCAGTCAAACACAAGCCATCATTAGAAACAGAGGAGTTTAATTCCTGGATTTGATATGGTGCAGAGATGAAATGAGGTAAAGAAAATACAGCAGCCCCAAGAGCTATAAATAAACCCCCAACAGCAAGCCACAGAGGCCTTCGCCCTTGCCCACCAAAATAACTGATGAAGACCACTACTAAAAGGCTGCCAATATCAAAGCAACTGACCAATAGCCCAGATTCAGAGCTTTTCAGGCTATATCTTCTCTCAATGGTAGTGATAACACTACTCAGGTAACCAGAGACCATTAGTGACTGAATGAAAGTCAGGAAACACATACATATCAAAAAGAATCGAGAGTCTGTCAATACCATAGCAAGATATTTTCTACCAGGCATTACTAGCAGTGTGGAAGCTGGTGACACTCCATTACTTAATCTAGCAGAGTTGTTGCAATTATTTCTTTCAGTGAAATTCCCCATTCTCGAAAAGCTTGAAGGTGTAAAAGACAACACTGTCTTGGAAGAAGTAGCAATAGCATTACTATGAGGTGCTGATATATCGGGGTCAAGGCCACATCTCTGATCAGAGCCCCCCTGCAAACTCTGTAAGAAGTTCTTTTTGGCTGCGATGAGAGCACTTTGTGTGGTATTAATTTGCGGAACGGACCCATTCAGAATTGGCAAGCTTTTGGACCGAGAATTCTTATCTTGCTTTTCTAGTTGCTCCTCTCCAAGAGAGTTTGGGTGCTGGTGCTTTATTATTCCTGATAAAAGCATGCTGAGAGCAAGCTTGGTTTAGGCTGAATTACTAATTCCCTGTTATATGCATGACCGTGGTCAAATTTATGCTTTTTTCAGCCCAAGAACAATCATCCTCTATGGCTTTCCAGATCTCTCCAAGCCACTCTGGAAAAAAGAGACCCTACAATTCAACGCCGTTACATGAACACATGAGAGCACATGTCCAGCAGATTTTATTGTAGTTCCATACTTCTTAACCCTGCTCTCCTCTGCCAGCAGCTGACTTTTAAACAAAGTGAACTGGACCACTCCCCCTCAGCAGACTCATTCCCACATGGCTCCTAATGATGCCCTGTCATTCTAGATGAGGGTCCTTGACTGCCTGCATCATTGGCAATAAGACTGTAGATTCTGAAGATGTACTATTCCTGTTTCCAAGTTAAAGTATTCAGATGACATGTCTATCAATGCAGAGGGAGGGGGGGAGAAATCATGCACAGAAGATCAGCATGCTGCTTTTGTCTTCTCACAGTAGTAGTTCCCAGCTGCTGCTCCCTGAGGCTAGAAAAGAACAGACTATAATCAGGCTCTCACCTCAGAATAGAAACACAGAATGGCTGGAATCCCTGATCTCCATTAAAATCCCTCTCCTAATTGTTTAAACCCAGTTTAAGTCTGGATCAATCTTAATATTCTGAAAAGCATGTCATTTATATACATTCATGCATAATCTGTCCTGCTACATTAAAAAGTAGGGAGACATTTGAGGACAACACTAGGTAAAGTTTTTTTTTCATTTTTCCCAATTTTTTATAACATCTAACACACACAAACATCAAGCAATAAGTATCTTTTATTTATTTCTACTACTTCTAGAGCAAAACCTGACATATTCATTGTTTTATTTTTAACAGCTAAAATTAAAAGACAGAATAAATATTCAGTTAGAAATATTAGTACAACAGATTCTCTGAACACAAAATCACAATTTGTTCCAGATACAAAAAGGCTGGCGTTATACGAAACTCCCCAAAACAGGGAACAAAATAATAACTGAGAAAACAAAGAGCTTCTGAACTGCACGCAAAACAAAGAAATACAATTTTGAACATGCATTTTAACATTTACCTCCAGCACAATGGGGATGCAGAACTGAAGAAATTGCCTAAGAAAAGAAAATGAGCATTTGTATACCCTGCCTTAAAAAAAAAAAGAGGACTACCAGATCTGAACTGCAAAAAGCCAGACAATTTCACATTTTCTTATTTGTTTTGTTTTGTTTTAGATAGCCCAGGATCCAATAGCCCTCTTAAATAAACAGCAACATTCCTGTACATCTGCTGAGCTGTGCGTAAAGACATTGTCTAGCACTGGAATTTTTTAAATTTTTTTTAAACCAAACCATCTTGGGAAACCCAGTGAAAGCGAGGAAAATCAATTAACCCGACCTCTTCCATCCGCATGCAAGCAGCCGGAATATAAGAAGCGCCTCTGCCATAAGGTTCTGCTTATACACCCGCAGCGCGCACACATCTTATCCTCTGGGCGCTTTGACTTCCCGACCAATCCCAAACCCGCTTACTCTGAAGTAAGACTTCATTGGCAGTGAAGGGAGCCTTACGTCCATAACCTTAAAAGCACCCCGGATGACCTCTATTTCCATAAGCCTCTATCGCCATCCTCCCCATCAGCTCCACGATTTTCTCTGCCCCGAACTGCAGCCTCTTAAAAAAAAATCGAAAGGCTCGCGCGCGGGGACGCGGCGTGGGTGGGGGGGGAGAAACTGCTCCTCCAACGACCGTCAGAGGCAGAAACTGCCTCAGTTTTCCCTTTGTTCTCCTGTCTCGTTGGTTGGGCTCGCTCCGAGGCAGCCCGGAGTCCAAAACTTTAAGCTTTTTTTCCCAGGAAGGCAGAGCTAGGAGTTCAGGAGCGACCCACAAAGGGAGGCGGGAGAAGGCAGGAAAAACGAAGATTTTGTAATAATAATACAAAGAAGAGCAACAACAACAACAACAATAATAATAATAATAATAATAATAATAATAATAATAATAATAATAATAATAATAATAATAATAATAATAATTTTAAAAAAGGACCATCGTCATGCAAAGTATGCCAGCCGGCGGGCAGCCTTCGGTGCTGTTGAGGAATTACGAATTACTCACTCCGCTCGGTTGCACGTTCTCGCAGAGAAGCGGGGCGGGAGGCGAGCGGCCCGACAGCCGGCTCCGGCTGGGTGGTTCCCAGATGCAGATAACGATCTCTACGTCACCCCCGCCGCCTCCTCTCCCCCCACCTCACATGCGAACCCGCCCGGGCAGATCCCACTGAATGTGGAGCTCCCACCATTCCAAAAGCGAGGCCGTACGGGCGGCGCAGGCGCACTTCCCTTCACTCTTGGCTCTCTCGCTCTCTGGGCACCTGCTCCTGCCGCTCTCCGAGGAAGGACGCCCGCGAGCTCCCGGGAAGACGGTTACAAGAGCGGAATCCCCAGCTTAAGCCCTGCGCGCGCACGGACTCGTGTCTCTCCCTCCTCGTGGCTCCGTTGTTGTTTTTTTTACCGTGCCCGCGACCTCTCCTTGACACTTGAATCTCCCAAGGCACAGTTTAGGGAACGACCTGCGGCTTTCCGGTGGGTCAGGTTCCCAGGATGCGGAGGATGGCAATTCAAATCCAGTACGTCAGCTTCGGACCAAAGCCACTGGAGGGTTTTTTAAAAATAATAATAATAAAACAAGCATTAATTTTAAAGAAAAAAAATGGGAGAAAAAATGAAAGTGCAAACTATAAAGATGAAGAAAAAAAGGATATTTTATACTTAAAAATAGTCCCTGGTTTACCAACGAATTCACTACTATTAAATAAAACATTGTAGTATATTGCAAGGGTGGCTCAATGACTAAGGTGCTGAACTTGTCGATCAGAAAGGTCAGTGGTTCAATTCCCTAGCACCGCCTCCGGTTACTTGTCCCAGCTGCCAACCTAGCAGTTCGAAAACGTAAAAATGCAAGTAGAAAAATAGGAACCACCTTTGGTGGGAAGGTAACAGCGTCCTGTGCGCCTTTGGTGTTTAGTCATGCCGGCCACATGACCACGAAGGCGTCTTCGGACAGCGCTGGCTCTTCGGCTTTGAAATGGAGATGAGCATCTCCCTCTAGAGTCAGGAACGACTAGCACATATGTGCGAGGGGAACCTTTACCTTTACTTTTTAATATATTGCAGAATCTCTACCATAGTTAAAAATATTGCTGCTGTTGTTTTGATTAATAGATCAATTAATTGAATAGATTAATATTTGACTATAGGTAATCCTTGGTTTACAACCACAATTGAGCCCAAAATTTCTGTTGCTAACTGGCTAAGTGAATTTTATGACCTTTCTTGTCACAGGTATTAGATGAATCACTTTTAGTAAAACAATTGTTAAGTGAAGCTGGCTTCCCCCTTGTCAGGTCACAAAAATGGATAACGTGACCCCAGGAGACTGCAACCGTCATAATTATGAATCAGTAACCAAGAATCTGAATTTTGATCATGTGTCCAGGGGGATGGTGCAGTGATTGTAAGTGAAACAGGTCACTTCCTTTTTTCAGTGCCGTTATAACTTTGAATGGCCAATAAATGAACTGTTGTAAATCAAAAACTAGCTGTATTACCTTTTTCAAAACAGATAAAATACACATTTCCAACAGCCATTGTTTGACATCTGGAATAATATCACTTTTCCAATTTCTTAATCATCTTACATTCCTGATAATAGGCAGATTTCAAAGATTTGGTATATTAGCATCTTTCATTTAAACATGTTCTCATAAATCTATTAATATACACTAATACATTATCTCAAAAAAAGGTGCTAAATAATCACATTCCATATAATATGGGTTAGTTAGCCCTCAATTTATTATACCTCCAACATAGGAAATCTGGTGTCCAATCTTTAGAATACATTTTTAGGCAATGTAATCCACGCTAAATACAATTTTTGAAGAATTAATCTTAATCTCAAATCTATAGATACCATTTTAAAAGACATGAGGCCATTGAGGTGGCTTTTTGGGAAATTCCTGTTATTTAGTCCATGTCTGAAATATCTCAAAAATATCCACTCTGAAAATGTTACAGGTTTTATTTGTTATGGATTCCCTCAAATAAGAAAACAGCTTATGTGTCTCTGAGCAGCAAAAGCAACTGATCCATATTTATACATTTGAACATGTTTAACTGAAGGTAAATTTATGAATTGGGAAGATTAAATTCAATTTGAAATCAGGAAAAATCCTTAAAGTAGTTGTTAAATGGTATTTAATTTAAAGTCTTAATTGCAGTATCTACAGTACCAGCACTTCCTGTTGACATTGTTAAGTAAATCACCATGGACATCATGTCATCATTTGCAATCTCCTGCTGGCTTTCCCACTGACCTTGCTTGGAAGAAGCTGCTGAAGTGGAATGCTGCAATGGCTGGACCTTTGAGGACTGATTGTAAGTATCACTTATTCAGTGCTATCATGTTCAAACAATCCCTGAATCCCCATCCTTAAGTAAAGATGACTGTATCACCAATTTTCAAAGTAGAATTTTTCCAAAGGGTTAGCTATTGATGAGCCTCATTATCAAAACTTAATTTACCGTATGGGCCAATAGGATTTCTTATTGCTCATACCTTTGGAAATAAAACATCTTTTCCTCCAGATGCTGTTCCCAGCACTTGCCTGGTTGCAAAGGAAATACATAATAGGTTTCCATCTTAGCCTGTGAGGAGTACTATTCAGTTATATTGGTATTCCACCAACAAACAGATAATTGATAAAATATTGGCAGAATGACATTTTTGTAAATCAAGCTACCTTGTTCAAATGAAAATCTTGGTGGTCCACTATCACAAATAAATTTCCTAAGTAACTTTTTTCTTTTAATAACATCTTTTATTTCATTTTCATTTTCCTTTATACAATCACTTAAATACTGTGCAGTTGAAAAAGCAATAAACAACTCATAACACTTCTATCCTTCATACACCCTTCCTTCTACCCCTCCAACTTTCATTTCTCCCCTCCAACAATCCCCTCTTCTACTTCCCCTCCCCCTCAACCATTCCTTTCTCCCCTTCCCACCAGCTCACCCTCCTTACATTCCCTTCTCACTCCCTCTTAATTCTTCCCTCTTCTTTCCCTCTACTCCCCACTTCGGTGTATTTCTACTATTCATAGGTCTATTCGTTTTGTAATTTACACTAAAATTATAGGAAAAGAGGGGGGAAAAAAGGGAAAAGAAAAGGAAAAGAAAAAAAAGAAAGAAAAAGAAGCAACAGTATCCAAGTGCATTCATTGTTTTAAAAATTGAGTCTATGTTTCCACCCTCCCCCCCCTCCCCCCCATGAACCCCCCTCCCTGACCCCCTTTTGACTTCCCAGATCCCATTCCCGACATCATTCTTTATCAAGCAAAGTCTGGAGTATATTGAAACCAGATAGATTAAAAGTTAAAAAATAATAAAAAATAAAAAGGAAAAAAGAAAGGAAAAAAAGAAAAGAATAATTAAAAAATAAAAGGGGGAACCCCCCCCCAAAAAAATAGAAATCAATAAACTCTCTACCTTAAACTCAGCTTCCCATCATTATTAACACTTAAGCAATGTGCATCATTCCTAATCTCAATTAATTTATTACTTGCAGGATTTCAAACTATGTTGAAACCAAGTGAGTTAATCAAATAAAATTCTACTCTAGCTAGGGACTTTATCTCCTTATCTAAATATATATCCATTTCCAAACCTTTAATATATCCCTTTTACCTCTTTCTCTATAAAGCAACTTAAACACCTCAAATATTTCTCTCGGTTTCTGTTCCAGCTCCTCTCATCCTGCCTCTACCCATGTCAATATATATATTTTGTTATCATCCGTACTCCTCCCATATTTGCTCCGCCTTCCTTCAAGCTCCCTAAGTATATTCTTCCACACATTATGTTCAAATAAGAATTACTATAAAAATCAGCTTACTTTCTGGCTCAAAATAAACTCTAATTAAACCTTCACTACCCTCCCATCTGTGCCACCCTTCCCAGCTCGATTCAACCTAAACCACAATCCGGAAGCATCACAATCTCCGCCTTCCTCACCCAAGAGAATAAAACATACACATTTTGTATAAAAGTTCAAAGTTGTCCATCAAGTCTTTTTTTTTTTAAGTCCCATACAATATAATTTCCGAGGAGATCAACATCATTTCTTACAGCCCTAATGTCTCTTGATCGGTATACCACTATGCCATTTTCTACAAGACAGAGTCACAGAGTATTATTCGAGTTAAGATTAAGCAGATGCTTTGGAAGCATAATTAAGTCCTTGTTCTCTGCTCTGCTGTGCTGCCGAAGGGGAAAAACGATAGCTCCCGCCTTGTAGTTGTGTGATTGGTTGTTTCCCATCTGCTTCTCCTTGTCTTTGTCCAGGTCCGGGTAATTCAGGAAGTTCCGCCTTTAAAATCTTATAATAAAAGTCTCGAGCTTCACAAGCTGAATTAAGGCGATGTTTTTGATCGTCAAGTGTGACTGTAATGCCAAATGGCGCCTCCCATCGGTACTGTATCTGATTATCTCTAAGTTCTTTAGTTAAAAAAGCATAGTCTCTCCTGGCTTTTAACATCTGGGGTGGCACCTCTTTAAAAACGATCAAGTCCTGTCCATCAATTCGCAGCCAGTTGTTGTAGAGCTCTTGTAGTATCGCGTTTCTGGATTCTTTTGTAGCAAAATATATAACCAGATCTCTCGGCAGCTGTCTCTGTTTTGCTGTCCACGAACTATGGCGGTAAATTTTTTGAATCTGCCAATCAAAGTTGAGTCCTGGACCTCCCACCACACGACTGAAAGCCTCAAAAAAGGTCTGCTTCAAATTCTCCTGTTCGTTTTCACGCAATCCCCTAACTCTTATTGCAAACGCAGTCTTTTTATAATTCGTCATGACAAGTTGTCTCTCTGCCTTATCAACTTCCTGTTGCAACTTTTCGATTTTGGATGTCAGATTAAAATTGGCTTTTTCCAAAAGTTCCAATTTATTCTCCATTCCTGCAATATAGTCTGTCATCACAGTTATAACCCCGATGGTATCCTCCTTTGTTTGAGCAATCTTGGCATCAAGTTTATCACATAATTCCAAAATAAATTGCATTATTTCCTCCCTAAATTCCCTGAGAGTATCAAAAAGAAATTCTTTCGTTAACAAGTCTCCAGTAGGGGGCGTAGAAGGCAAAGACTGTGGCTTTATAGCGATTACTTGGGATGTATTGTTAAAAAAACGTTTAGAATTAGAATGTTTTGACTTGGGAGCCATTATAAAAGAACAAAAGCGAACAAACAAAGTCTTTGAGCACCTTTTTTTTTAATAAATGTTTTTTAATTTTAGTTTAAAACAGGTACAGCATCTTTCTTTACATCTGTAGAAAATGTATCAATCAATTACAGATAAGTTTTGGTACATCTCCTCCACAGTCAACCAACATAACTCATATTAACACAAGCATTATTATATATCCATTTTCATTTAACTGTAATTATTATTTAGAAATATTAATAAAAGTAATAATCTTGAACAATACCTGCCCACACCGGTGGGGAAAAAAAAATCAAAAGAAAAAAAGGACAAATAAAAAATAAAAATTGAAATAAAAAATAAAAAGTAAAAATAATACAAGAAAAGACAAAAACGACAAGTGACAAGGCAGGAAAACAAAACAAAACACAGGTGTCTATTATGAAAAAAAAAAGGAAGTATATCAACTGGTTACAACATGCTTTGGTGCTTCTCTTCCATTGACTCATATTAATTCAAATATCTTAACTCGAATATTTACCATATCAACATCATTATACCTCCAGTTTAAATTACCTATGGTTATTTAAACATCCTTCATCCTTAGCTATGCTAAAGAATTAATCCATAACACATGCTGACAATTCATTTACTTATTTGTAAAATCCTCTATTATCATCAAATCCTCATATCCTATTTTAGCTGGACATCCATAATATTTAATTATATCATATATCATAACATTTTCCCAGTATTGATTAACATTTGATTGTATGTATTTTATTTAGTTTTTTTAATAGTGATAATTATTGTAGTTAATACTCTTTATGTATAATCTAAAGATGTTTTCTCATATCCAATTGTTAGTTATCATATCAACTCCACATTATATACATTACTATCAATATCAATTATTATTCAACTATATTTGTTACAAGAAAAAGTAATTAGGTTTAACTAGTTTTCAATTGTATTCTTCAATCTATCAGCCAGTTCCAAATTATATATATTACTATCCATATCAGTCATTATTCAGCTATATCTATTACACATTAAGGTAATCAGATTTAGCTAATTTTAAATTACGTTCTTCCATCTGTCAGCCAGTGTCTCTCCAATAGCAAAAACTTCTCAAACCAATTGCCACGCGTTGGATAAATTTACCAAATGTTTTCATAAGCAAATCCAGACAAAGATATTTTTGCACCTTTGGACTCTGAATGTCAGTGATGAAATAATAATGTTGTCCTGGGCTTGTAAAATTTTCCAAATTAACTTTAATTCTCAAGGGTGGATTTTCCATTCCTCCTGCACTCTGTCTCTTTAAATGAGTCTTCTTTATAGCTCCCCCCCTCCTTTCTTCCTCTGAGATAGACCAGACACCATTTCTCACATTTTCCATTTGTATTTCAGGAACATTTAAAAATTCAACGATCTCAGTTTTTACTTCATATTTTAAAATCAGATGATCCAATTTTCTTTCCAGCCTTTGATAAGAGTCAAAAAGCCCTCTACATGCGGAAAAAAGAATCTGAAATGAAATCTTAGAGGTATTTTGAGACGCCATGATGTGTCGTAGTTAAAAATTGCAAGCTCTCTTTTTTTTTTCCCCCCACAGACTTCGAAGCACTTTTCTTAGTGTTTTACAGGCTGTGCAATCTTATCTGATCATAAACAGAGCCAAGTAATAAAGTAATAAAAATGTCGAATCGTGACGGGCTAATTAGTAGAAAATAAATTTTACGATCCACTTAGGGAGATTCAGAGGGGGGAGGATGTCGAGGAGTTTCTTGAAGCATTTAAGAAGTAAAGTAACCACCAGCCATAAATCCATTAAAAAAAGCCAATTTGCCGCTAAATTTTCCTGTTCTTTGGTTTCAGTTAGCTTAAGTTTTTAACGCGAACAATCTCTCTTGGATGATAAAATCAGCTTACCAGATGACATAACTTCTACCATTCTTAGGGGCAACCTGCAGTTTCAGTTAGCACGCAGCTAATCCAAAAAGGAATTGGCACGAGGAGTTAATACCCCCCCCCAGAGACTTGCGGGTGTCTCTGAGGTCCTGGGTCTCTCCTCACCTTCACTGTCGTCTACGGGACAGCTAGAGTTCAAAGAACCCGTCCAAAAATCCTTCGGTATAGAGGAATTTCAGGAGTAGCCTGAAACTCCATCTTCTCACTGCTAAGCCCCGCCTTCCTCCCCGTCTTTGAGCACCTTGATTTAAAATAAAATACTTTGAGTAGACTTTGGCAATTAGTAAAGAGAGGTCTTCAGGAAAACCGGGCTGGTTAAATATATCAACTGCGAAGGCTATAAAATCGCCATTTTGAAAAACAGTTAAGCAAAGGAGTTTTTGGTACGCTTGAAGCTGGTATTTTAAATAGTAATAAACCAAAAAAAATGTTCAGGAATGGTCGCTGCTCGGACCGACTTTAAATAGCTTAGATTTGTTCTGAGGGGGGAGGACGACCTGCCTAGAGCTGAAAAAAAACAGCTGAGAAGATCTGGCTGGAGTAAAAAAAAGCTCAGCTTTTGTTGAACCTCTTCTCCGTTCACAGCAAAAGAAAAGGCTGTGAATTACAAAGAGATCCTAACGACTGAGCTCCTCCCTGCCCCTTTCTGCCTGAAAGGGGAGATATCTATTGATCTTTTAGATATACAGACCAGAACTCTGAGGGGAGCTCCGTTGAGCCCCCGGCGACAACAGGCTCCTCCCCCGGAAGTCCCTAAGTAACTTTTTTATTTGATATTAACATAAGAAAACCTCTCAGAATATAAATAAGAGATAATATTCATTTTAGTAACTTTAATTTTGCTCCACAAACGCAAAGGAATTTTAAGCTAATATTATCCAAAGTTATCTAATAATATCCAGTTCAAAAGGTTTCATCATATTTATTTCCACATATTTAGAAATACTTTTTTGCTACACTGAATAAAGCACAAATATTTGATATAATTAGTAATCACAAAACCCATCTTTTTACATAATTGTATTGAGTCCATAGGAAATAAACAAAATTAATCTCAATTTACTTTATAACCAGAATACTTTCCAAAATACTGCATAACCTTTATAAAATTAGAAAAAGAAATAGAGTCCAGAATTTCCAAAATATCATCAGCATATAGATACAGGGAAACAGCTAGATTAGGCCCTAGCCATAGCCTCTCATTCCAATGCAAGACAGGCTTCCAAGCTAACCTACATGTTTGGCTGATGAAACCCTATTTATGGGCTGGGCTATAAGCCCTAGTCACTTGGCTATCGGGACACTGTCCTGGCTCTTAGATTTTGGCAAAGTCAGCCATACCTTAGGAAGGAGCTTCCAAAACCCTTTCCCATCCTTTTAAAAAAATAACCTTTCTTCCCCAGAACCTACATATCTTCAATAAAATGGGAAGGACACATATGCTGATTTTTCCACCCCAATTAAGTGCTGAAACTAAATTGCCATCTAAAATTAGGAAAGCTTCAGATAAAATAACATTTTATAATGGATCACCATTTGCTATGGGATTTGGAGGGGTAAAGAAAAGCATTCCTTGCATTGATTTAATCAAAAGTATATATATAAAATCATATGCAGGTCTTGGCGTATTTGGATCTTTTCCCGTGTAAGATTGAGAGTATCTTGCTGACATTTCAACGAGGTCCCCCTCACTATGTTCAGGCTGGTGCCTTTGGCTTCGTCTTTCTATAAATATAGGTGGGGGTGTGTGGAGTGCTGGCTTTGTTGCTGTAAGCGGATTGGTTGGCTGTGTTATAACATTTTGATTAGTTGAGGGAGTTGATGTTTGCAGATTAGTCGGCTTTTTCATAACATCCTGTGTGGCTGAGGTACTGGCTATGTGCCTATTGTTCTTTTGTGTTGTAACATTCTGGGTAATGGGCTGTGTGATGACATCCTGAGCTTTATTGTAGTGATATCCTGAGTCCTGTGCTGCAACCTCCTGGGGGGTTGGCTGCGTTGTAACATCCTGAGCCTTTGTGTTGCAACTTCCTGAGTTCTGTGATGTAATGTCCTGAGCAGATGGCTGTGGTGTAACATCCCGGGCTTTAGTTTGGCTCCGAGTTTGTGGTCTGGCCATGTGTTCATGGCGTATGTCAGTTTGCTTTTTGTGGGGGTTGGAGGGGGGTGCAGCAGTTGGTGATGCCGCCGTGGTTTGGCTTCTGGATGGTGGTTGCATTTGGTCTATGGGATGGGTTTGGGTTTGAGTCTGGTGAGGGCAATTGGTGGTTGCGTCCTGTGTTGTTCTGGTCCGGTGTCAGTTTGCGTGGCTGGGACTCATTTGTTGATTAGGGCTAGTTTCCAGATGTCTGGTAAGCGGGAGGTATTGTCATGTTTATTCATGTTGTGGGGGTGTTTCTCTGTTTCGATAGCTTCCATAATTATTCTCAGTTTTGGAGATTAATTTGGTACTTTCAAAATCAATTTCATGTCCTGTTGCTTTAAGGTGCTGGAAAAGGGAGTTTTGACAAGTTACCCATGTGGGCAATTCCTAGACATGCAATTGAAAATATGAATATAGCACAAAAACAGGATAGAACCACCTACAGACAACTTCTCACTTTGGATAGGGGGGTTCTACAACTAAAATCTTTAGAGGTACTGAAAGAGAAGGTAGTTCAAACATGGTTCCAGTATGGCCAATTACAGGCCAGGTGGAAAATAGACCAAAAAACTGGTTTTATCCAAGTTGAGGATAATTTGTTTAAACAAATAAGAGATCAAAGTTTAATGCATATAAAGAGGATATATAATGTATTAATACAGATGGATTCGGAAACAGAATTAGTTAAAGATTGTATGATAAAGTGGGCTCAAAATATTGAGGAACCAATAATGTTGGACACATGGGAAAGAATATGGGTAAGAAATGTGAAATTCACATTTCTGAGAGAAAACCTGAGAGAAAATTTTTATAAGATGTTTTATAGATGGCATTTAGATCCTAAAAAGCTGGCTTCTATGTATCCGAATGTACAGCCTAAATGTTGGAGATGTGGTTCTCTCGATGCTACATATTTTCATATATGGTGGACTTGTCAAAAGGTTAAGGCATTTTGGATAAAAATGTGGTGGATTATGCAAAATATCTTTAAAAGAAGGATAAAGTTTACTCCTCAGTTATTTTTACTAGGTATATGTACTGACTTTACAGCGGTAGAGACTAATTTGGTTCTGCACCTAATAACGGCAGCAAGACTGTTGGTGGCGCAATACTGGAAGAAGGAAGACTTGCCTACAACTCAAGAATGGACATTGAAAGTTACAAACCTAGCCGAGATGGCTAAAATATCGGCATATCTTAAAGACCATTCAAATGAGATATATAAACGAGACTGGGAAAAAATGGATTGACTATATACAAAACAAATACGGGACTAAGAAATTCCAGATAGTTTATGCTTAAGATTAGGAATAATCTAAACTGCTCAAAGTTAGTGCAACAGGAAGAAGCTGAGTTCAATGTAGAGATCTTATCAACTTCTCTTTTTTTATTTCCTTTGTCTTAATATATTTTAGACTGTGTTTGTTAAAAATCTATACCGTGTATGGGCTCTGGGAAGTTGGGGGGGGGAGGGAGGTGCGGTGTTAGGGGGGAGGGGGATATTTAGTATGTGTTAGATCTCAAAGCAACGCGACTGCACTTGTATACTGTTGCTCTTTAATCCCACTGTAAAAATAGGACAAGCTGAATACATTAATAGATAGTAGAAATACACCGAAGGGAAGAGTAGAGGGATAGAAGAAAGAGGGGTAGAGAGGGTGGGAGAGAGGATTGGAGGGAGGGTGAGAAGGAAGGGAGGGAGTGTACCGGGAGAGAGGAGTGGTAAAGGGGGAGGGGAAGTAGGGTAGAGGGGAATGAAGGAGGGAAGATGGAACGTTGGAGGGGGGCGTAAGAAAGGGAGGGTCGAAGAGGTACATTGGGTTTCTATTTTGGGGGGTATTATTGACAAGAGGAATGGCTGTGTTTATTGTTTAATGTTATATGGCCCCGGTTATGCACAGTATATATGTAAAGTGACCAGACGTCCCACTTTCAGCGGGACAATCACGATTTTTAATGATTTGTCCCGTGCCCCGCAGCGTGTTCAAAAAGTCCCGATTTTCCAAAAGAAAGAAAACAATTTTAAAAAGGACGCCGTTAAAAAAGAGTTTTTATTTCTCTGAAGTGTTGTTCCCAATGTGGCCTTTAGAGGTCAGTGGTTTCCCACTCTCCGGTCAGCTCCCTCCCCTTCTGCACGTGCGCGTGCTGACACACACTGTTTTTCTGCAGGCAGCGCGCAAGGAGGAGGCTCGGTCCCGGGCCAAGAGGCTCAGCCGTCGGAAGGTTTTTCTTTTCTTTTTTTGCCTGCTTCTCTCAGGCGCCGCTCTCTCTGCAGCCATTTCTCCCTCTTTCTCCTTTTTGTCCTTTCTCCTCCTTACCCCAAAAAGAGAACGAGAGGGAGAAAGAGGAGGTGTGGAGCAGATTGTGGGATCACTGGTTTCTGAGCTTGGTGGGCAAGGATCCCCCACCCCACCACCTCTTGAGGAAAGAGGAGGTGTGGGACAGATCGTGGGATCACTGGTTTCTGAGCTTGGTTGACAAGGATCCCCCACCCCACCACCTCTTAAGGAAAGAGGAGGTGTGGGACAGATCGTGGGATCACTGGTTTCTGAGCTTGGTGGGCAAGGATCCCCCACCCCACCACCTCTTGAGGAAAGAGGAGGTGTGGGACAGATCGTGGGATCACTGGTTTCTGAGCTTGGTGGGCAAGGATCCCCCACCCCACCACCTCTTGAGGAAAGAGGAGGTGTGGGACAGATCATGGGATCACTAGTTTCTGAGCTTGGTTGGCAAGGATCCCCCACCCCACCACCTCTTGAGGAAAGAGGAGGTGTGGGACAGATCGTGGGATCACTGGTTTCTGAGCTTGGTTGGCAAGGATCCCCCACCCCACCACCTCTTAAGAAAAGAGGAGGTGTGGGACAGATCGTGGGATCACTGGTTTCTGAGCTTGGTTGGCAAGGATCCCCCACCCCACCACCTCTTGAGGAAAGAGGAGGTGTGGGACAGATTGTGGGATCACTGGTTTCTGAGCTTGGTGGGCAAGGATCCCACTATCTTACTATTTTATTTTTCTTTATGTACACTGAGAGCATATTCACCAAAGACAAATTCCTTGTGTGTCCAATCACACTTGGCTAATAAACTATTCTATTCTACTTTACTCTACTCTATTCATTTCTATTTCAATTCTAACAAGGGGTTTAGCTTGTCTCTCTTGAAAATGTAAGCCAGCATAAGGCATAAGGCAAGCTAGCCTTAACTTTCAAACAGTTCATTTAGTGACCAAAGTTACAATGGCATTGAAAAAAGTGTCTGATGACAATTTTCACACTTAGCGACCATTTTCACACTTAGCGACCATTTTCACACTTAGCAACCGTTGCAGCATCCTCATGGTCACGTGATCAAATTTTTGATGTTTGGCAACAGATTCATATTTATGATGGTTTCAGTGTCCTGGGGTCATGTTTGACAAAATATAAAAATTTTAATCAAGCCCCCTGCCCCCCCCCCCCGGTCAATGGTGTCCCTCTTTACCAATCTGAAAATCTGGTCACCTTATATATATGTGACTGTACGAAATGAAAATGGAAAATAAAAATGCATTTTTATTTTCCATTTATTAAGAGCCGAGGTGGCGCAGTGGTTAAATGCAGCACTGCAGGCTACTGCTAGATCAGCAGTTCAGCGGTTCAAATCTCACCGGCTCAGGGTTGACTCAGCCTTCCATCCTTCCGAGGTGGGTAAAATGAGGACCCAGATTGTTGGGGGCAATATGCTGACTCTCTGTAAACCGCTTAGAGAGGGCTGAAAGCCCTATGAAGCGGTATATAAGTCTACTGCTATTGCTAAGTCTACTGCTATTTACCGAAAAGGGAGGACGTTTTTTCTTTTCTGACTGCGTTCTTGTGTTCTGCGATGCGTGCATTTATTCTCCCATTACTTTGTCCAATGTATGTGGCTGGGCAGATTTTGCATGGTATTTCATAGACTCCTTGATTTTCTACCTGGGTCTTGTCTTTGGGGTTTCTTAAGATGTTGGCTATTTTTTGGTCAGTGCCAAAGGCTGTCTTGATATTGTGTTTGTGGAGAATTTTGCTGATTTTATCTGTGGTGCCTTTGATGTAAGGGAGGAGGGTGATACCGTTGTCCTGTTCTGTGTCTCGGTTCACACGCACACCTTATTACTGCCATCTCATCCCATCCTAGCAAGGAGGCATTTACTTTACATAAATCCAGTGGATTATTCACAACAACCATGATTCAGAAATCAGTGAAACTTGTTTATATTAAGTATCCTTTTAAACCAAAATGTACATTAATTTAATTTACATTACAAAATACAGAAATACATTTAAATTATTAAATGTTTGGGTGGGAAATGAAACAAAGTGCTGTAATTTAATACCACTAAGTCCATTTTCTGCTTTTCTTTGAAGATCTCTTACTAAAATATCAAAATGGATGCATAGTGAGACATATGCAGGGATTCCAGTGACAACAACAAGGATTGTGACAGGAATTTTCTCTATACCTTGTTTGCACATCTCACTTCATGTGAGTCTTTTATATGTTGTAATCTATTGTGTAATTTAAGTGCTAACAAGCAGATTTAACAGCCAGATGGAGCTTGAGCAAGCATGTCAAGCTGCACATTTCCTTCTCTCCACTCCCTACTTCCTTCTGTCTGAAACAAAAAAAAACTAAAAGCAATTGGGGGAGGGGGGGTGGATGGAAAAATGTTAAAGAAAATTAATGGTAAGGAATATTCAAAAGATAAAATATTACTTTATTCCAGTCTACATTCTGTACACTAGATCAGGATTGTAGAAATAATTTTAAGCCTCAGAAGAAGAGGAGGTCATACAGATAAAGGAAAATAATTCTATTGTTCACTATGTCCATATGTAGAAGATGCTAAGCCATTAGCTGTGGCTGGTCTTTAGACAAGGGAATATCCAAGTAAATGAAATCTATTATTTTGCCATATGTTTTTATATGATTAACCTGAAATAAATAAAATAAGAGTTTATATGTCATTTCAGAATTTAAGATTAATATCATTAAAAAAAAAATACGGTTGTCTAAATTGCTGCAGAAGCTTCCTTTTCTTCTCCTTTTTTACAAATATTTTTTGAGTGATTGCATAACAGGGACGTGATCAATCAATGCCTGCAGACAATCTAAATATAGGTGCCCTGTATTTATTTGTTTATTTATTTATTTATTTTAAAGTCAAAAGCCGTTCAATCCACAACAACTCGGAGCAGCTCATAACAGCTAAAACAAGGTAGATAAAATAATAACCAGTTTAAAAGAAATACATAAAAATGTACTTATTTTAAAGAATGACAGGGTAGACAAGAACAAGGGTCTTCTTCAGCACCATAGACATGGGCAAGGAGCCAGTTTTTCAAGGTCCTTCTAAACAACTGTGCAGTCAGTGCCTTTACAAATATGGACATGTGAAAAATATCCTGGTTTAATTAAACACTATCTTTTTTATTAAAATAACTACTATTCCATTTTAATAATGGAATAAACATTTTTCTCACATTTAAAATGACATTTTACTGCTGTAGTGTTTAAAATGAATAATGTGTTGGCATCTAGCATTTTAAAGGTAAGGTCTGACAAATTCTAATGTGGACAGTATTATTATAGACACAGAGGGAGGCATCAATGTAAACTGCATCCCAGAGTAGATAAACTTCAGTACAATTGTTTGGAAAATACTTAGCACCATTTTACGTAGTAGAATGTACCCAGTACTTTTTGTTTTATGTAGTAGAATGTACCCAGTACTTTTTGTTTTATGTAGTAGAATGTACCCAGTACTTTTAGTTACTGTTATAAGAGAACGGAGATAAAATGGCCAAAGCATCTGATTTATGACCATGTCTCTCTCAGTAGGTATGAGATCCCAAAGACATTTTAGTGGATAATAGCTTTTTAAAAAATTTCATTTTATTTTATTTTTTTAAAAGAATGCAACAACAATCATTCAAAAAAGTTACACATAATAGGAAGGAGAAAGAAAAGAAAAAAAGAGATTCATAAGGTATCAGTATTAACTTAATTCAGTCCTTTGCCTAGATTTATTACCCTGAAGCAATAAAAATAACTCTTGGGGGATTCCATAAAATATAACAGAACAATTAAAATGTTCATAGTAATATCTAAAGTAATATCTAATATTTCACAAGTAACAACAATAAAAATAGCACCAAACAAAAACATTAAAATAGAAACAATAAAAAGAATTAAATACAGTGATATAGAATCAGGAGAAGGCTCTCTGAAACATTCCATCTTCAACCCTTTTGGGAATATCAACAAAAAGAGATTATCCTAATTTCTATTAATTGCTTAACATCAGCACTACCAAAGGGAAGCAACATCTTGCTTCATCACCCCACCCCACATGGACACCTTCCAGAAATGTGGGACTTGTTGCAATTCTCCTGTCAGTACCTCTCCATTTAATAATTAGGAAAGAAGACCATGAGACTCCATTTGTGGAAAATCAAATGTACTTTTACTAATTAAAAATGGTTAAAGAGCGGTTGCATAGCAAAGTCTGGTTAATTAGGCGCGAAAGCAGTTGATATATAGAAGAGCCCATTCCACACCCCCTGGCATCATAGGCCTAGTCCAATCATATGTCCTTCAAGTGTCAGGTGTGAGATAACTTCAAAAGACATCACGAAGATGGAATGTCAGTGCCGTTAACCCAGGCGGGAAAACATCCACGCATGCGTAGTCTGTCCATCCAAAGACCTCCAGAATCTTCCTCCAGCACAATAAGTAACCCCACCCAAATACTATGCCCTCCCTCCCCGTTTCAATGGCAGCTGAAGCAACAGCAAAGCAGAAGCTGACATCTCCCTAGTCAATCTGATCAGTACTGTAAGATCAGTTCTAGATGGAATAGGCAGTCATTTTAAATATGAGTCCATATAGAGACATTTCAAAAACGGGTAAAGTAAAAAGAAACAGCTCTTTCACATCAACACTACACATTTCTTTCTACCTACATAAAATAATTCTCTTTGCTAAATCCTAAGGTCAATAAAACCAATAAAGGTCAGAGCAAAAGGGTAACCTGGCAAGCTCCAATTTTGGAGAAATAAACCAATGCAGCTTTGGGTATACACACTTGCTGCACTGATGCACATATGAGTTTTTGCCAGGGTGCACCCCTACTGTATTTGGACAGACAGTTGACTTGTTCAAGGACAGAAGGAACACTGTCCAATAGCTGTATTTCCTAGAGTGTGGGGGTTATATACAGTCCTACAAATGGGAGTCAGTGGCTAAGACGCTGAGCTTGACGATCAGAAAGGTCGGCAGTTTGGTGGTTCGAATCCCTAGATCCACGTAACAGAGTGAGCTCTGGTTATTTGTCCCAGCTTTTGCCAACCTTGCAGTTCGAAAGCATTTAAAAATGGAAGTAGAAAAACCTTTGATGGGAAGGTAACAGCGTTCTGTGTGCCTTTGGTGTTTAGTCATGCCAGCCACATAACCACGGAGATGCCTTCAGACAGTGCTGGCTCTTCGGCTTTGAAACGGAGATGAGCACCGTCCCCTAGAGTCAGGAACAAGTAGCATATATATGCGAGGGGAACCTTTACCTTTACAAATTCACAGTCCTACAAATTTTGAGACTCTTCTTTTATTTTCAAAGAGTTGTTGAAAAGTCACCAAGTGAAAATTTGTTGCAATGAATAATCCCTTTCCAAATTCTAGAAAACTATTTACAGCTAGTCTTCATCTTCACATTCTTGCATGCAATGTTTACAATGCAATTATGCTAGTTAATGCCCCTCTCTGTTTAAAGGAGAGAAAATCTAGCTTGGGGCTGTCCTTACTGTTATGCAAAAGTAATGTAGCAGCAATAGAGTTTGCCTATTTGTTCCTTCTGAGCCTTACAGCTATTTCCCTCTGTTGCATAACAAAAGTATACATTGCACATTTAAATTTGGGTTTCTACTACCAATTTTACCCAAGGATGCTATCTGATTATCAGAACTGAAATACTGTACAGTTCAAGTAGCAGTGGGAATATCATGTTGTCCTTTATTTAAAGCAGCAAGTAGGTCATTCTCATCCCTATTTCTGTTGTTTCAAAGGTCTGTGCAGAACTGATATACAAACTCTGGTTTTCTTAAACAGCTGTTGGAAATTAACAATAACAAAATCCACTAGCACTGTCAGCTTTCATAGGTCTATTGCAGCAAGGGACAATAATGAAAAAGACATGTACAGTTGTATGTAAGTATATAAATCATAGGATTTGTGTTTTTGATGGCATAGCAAACATTTTGTCATTTGCTACCTCTTACCTATCTCACCATCGATGCACCCATAGCAGTTTTATCCAAATAGCATTGCTTCATGGCATACCAACATTTGGCAAATTGGCAGTGTCTGACTAACAGTCTGTTTTGTATATATAGACTTCCCCTCAAATATTTTTACAATTTCTCTTTAACACCAACAGTTGTCAGCAAAATATGCACAACGTGGGGTGCTGTAATAAGGAAGAACAAAGCTGTTGCACTCTAGCTTTGTTTCACACGTATGCAAAATGCTGTTCTTCCTCTCATACTTTATTTCTGCATGTGAATATCCTGGAGTCTGAAATATATGTTCAGTGCATGGCTTCTCCTATCATCAGAATACATAAGTTTGTATGTCCTTCCCAGTTTGAGTCAGTGGGAAAGGCCTTTTCTACCCAGCTGAATATGCTAGTGTGGTTAGATTTATTATAACTGCCCATTCTGAAAGACTCCAAAAGATTGAATCAGAAGATTAGGCAAAGGAGGAAGAAAGGAATCACCCACAGAGATGTGCTTCATGATTTACAGATAGATCTGCTATGGTTAGGGAAGTGGCAGACTACTTTTTGCTAAGAGGGAGAAAACAACATGAGTTATGTTAACATAACATTTTAGAGCATTATTCCCAGCTTCACCTTCCAGGCGCATTGGACTGCAGCTTCCAGCTAAGACATGGGTAGTGAAGTATTATAGATTTTAGACACTTTTTACATGAATCAGAAATAAGCAGGCGGGGGGGAATCCTTCTTTGGGATTTAAAAAAATAAAAAGTCAGATTTATGACATTCTGGTTTGAGAGACAGATTAAGCCACTGTTGCCTGATCAAACCATAACTGACTTGCACTCACACTAACCTTGAAACCATGGACCAGAAATAGGCACACTTTTGCAACCAGTGAAAACATTAGGGTTTTATTCAACTTCTTTTTCGGTAGCTAGTCAACCAGATAAAGGTGCTTTTCCTAATTATCTTTTACTGGGGGCTTTGTGTGTCACATCTGGCACGCGTGCCATAGATTCACCATCATGGGGTTATGTTGTGACTCAGCAGAAATCTCCTGTGAGTTGTTTTGGGATGCTCACAGGAGAGGATAACAGGCAGCTGTGATTCGTTAAGGATCTCCTCCTGAGGATAAAAGACTGATGGTGCCACGCCTTAGTTGCAGAAGTCAACTTCGTTCGTTCGTTCCTGTTCTAGTTCATGATTCAAAGAAGCACTTGGATAAGTAATTTGCTTTATGGTTTGCTGTGAGAGTTTGTTTTTGCATTTGCTGTTTAACTTTTTGCCAGAGAATTTATCTATGTTTATTTTGGGCTTACAGCCAGCTTGAGCCGGGACTGATAAAGACATTCCTTTGCAAGCTGTGTGTGGCTGTCATTTCTGAACGAGCAAAGAGGGGGGGGTCAGAACAGGTTAGATGCTTCTTTCAACATAAAAAGGAGATTGGAGTAAAACACATGCAAAGTTCACTAAGTATTATCTATGATGCTTGCATAGTTTTCAACATAGACTGTAACAAGAATTTATTGTTGTTAGTTGTGAAGTCATGTCCGTCCTATCACGACTCCATGGACAATGTTCTTTCAGCCCTTCCTGTCCTCTACCATCCTCCAGAGTCCATTTAAGCTCACGCCGACTTCTTCAGTGACTCCATCTGAGGCAGGAAGGGGTGAACAGATAAAATCACCCCATGTAGCGAGGGCTATGAGACCCTAGCTTTCTGGCATAAATTAATATTACAGGCTTTAAATTGATACTTTGCTGTACTCTGAAATTCATACTTCCTCATAGGTATTACAAATCTTACTGGAACTGTGTGGCAAGATGCTTTACAAGGAAGGGCACAGGAAATTAACCATGGGTATAAGATACTATAAGGATGAATTTGCAGAAAACTGTTTGTACAAATTTAAACTTCTTTTTTTCTGTTTTTGTAACTTTTGTATTAATTTCTGATTTTGTACTTTTCCAAAATGTACTTCCCTGTTCAAAAAAGGGAGGCCTCGGCCTTGGAGGCAACGGACCCTATAGAGTAGGGCCTGTCCGAAAATGAAGACCTATCTCCGGACGCTTCCTCCTTTTCCGGCCTGTTCAAGCCTAGCCTGTTCAAGTCAGTCCTTCGCAAGGTGAAGGCCACTACCATGGTAGGCATTAAGCCTAAACCCACTCAACCGCAAGCTGATTCGGCCCCAGTAAACCAGAATGCAGTCATGTTTGACGCCCCAACTTCCCAGCAAGAGTTGGTTCCGGTTCCAGGTTTCTGGACCTTATTCAGCGTCAGTGGGTTCAGCCAGCCACCTTGTCCTCTCCCAGCGGGGTGGACAAGAAATTGTACACAATGGAGCCTGTCTTGGAAGACCTTTTGGCTCTCCCGGCCGTAGATCCTCCCATCACGGCCCTTACTTCTAATGCTTCCCTGCCTGCGGACCTGTCTGAAGGCCTTAAGGCGAAGGACAGGAAGGCCGAGAAAGTCTGTTATAAGACTCACTTAGCAGCGGCATGGGCCATTAGGGCCTCGTCTTCCGCTTCTTTCAGTAGGGCCGCTGTAATCTGGTCACGTGACATATTACATAAGATTCCTGCAGGGGACGCCCGGCTTCATCAGGACGTGACTAAACTCATCGCAGCGTCGCAATACGCTGCTGACGCGGCCCTCAATGCCACCAAATTCGCCTCTAGGGCTCTAGCCACGAATGTCACCTCCCACCATCTGCTCTGGCTCCGACATTGGCAAGCGGACCAGAAGCACAAATGGAAATTGGCTTCTGCCCCCTTCAAGGGGTCCAAATTATTTGGTGAGGTGTTGGACTCTTTCCTCATTGAATCGAAGGATAAGAAGAAGGTCCTTCCCTCTACGTCTAAAAAACAGGACCGCAAGTCCACGCCCTATGTGAGGCGGCAGTCCTTTCGCTCCTCTGAGCCATCCACATCTTCCTCCTCCTACCCCTCTAACAGAGCAGCTGGGCAGCGTGGGAGAGGGCTCAAGACAGGTCTTCCTTTCAAGACCGTGGTAGGTAGCAGTTTGGCTTCCGCAAATTCAATCGCGGAGGCGCCTCCAACAGGCCCTTCCGGAAGTCCAAGTGACTCCCCAAGTTCATCACCAATCGGGGGTCGACTACAGCTGTTCGCCTTCCACTGGGCCCAGACGGCTCATGATGCCTGGGTCTTGCAGGTAGTTCGGGAGGGTCTGTCCCTAGAATTCCTGTCCCCCCCTCTCAGGAACTTCATCAGGTGCCCTACTCCCTCGTGTCCCATCAAGAAGGAGCAGATGAACCAGGAGGTTCTCCACTTTCTGGAGATCAATGCCATCAGGTGCCCTACTCCCTCGTGTCCCATCAAGAAGGAGCAGATGAACCAGGAGGTTCTCCACTTCCTGGAGATCAATGCCATCGAGCAGGTGCCCCCGGACCAGGAAGGGAGCGGGTTTTACTCCATTCTTTTCCTGGTCCCAAAGAACTCGGGGGGGTGGAGAGCCATCTTGGACCTCAAGAACCTCAACAGGCATATTGCCTATCGGAGGTTCAAGATGCAGTCCCTTCAGTCCATATTGGCGGGGATCCGCCAGGGAGACCTCCTCACCTCCATAGATCTGCGGGAGGCTTACTTACACATCCCCATTCACCCCCGACATCGGAAGTTCCTGCGCTTCTTTTATGCAGGCCACCACTTCCAGTACAGGGCCCTTCCATTCAGCCTGTCCTCAGCCCCCAGGACTTTCACCAAGGTTCTGGCGGTAGTGGCGGCCCATCTCCACTGCAGGCCCATAAGGCTCCAATGCTACCTGGACGACATCATCATCCAGTCGTCGTCCAGGCGGCAGGCCTTGTGGGATCTCCGGATAACCATGAGGACTCTCAGGCATCACAGGTTCTCCCTGAATCTCGAAAAAAGTCACCTTACCCCCACCACCAAGATCAACCACTTGGGGGCGGTGATAGACACCATGTCCTGCAAGGTGTTCCTCCCAAGACATGTTAGAGGCCCTCAGGTCCATAACTCTCTCAGTACGGCAAGCAAGGCAGGTTCCGATTGTCCTCCTCTCACAGCTGTTGGGGAAGATGATCTCCTGTCTGTCGATCATCCCTTGGGCACGTCTCCACTCCAGAGCCCTGCAGTGGCTGCTCCTACCTATCAGAGGGCCAACAGGAGCAACTCACCAAGACTGATTCCAGTACCTCAGTCAGTCAAGAGGTCCCTCCGGTGGTGTACATCTCCAGCTCTGACCAAGGGACACCTGTTCAAGGAGCCCGACCGACTGGTCATCACCACCAACGCCAGTCTCGCAGGTTGGGGAGCACACATGGATCATCTCGTGGTCCAAGGCAGGTGGTCCCCGGTGGAGTCGTGTTGCAGCATCAACCTTCTGGAGCTGCGAGCTTCGAGGTTGGCCCTCCGCCATTTTCACTGTCACATACGTCACCGTCATGTCCTCTTGATGACGGACAACGTCGCCACGAAGGCGCACATCAACCGCCAGGGCGGCACCAAGTCCAAAAGACTGATGGCGGAGGCGGAAGCCTTGGGACTCTGGACGGAGCGGCACCTGGAATCGATCCGCTCCGACCACATCTCCGGCGTGGACAACACCCAGGCGGACTGGCTGAGCGGGACCACCATCGACTCCGCGGAATGGCAGCTGGATCCTGCTCTGTTTTGACAACTGTCCCGCAGGTTTGGTCTTCCGCTGGTAGACCTGTTTGCGACGAAAGCCAACACGCACCTTCCGTGCTTCTTCTCCCGCTTCCATTCTCCGGGAGCGGAAGGAACGGACGCTCTTCGCTGCAGCTGGCCTTGCGGCCTCCTCTATGCGTTTCCTCCTCTGCCACTCCTTCCCCGTCTTCTAATCAAGATCATAGAGGGGGGGCGGAAGTGCTGCTCGTGGCGCCCCATTGGCCCCGGAGGTTGTGGTTCACCAACTTAGTCAGCCTGTCGGTGTCCCTGCCGTGGCGGATTCCCCTGGAACAGGTCTCCCTCAGCCAAGGGGCCATTGTCCATCCAGAGCCCCAGTGGCTGCAGCTGGCAGTTTGGCACTTGAGGGGGACCTGCTAAGGGCTGAGGTCTGTCAGACGATGTCGTCCACACCATTCAAGTGGCTCGGCGTCCATCGACGACTAGGATCTACGACTCCACTTGGGCTACCTTTGCCCAGTGGTGTGAGGACTCAGGACTCGACCCTGTCACTGCTCCAGTGGCAAGGGTGCTGGACTTTCTACAGGGGGGCCTTGGGATGGGTCTCGCTCCGGCCACGCTTCGTCGCCAGGTGGTGGCTTTGTCTACTGTTTGGGCCGGCGACCCTTCTCTTCCCCTCAACAAGGTTCCCAGGGTGCGCTGCTTCCTCAAGGGCATCTCTAACATCCGGCCTCCCATGGTCCACCGTTACCCAACATGGCAACTTTCTGTGGTGCTACAGGCCCTCATGGGGCCACCTTTTGAGCCGCTCCAAACAGCCTCTCTCAAGCACCTTTCACTAAAGACTTCCTTTCTTATCGCCATCACCTCCGCCCGTCGGATCTCGGAGCTGGCGGCTCTGTCTATGCGCCAGGACTTATGTGTCGTCCATTCCAACAGGGTCGTTTTGCGGCTTGATCCGACCTTTCTCACCAAGGTCAACTCCTGGTACCACAGGGCGCAGGAGGTTGTGTTGCCAAACTTTTGCCCGCATCCTTCCCGTCCGAGCGAGCGCAAGTGGCACTAACTTGACTTGCGACGGGCATTGAAAATCTACATCCATCGCACCTCTGATTTCTGGAAGTCCGAGGCTCTGTTTATATCCTTCCAGCCCGGATCGCTGGGAAAGAAGGTCTCTTCGTCCACGATTGGCAGATGGCTCAGAGTCTGTATCGCATCTGCGTACGAACTACAGTCGAGAGCGGTGCCCCTTCGAATAACGGCTCACTTGACACACAGTGCGGCGACTTCTGCAGCTTGGGCTACGCAAGCTCTGATTGAGGAGATCTGCAGGGCAGCCGCGTGGTCTACACCGTCTCCGTTCATTAGACACTATAAGCTAGACATGTTTGCTTTGGCTGAGGCAACCTTTGGCAGGCGGGTGCTGCAGGCAGTGACTTCTTCTGTCGTACCCCGTGACTCTGATTCTGCCCGCCCAGATGGACATTAACTTGGGTATGTCCCACAGCTTGGACTCTCTAAGCAGTGTGCAGGAGAACGACCATTGGTCTTACCTGAAGGGTCCTTCTCTGCACACTGCGGGAGAGTCCAACCCACCCTGGTCTGTCCGGGGTTACGGATCGTCGTGTCATCATGGCTCCATTCTGCGGTCGTCTTCAGCTGCATCTCCACGGCCAAAGTGTCTCAAATTTCAGGGGATTAGGCACGCCTGGAGGCGTGGCCAAGGAAAAGTCTTTTCCTCAGTTTCAGGGCAACCAGACTGAAATAACCCACAGCTTGGACTCTCCCGCAGTGTGCAGAGAAGGACCCTTCAGGTAAGACCAATGGTCGTTCTCTTTATCTATATCAGGTTCTCTTGGCTAAACCACAGGAGGAGGCTGAGGTGGAATGGGGCTTTCCAGAAGACTATGATTTTGACTACCCCCTCTCCTACCCCTCCTTTGTGGCAAAGGGGGAATGAGGCCAAACCGTTGCCCGCATTTGAGGTAATGGGGCCAGGTCCTTTCCCCCCATGTAGGGATTGCTTCTATGAGGGGACTCAGGGGTCTCACTTCGTCTATAGTGATCATTGGTATACGGACTGTCACAAGGAGGAAGGCCTTTTCCCATGTGAACAGGAAGGGATAAAATACTGGCAGTGTCGGATGGAACCCAACATCTCAAGTTGGGCCCCACACGACAGGTATAATTCCACCATTATGTGCCACCGTCAGAGGCCCATAAACAAACCAATTCCAGGTAGAGGGGAGGACGCGAGATAGGCGCTCCACCCCCACCTTCACCTTAGAACTGGAACCCACCATAGTACAGGTCAAAGCCCCATCGCACGTGACTCTTACTTGCCACATTGAAGGTATCATAGGAAGGAGATGGTATATCCATTGGTTTAAAGCAGGACAGAGGCTCACCAGTTCCTGGGCCCCGAGGATGACCATTACTACAGACACCATCACCAAATCAAGCACTCTGATGGTCTGGGTGACTGCCCCCAGGGAAACTGGCCTCTACCAATGCAAGGCTGGAAATTCCAAGGGCGAACTAATCAAAGAGGCACATGTCTTTATCATAACGGACCCTGCTTATTCTGACTTGGGTCAACCTACACCAACTAGTCACAAGGGGATACCTTTCCCACGGGACACCCCAAAGGTTTCAGCCCCCTCCCTCCCAGTGCACTCCCACTGCAAGGATCTAAGAAGGACACATTAAAATTTAAAATGGTTAAACCCAAAACTTGCCTCCGATTTGACCTCCCCAATTGTACCTTGGCAAGCAGCACCCTCGCACCTATAGCAGATGCAGATGCAGTGGATCCGAAGGCGTGCAACACATCCAGCCACATCATTCTCTGTTATTCCATTCTTCTTTTGCCCTCAATCTTTCCCAGCATTAGGTTCCTCTCCAGTGAGTTCTTCTTTCTCATTAGGTCGCCAAATTATTTAACTTTCAACTTCAGGATCTGGCCTTCTAAAGAGCAGTCAGGGTTGATCTCATCTAAGACTGACCGGTTTGATCATCTTGCAATCCAAGGGACTCGCAGGAGTCTTCTCCAGCACCATAGTTCAAATGTGTTAGCCCTTTTAGACATTTAACATACTGGTTAATTTATGAGAAAGGAGCAAAAATCACATTCCCATTTTCTTTCTTCAAATTTCAGGAGCCCAATCTTGGAGAAAATTAGGAAGCAGGGCTACATGTAGTCCATGTGCCTCTGTTCATTCTCTCCTTTTTGGAATGCTGCATTTCCTCTTAAACTTAAACGAAAAATGATATATAAAACTATTATCTTTGGATTGTAAACTACAAAACACATTAACTTTACTCAATTATAAAAGACTAGTTACAATTTAAAAATCATCATTTGAAAGCTGGGTTTTTAAAAATAATACAGAGAAGGAGATTTCATGGTCTGAGGCTACAGCAGTTGTTTTACAGTTGCCCAGAAGGGGGCAATCTTTACTTTATGGCTTAAATAATAGTGCATTTTGATTTGCACTGAATATACTAAGATAAGAAAGAAAAAAACAGTTTTTATAGAGGAAAGAAAATAAAATCATGGAGAGGTCTTTGTTCTGCAATAGTTTGATTCAGGATTATGAAGATGATGATGGTTTTATAATTAGTCACTAGGTAGCAGTTCGAAAGCATGCAAATGCAAGATTAATAGGAACCAGTTTGATGGGAAGGTAGCAGTGTTCCATGCACCTTTGACATATAGCCATGCTGGCCATATGATAACAAAAAATGTCTTCGGACAACACTGGATCCCAAGACCAAGAAACAGAGATGAGCTCTGCATCCTAGAGTCAGACATGGCTGGATACGGAAACCTTTCTCTTCATTGCTGAGAAGTGGCTTCTTATAATTATCCTCTCACAGATTCTACATCAAAATAATTGCTTATTGAGGAAGGACCAATCTTCACATATCTACATAGCTAAATTAGCGATGATCTGTATAGATCCCTAAACATCCCAATATATCTTTAGTGATTTTAGTCCATATATATATACTATTATTGTTCTGTAGGTGGCACCAGTGAATCATTTTAATGAGAGACTAGCAACCTAGCAGGAAACCAGACAAATTGAATGACTCATATTTAGTATCTTACTTAATAACATTGATAAGACTTGAAAATGCTACACTTCTTGGGCTCCTGGGTGAAAGAGTTATATATAATTAGGTTGCTTTTAGTTCAATTTGTGAAGGCAACCCTTTTTCCTATTTTTTTCTGTCAAATGTTGAAAAATTTTGAGTTTTAATAAATCCTGGAAGTATCTTTTCTCAGTGTGCTTTGGTATAAGACGAGGGGTGTCAGAACAATATTTCATATGTATCTACATGTCTGAACTGTCCTCCCTAAAACAAATTAGTGTCTATAGTTTTCAGTTTCCTAAAGTGTTACTTAGAATTAGTATTTTCTAAACCCTTTTAAATCCATGAAGTTTATCAAATCAGCTCTGTATTACTTTTCTTTGTTTAAGTTTCAGATGATAAAGTTTTTTAATCAAGATTGTTTTCTGGTTGATTAACTAATTGATAAAGTTTCCAGCAAGGGCTGAATGACAACAGTTTCAGCAATAGCCAGGAAGATGAGAATGTTAATTAAAGAGTCAATGACCAATGGGATTTTAAAGTCTGATTGATTTTCAGATAGAGTCAAATGTACATTTAAATCTCCCATATTCGAAACACATAATTTAAACTGTACATCAACTGTAACTGGACCATGCATTTAAGATTTTTTTAAAACTATGTTAACAATGCAGTTCTATTTTCAAGAGTGACTAAGTTCAGTGGGTTATGTAGCCATAGATTTGCAAAGTTAAGAATTTTAAAAAATTAAAGTAAAAGATATTTCTGAAATATGTTAAATTCCACCATTAGTCACTTAAACTGATAGCAGTGTTAAATTGTGAGCAGTCTTACATTGGACAGAAAACATGATTCAGGAAAAAAGTTGTACAGCCACTCCTTCTCCTTTTTTAAAAAAATGCTCCCCTTCTCTTAAAAGTGTTCTATAAATCCAGCTTCATTGGTCTTTTTCCTATTCTCTCTTTCCAGTTCTGGTTCTCTTTCTGCTTCTTTGTGTCTGAAGGAGAGGCGGGGAGAGAGAAGACAAATCCACCAACACTTTTTATTCTACTGACTGACAGACATTTGGGCCATTGATACAAAATCCTTCTTGGTTTTTAAAAATCTATTTGCATTGGAAAATTTACTTGTACTATTGATATCTTATAAATGATATGACTTCTATATTTTAGTAACAATCATTTAATTTCTTCACCCTAGAAACTGACTGGTCTAGGTATCAGAGTTGAGCAAATCGCCATACTATGTATAACTAAATAAGCAAATGTGCATTTCTGCAATTATGCTGATCTGGTTCACATAACTTTATAACGGGCTTATTTAAATGTGGTATAGTGAATAAATCACAGCTGATAGGTTTTGAACAACCTGCTGAGCCATTCATCATGATTTATAAACCATAGTAATTTGAATCATACAAATTGCATTATATGTTTATTTTGTTTATGGACAAATACTGTACATAGATTTGTTTGTGATGTTGTGTTGGTTGAAGACATGAACTTGTATTACATTGGTATTCAGACAATACCATTTGGTAAGCTGAGAAAGTGAAAGATGTTCCACAAATGTGAGGTACATTGTAGAATGCAGCGACACCCCACTCAAGAAAGAGAGAGAGGGAGGGAGGGAGGGAGAGGGAGAGAGAGATCTTGAAAGGGATGGGGTTTGTGGCATACAAAATCTATATAAAATATAGATTTTATATTGCCACAATACTTTCTGTGTTTGCTATTTTTTCATGTCATTATCTATTTTTAGTAATCATTTAGTTAGCTAATTATTAATTTGTTTAAGCAACAAAAACATTCAAGTCCATTATATGATTGCCAAGTTCTTTTATAGGATGAAGAATGCAACTGATGAAACGTGCACAGCACAAGACTGGTTCCTCCTATATTAATTACTTGTCTGCCTATATCTTTTTCTTGCTATTTTTGGCTATAATAAAGTTCTTATTTGGTTTATCATAATTTTATCCCTCTGGTAAGGAATTATGTTTTATATTGGGGCGCATTGAATTTATTCCTGTTTTTTATTTTATGCTTTTAATATATAATTTTTTTACTGCTGATTTGTCCTAAGGGTATTATTTATAACATTATGCTTACTTTGTTTTTAAATATAAATCTACAAAGCTGAGGAATTGTGTGTGGTTTCAGACAGAGCAGTTTATAAGCTACATAAAGAAATAATGTTATACCATCTTTTTAATGTCTTCAATCTTTTTTTACTAATAGCTAAAACCTTTTAATATCAACAGAAGCCTTGCCAATTATACAATATAAGCTGCTTCAATGTTTTCATTTCTCGTCCTCCTTCTAAAAACTTGCTTTTAAAACTGGAGATCCATATGATGGGAAAGTTAGCTGTTGGTTTTGAACTGCAAAATAAATTGGTAAATAAATATGCTAACCTTACACATTTCTATAAAATCAGGAGTTTTGTCATTTTCCAAGAAAGAGATAATGATACTACTAGGTAAGAAAGAAATAGGATTCAGCAATAGATGCTTTTCATGAGCTACTACTCAAGAGCTAAATCATTCAACAGCATGATTTCCTTTTGTGGAAGGAGAGCTTGCCAATTGGGAGCTGGAGAAAAATCATAGCATTAAGGGAGTTTATACATTTTTATAATACCTGGAAACAGTTTCATTCCAAGCTAAATGTCAGAAAGATTGGACAATATTCTTTAAATAATATTATTCTCTAAATAATCTCTAATTATCTCTAAATAATAATAACAAGAATGATATTTGATAAAAGAAGGCTATAGAAGGAAGAATAACCTGAGTGTAAAATTTAGCATTTGAGAACAGATATCAACATAATTTGTTGTGATTTATAATGCAAAATATTTTTATTAATATTTTAATGCCATGACTTTGTGTATTAAGAGCTTTTTAGATTCCTGCATTTGCCTAACAAAAGGTCTGATGAGGGCTTTTCAGGTTATATGTGCATAGATCCATCACAGATGGCATATTTAGAAACAGGATGCACTTGAAATCAAACAATAGCTCAGCAGGATTAAAGTGATGGGCTTCATCTGTACCATTTTGTTAGAAAAATCTGATAGGGAGGTAGCTTTTTTGCTACAATAAGAACCTTAAGGGGCTAAATTTAAACACACAATGAAAACTGGTTTGGGCAATTAGAGAAGATTGGAGAGTAAAACAATATGAAAAGAACTAAAGCTGTTGAATCACTGTGTAGTATTTACATTTATCAGATTATAACCTAAGGTAATAGGTTAACTGTGAATGAAATTTACTGAAAAGATCAGCCTTTCTAAGGGACCATGTTTGGGATAAAAATAATTTACTATATAGAATTACGATAATATATAAAAAGTATATAAAACGTTATTGTACGTTTATACAAAAAGTAATAGTACAATATTATGTATGTTTTACCCCAGAAATAACTATCATGTTCAATGGGAGTTAACCCTATTTAAAACTGACTCCATAGCTTGTTTAGTCATAGTATGCTAAATACACTGCATATTCTGAAAACTGGGTTAATGAAGAAGCTGTAGGTCATACCAGGGCCTATATTTCAAGAGACAATTTCCAAGGAATAAAGATCACTCATCCAGTTAACAGAATGACTTATACCCCAATACTAAGCCTTTTTACATGAAAGTAAAACCTATTGATTTCATTGATACAGCCAGGAAAACAATATTGATAGAACTGTATAAGCAGATAGGTGTTAGATTTGCTAGAATACGTGTACCATATGTTTGTTCAGAGAAATTTGTGGTATAGCTTTAATGATACGAGTACAAACCTTTTCAGATGTCAGGAATTACATATTAATTTCATGAAATGAATTGATGAGGCAAGGAGGTAAACATGGTGATATACTTCTATTATACCCCCTTCTCAGAATCAGAAGAATCAGAATTTGACTTTTTGTATTATCAAGGCACAATTAAAGAATATTTTTTCAAGTGGATCTCTTAGTCAGACCCAGCAAAATACTGCATTTCTCAGTAATTTCCAAAACTTCTTCTAAATAAATTTCTCTGGGAGAAATAGCTAGATGCAGTTCTGATTGACAGCTCTTATAAAAATAGTCTTCCTGTATTTGAACCTGTTAAAGAAAGGCTTTGAGAGATAAAAGATTATTGCAAAGTCATACCCTATGTAGGCGAAGAGACTTGAAAATTGATTTGCATTCTGACATAGAGTGCAAATCAAGAATTGCCACATTGCTGCACATTCAAATATATTGGTTGTCATTTGTGATAATCCAAATTCAAGATGCACACTTTAGTATATAAACCCCTATACATCTTAAGCCTAAATTACTCACACAAACAGCAGATAATAGATCTTTGTTGAAGACCCAAATTCCTGCACTCTTCCAGATTTCAACAAGGCACATTTTGCGGGTCCAATCAGAGATATGATCCTATCTATCAAGAGTCAACTCCGTGGTAGCACCCATATTGCAAAACAAACAGCTTTTGGGTTTACTCATATGTCTAGAAAGACATATTCTAATTGTAGCTGTAATATTTGAAAGGCTTCAGCATCCATTTTAATGTTTTATCACTTGTTTAGAATATTAAACAATGTATGAAATCTTGAAAGCTGCTCAGGTTATTGGAACAGGAACCAATAAGTTCCTATTCCATGGTAAGCAAATAAGGTGTCAAGTCCTGGCGTTTAGCAGAGACAAGAAACGCAGAGAAGAAAGAGAAGTGGATATTCTTTTATCTTGCAAATGGGAAATCCGGCACAGAGTGACAAATAGTAATGAAAATAAAGTCAGTGCTACTATGGTATAACCCTCCATACCTTAAGTGCCCTTTATCCCACCCCAATGGGTCCATCACCTGAACCCTGGCCCACATAATAACCACCACCCTCATGCGCCACCACTTTGCTGCCATTCCTGCATCTTCAGAGCTTTCTCTCTGGCATGCCCTGCTTGAGTGCAGCCTGCACCTGCACGCACTCAGTTGCCCATCCAGACTGCAACATATCAGCTGTTTACTAAGCTTGTGGCCTCTCTGGCTCTCTGTGGGCTCCTTAGCTGTGGCAGACATCTCGTAGCTGTGCCTGCCCGCCCCCAGTCTGGCAGTGGCCCTTGGCATGTGTTCCCATAGCGTGATTCAGCTGTGCGGCCTGCGGGCTGTTGGTGAGCTCCCAGCGGGCATGGCGTTCAGTGTGGGTGTTGGACACACCTCCCAGCTGGCAGCTCTCCCCACCCCAATGGCAGCCCCAGTGCAGCTGGTGACCCAGGGGGTGATATGCTGCCCTCTACCATGGGGACAGCACCTGGAAGGCAAAGGACACCATGAGATCTCTCATTAGTCGCAGGGAGCCTCCACTGAGTTTGCCTGGGTTATGTCAATGAAACCATTTCACCAACCGGGATGCTCTTACATCTACGCTTCTCACTCACGAGGCTTCTGATAGGGAGTATCCCTTCCACTGCACCAAGTACTGTAGTAGGCTCCTGTGCCTACGGGAGTCCAAGATTCAGTCCACCTCGTAGTAAAGATCCCCTACCATCTGAATCGTCCAGGGAATGCTGAGTTCTGAGAAGTCCATGTACTAAAGTCTTTCTGTCATGATAATAGAGGTAAGATTGTTTAGCTAATAAACAATGCAGTAATTGGAAGAGAAGCAGCCATAAATGTTAGACCATTGCAATAGCAGTATTTGAAGCCTGGTTCCCCATCCTTGTCTACCTCACTGGGGCATCTTTTATTGCCATCCAATTGAAAGTGAAATTCATAGGCATCATGTAGAAATCACTATGATGTCACAAGAAGGTCAGTTGCACCTTCTTGCTTTCTTGTTCTCTTGCAGTCATCCACGATTGAAAAGCTACATTTGACTCTTTGCCTACAACAGGAAATATATGCTCTTTGTTGTGGAAGAATCTAATTTCTGTCTCAAGAAAGATTTCAAAATATAGCCATTTTTCAAAAGCATTGAGGTGTAACAGCTCATTAAAAAGAATGAATGCCTAACAATTTTTTAACATTATTAGACTCAAAGTCATCAATCCTTTGGAGGAATGTTGTCAAAACTACATGGTGTACTTAGAAATCCACACCTGACTTGCTCTGTGCTGAACAATCCAGTAATTAGCTGTGGCTTCTTTATATTAAAAGGGTTTCTTCCCTTTCCTTCTTTCCTTCCAGTTGCATAATACACTTAAAGTCTGAGATACTAGTTCAAGTCATTCATAAAGGTTTTCTGTGCCAGGCATGTGCTATAATTGTAACTACATAACTGTAGCATACTTCATTGTTTTCATAAATTGGCACAGAATCTGCTGGATTAGGAAAATGTGTTATGGAAAAATAATCCCCAGACACAACAGTTGTTTCAGGTGAAGTCTTGGGAATCCAACTTCAGTCCTCAATTAGTTTTTCTGTTTTTTAGTTGTAATGAAAATTGCAAAACCACTCAGTCACTTAGGTTTTGTCTTCATGTGAATAAAGATGACCTTGCCTGCAGTACTATAATGTAACTATACTATCCACTTGAATTGTGGGGGAAATAATAAAAAAATGTCCAACTATTGGCAGCCACTACTGTTTTAATAATATCGTTATTATTGGTATTGCTTTAAATTTGTTCTTTGATCAGATAGGAATAATCATTATATGGAATTTGCTATGTGATATTGCCCCTACAAGACTGAGTGTATTTATAGAATTTTTGCTCAAAGGTGCAAAGAAAATATTTCATCTGCACACTGTGGATTTATGACATACTGCGAAATAAAGATAGCACTTTTGTAAATTTATTTTTCTTGAACAGATCTCACATTTGTTTCTTATCCACTGATTTTAAAATTCCTGATTTAAATTTTGAATCCCACCCTCCATCCCCTGTAGTTTAATACATGATAGGACATAGGGCACATGTGGGAAATCCCTTCCAATTCAGAGCACTGGAGCACTATTTCCTCTAGGAGCCCAAGGAAGTATACCTTATACTAACTCCTACCTTTTCTCCACCATCCACCATTGTTTCCTTAGAAAAGCTCCATAAGTTAGTTTGGGCCGAGAAAGAGTGACTGGCCCAAAGTAATTCAGTGAGGTTCTATAACTGAGGCTGAACTTGAATCTGGCTTTACTCAGTCCTTGACCAATAGTTACTCCATACTAGTTGCCCTATTTCAATCTGCAAAAATTATTTTCCTAACCTCAGAACATTAGTAAGCAATGACATTATCCAGAAATACTGTAAGATCTTAATAGTTGGTATTTATTTAATAAGCTTTCTCCAGGCTGAACTACAATTGCCCTCGTCTCAGTTTTTCCAGGAGGATAAAATTTTATTCTGCTGATTTGCCATACAAATCATAACAAGCAAGATTTTTTTTTAAAAAAATCTTAATATATTAATTGCAATGAACATCTTAAAAAGAATTTGGAACATGTAACAGAGGAGTTATATTTACAGTGAATAGCTATATCACACATTTTACAATAACCTCCCTGTAAAATTAAAATAATTGTTCTTACTTAATATTTAATACCTACAGTTCCTAAGTTGAGCATTTGTATAAAATCAGTACAGGCACCAGTAAAAGTTAATTAAAAGAAGTCTACAAAAGTAAATTAACACCCTCTTTGTAGCCAGAAGGAAAAGCAAAAGATTGGAAGTTAATGAGTTTTATTAGCTCTCATAATGTGAGCAAAGTAGGATTGCCCTGAAGTATTGGATCACATAGGTATTCCCTCCCCAAAGAACTCCATTAGGACCAGGTAGATCAATGCCTAATTGATCCATTTGTTTCTAGGTTTAGGCTCAGTTGGTAAGAATCAACTGATTAAATATACTTGCCACTGAGCATTTTGATCAGTAAGATAATTCTCTTAATTCGTTTAAAACTTCCAAAAGAAGTTAAACACTTGTTTTATACTTCATGACCCAAAGTCATCTGAATGGGCAGAATGCAGTGGTCTTGCATTGAGGACAAGAATTTATTTCCCTTCAAGAAGTCTGACAAAACTGTTTCAGTTCATGTTGCTTTAGGTATGGATTTTCATGTTTTTCTCCTGCATGCAGTGTATTTCTACCATTGAATGTCCTTCTGTACATCTCTTGTTGCGGTGAACTGGGTCTTGTTATTATTACAGATGAGCCAAGGAGAATGGGTAGATATGGCCCACATCGTTCTATCTAGAGAGCATTCAGTTTATTAGCTGAAATCATAGTATGAGATAGTAGTTAAGGCATTAGGATAAAAACCATGAGTTCTAATCTTGTCTTAGGCACAAAACCAGTTGAATGACCTTGGACCTGTCACTCACTCTCATCTCTAGGAAGTAGACACTTCTGAAATCTTGTCCAAGCAATCACCAGAAGTCAACACTGACTTGCAGGTTAAGCGAAAGAGACAGAATACATTTTAACTTATTGAAACTAAGTAAGTTTCAATACACTAGCGTCACCTCTAGACAGGATGGGCAGCATGTAAGCCTAATAGAAATAAAAATAAATGAAATATAAAGACCACAACTGCCTATTATAAAAAGAATAAAAAATAATAATCTGAAATTACCATGAAAAAAAATCATACATATATTGAAGAAACTCTCAATTCTTAATGATCAATAGCCCAAATTAGCTTGAAGACTCAATGGCTAACAACCTGAGGCTTTGATCCTTTTATTCACTCTTTTTGAGGGGAAATGGCAAGCAACACATTCTGATCTTGAGGAAACCCAAGAAGTGGAAGAGCCATTCGTTTTTCTGAATCAAAATAACAGCCACTTCAAATTCTAGAACTTCTAATATATCTGTCAGATGCCACTTGCGGAAACCTGCTCTCCATAAATCATCAATCTTTTCTTTTGAACAGCAGCACGACATCTCTGCTCACATTACCTTGCGGTTCAGTTCCACCACTAGTTCTATAGACATTTGAGGTTTTCTAATATAGATGTCTGTCATATTCTCAATTCCCCCTCCTGCCCTGCTAGAAGTTGATCTTTTCCCAAAAGACTTCAAAAGACTGACATGTCCTTTGACCTTTCTGGTTTTGAAGACTTCAATATCTTTAAACCATGCATTGTTTTGAAAGGTGGTCTTGTTTTGTCGAAATAGACCACGATTAGTAAGCATTAATTTTAGAGAGCAAAGAATTTTTGTTTTGAAAGTGATCATCATGTAATAAATATACCTTACTTATTGGTTGAAATATATGCTTCATAAATTAATTATATATCAACATATCAAATAAAGATCTACAAGTTGTTCTTTGGTGTATCATGCCATGAATTGTTTGTCATCAAGCATTCAGCATAATAAGATATATGTCTTATATAAGTATTCCAGACAACATGAAGAAAAAAAATAATTGATACATAATGCATGCTTTTAATTCTCCAGAAGAAATCAGCATGAATTTATTTTCCCACACCATATCTATTTGTTTGTGTCTACAAATTTATAGACAGCTTTACTCCTTAATTTTTTTTAACATCTAGTTGTGTCATAATCCACATTCAGACAATATCATACTGACTTCATATTAAGCTAAGCCAACCACAAATCTTTTTAGTGAACGCACATTTTGGTGTGTCCTTTATTGGACATAGCAAGCTTTAATAAACCTTTTATTTAAAAAAAACTGAATTGAAAAACCATGAATAATTTTTGATATTTGTTGTTGAGAACGTTGTAATGTTGTGATTGGCACTATTTGCTAACAGAAATTGCATGTCTTCAAGTTATGCAACCATATGAATCACAAATAAATACACAAATAAATGATGAATTCAAAACAAAGATATTGTTTGGTTCCCTACGCTGATTTATTTAGGGCTCCAAAAATCCAATGAGCCTTAGATGGCAATAACTGTTACAGTGTTTTGTATTTCTGCCATCATCTAGTGGTGCTCCAGAGTTCTCTAGTCTAAGCATTTGTTTGTAAATTGGTAAATATATTTTTTTCGTTTAGAGGGAGGAAACTATGATTCACATGTTTGTTTGCTTTTGCCATACTAAGAAGATTGAAAAAGGAATGAGAGAGATATATAATTCCCTGAGATCCCATTTTGAGCAGGGATTATATTAGCAAAGATGGTACCGTAGGGGTGTGTGTGTGTGTGTGTGTCATATGCACAGTGCACATTAAATGGGAGGGATTGATTATGCAGTCGGGGCTACCATCTTGACTTTTAATATCTCATTAGAGACTCCATATCTCACTTTACCAAGTTAGGACTTTATAATCTGATTAAAATAATCCATTTTTATACTTCTAAAAATCTATTCTCTTGGAACAGTGGGCAAATTTATTCTTCCATTCATCAGCTGTATAGATTACATGTCTGTAACAATATTAAAGTCCAGATTTTTTTTTAAAAAAATAGCATCAGATATGGTGCTACTGATTCCTATGTGGCAACCCTTGCCTGGGAAATTAAAAGAAATTTCCAAATTAATGCATAACATACAAACTGACTCTTTACGGGAAGAAAATACATTATTCTTCCTGCCTTATATATTTCCAAGACTTCTGAACAGGTTTTCAGAGAGTGTTTAGTATTATTCTTGAGATATAATTCTTGAGATATAAAAACCTCAGTTATCAATCTCAATACATACATAGAAAATGGAAGCTAAAAATTAAGTAACATCAGAGAACTGTATATACAGCACAGAAAAAGCAAGGATAAGGCAGGACTGCTTATCAATGGTATATTAGATGCTTCAAACAGCAGAAAAGCAATCCCTGTAGATATCTCTTGTACCATATGAAAGCATGGACTCCCATAGGCAATTCATCAACTGATATCCTCTAAACAACACAGTTTGACTAACTGGATAATGGGAATTCAAGTCTATCTCCTCTGAAGAGTACCAAGTCAGAGAAGGTAGGCAAAATTCAACAGGTGGACAAATGAACTCTCTGAGATAAAATCCTTTGCTATTTTCCAAACATTCTGGTGCTTTCTGAAAGTGACCTCACCCCACTCAGTCACATTTCACAACCTGAACAACATTTTCTTTGTTTTCCTTTTGTTTCCTTTAGCTCTGAAGGTAATCTAAGCTAGTCTGAATGTAAGGAAGTAATTTTTTGTAATTGTTCCATTTCAGTATGATTCAATCTTCATGATAATGACCTCAGTTCCAGTGGTTCCAAAGAAGATTTTCCCCTAGATAATGCCCAAAGAGACCTATTAGTTGTTCTGATCTGTTGTGTGTTATTCTTACATCTGAAGAAATAAATGCCATGGTACTTATTTGGATGATAATTATCATTTTTTTTTCAGACTGAATCAAATCACTCAGTATTCTTAAGGCATGTAGATACATATGTGTATACCTATTTATTTATGAAAAAAGTATTCATGTTCTACTAATGACTTGTTAGCAAGGGAAAGTATATCCCATTGGGAGTCTCAAACATATTGTAGCTGCATGCTATGGGGAAATAGAATTGTTCTCTTTTTTAACTGAATTCAATACACAATGCATATCTATGTCTTTATATGCAAACAGACTATATCAGAGTGAAAAATTACAGACACTAGTATACTTATTCTGCTAATTAGATGAAGTTTCATAATTATTATGCAGTGACTTGCAAAGAAATTTGGAACCAACATGGTACTGAAGAGGGTAATCTATTTTGATTTTCAGGAACTTTACTCTGACTCAAACCAGCATGCCATACCTGTCTGAGGAGCATGTCTACAGTAATTATCTGTAATAAAGCCATCATTATCTATAAAAATGTCAGATTCTTCTGAATGCTAATGTATCACTTAGGTAAACATATTGCACATGCCAGATGGTGATTAAATTCATGATTTATAGTCTCTGTATTTACACTTTCATTGAATGATGAATAGAAAATATCATCTATTTTTATTAGAAGCATGTATACTCATTTTACTAATTATAACATTAAACAAATACGTTATGACAATTTTAATGACTTGCAGATCTAATAAAACACGAGTTATTTTGAAAGTATTATACTTTTTTTTCACCTAGAAACAGAACACTAAACTAATCTTGGTGGATGTGGTAAAGCTAAAGAGAATTGCACTTGGATTGCATTTACCAATAATACCAAAACTATATTCTGGAAAGGAGGGGGGGGATTCCAATAGGAGGTTATGGCAAACTAAGACGTCCTCCACTTTGTTGTCAAGAAAGGCCTGAAATGTGTCCATGAAACAAATGTGACTGTCCTGAAGGAGAACTTAACTTTGGCAATATATCTTTTTAATTAACATAAGATATGTTGGATTTGGACTGAACTGTTGGTGAAAATCAGGTTGGCGTAACTGCTTCAGCTGAATTGGATTGTTTTCTGTTTGTACATCTTGTAGATGTCAGAATGTTGGAATATTAAAGTGAGGATGGCACTTTTTTTCTCTATCCCTATCCTTCATAACACTACCTAAAAAGTATTGGTATCATGTCTAACAGACGTTAATGCCTTTCTGTAGGAGAACCTAAAAGAAGCAATAAGAAGATACAGGCAGGGTAGTACAAATTTTCACAATCAGAGTGCTCTGGTGATTCTGACATTCTGAAAGCCCTATTGGCAAGCACCTGGCAGGTTGGAAAGGAAGGAAAGAAGACTTTTGCGGGACTACTTCTCTTCCCAGCTTTGTTTGCTAAAGAAGAACATTTATGCCAAGGCCAGCATTCATTGTATATTATATCCAATAGAGGAACATACTGAAGAGCATTAAACCTTCAACACGGAACCATGTCATTTATCAGCAGGCTTTCTTTTGGCCTTTTTCTTCTTTCTACAGTTTCCAGTTTGCTGATATTAAAAAGAGACTAACTTAGAGCTGGCAAGACACAATAAAGGAATTCCAATTCCAACATAAACTCTCTGTTCTGAGGTTGCAACCTTTTCTTTTTCCAGCTGTGAAAGGGAAAAATCTAATATACTGTACAGGTAATCACCAGGTTATGAGCGTTCCCTTAGCAAATGTTTGAAATAGTGGTATGTTGCTCATGGTTTGGCTGAACCGATAGTAGCCGCGGCAGGAGGCCCCATCCACCCACCCATGCACAGAAGTGTTGCATGCACGTGCGGGAGTGCACCCAAACCAGTAATAAAAATATTTGCAACCTACCATTGATTTGAAGTTACGTGATAAGTGTCCCCTAGCATTTGCAAACAACTTGCAAAACTGGCGCTTCCAAGGGTGAATCCATTTTGGCCTGCAATGGGCCAGGGGAGGCCTGTGGAAGCCCAAATGGAACTGCAGAAGGGCATACACAGCTGAGAGGCTGGAAAGGAGACTGCTTGTTAGTTCTTCACAAGTAAGTGACTTGGCACTGCAGGTTGTGTGGGGGGAAAGTAATTATGGGGAGCATGAGGTATTTCAGTGGGTTGTGGAGGCCTTGGGTTTTCTTAGGCAGGTGGCCTTTCCATCACTAGGCCCCTCCATGGCCTTCCCCACTTGAGATTCCTTGTGTGCACTTAACAAGCCTCGCATTTTATTAGCGAATGCATGGCCAAAAGGAGGGAATGATCCCGTTCAAGGTACAAGATTCACTTCCATGAATCCTCAGGCTATGAATGGAATGGGCAGGCTTCATTGCATTTGTAACTCAAGGACTACCTTTTTGATCCTTAAAAAATTGTCCTAAGGACCATAAAACTGTAGCCAAAAGAAATCTGCCTGACCCAACAGGACAATCACAGCACAATTGCAAAAACACCATTTTTGGCCAAGATTTTTTGGCCAAATGCTTTTAAAAAGCATTTATTATTATTGAGATTAAGACAATTGTGTGCACGTCTTCAAGTCAGTGTTGACTCCTGACTGTATGCAAAATCCTTGCAGTTTTCTTTGCAAGTTTCCTCGAAGATGTCAAAACTTGCTACTTCCTCTTTCCTAGGCTTGAGAGAGAATGACTGGCCCAAGATCACCCAGTTGGCCTAAGGCAAGAGTATAACTCTTTGTCTAACTAATTGTCTCCTGGTTTCTAATCTGGTACCTTAACAACTACACCAAACTGGTTCCCTGACAGTTGTCACAATATCAATTACTAATGACTAATATAACAATTATTAGCACCTCCTTCAGACATTCAATCTAAAGGGACAAAATGTAAAAAAGAAATATTTAGGCCTTTTCTGACTTAAATACTCAAGAGTTCAGAATCTTCTGAAGGATTATGAACAGCCTGCAAGGACCCTGATGGAGCACTGCTCTTTCATTACAATCCTTTAGCATGAAGCGTGATTCTTCAAGTATATGAGTGATTCCAGTGGATCCAAACGTGTACCTAAGTTTCTCCATCCCACCACTTTGCCTTGTTGAGGTTACCAGAAAAATGCATCACTGTATTCTTCTAACAATCTCTGCTGCATGGCAACTACTATGGATAAATCATGTTACATAAATGAAGTTAATAATAACTGCAATGTCAAGGGGAAAAAATAAGGGATAGAAGTGTTGAAGCGTGCACCATGATGTTAAGTACCCTTTTTGCATTGGTAGGCCAACTTTCACCAGAACATAACCCAGATTCAATGGATGTCTCTGATAATAATTAATAATTATGTAGGGAGGGAAGTCCTTAGATGGACCAAATGCATTTGGACATATTGCTCAAAATTTTATGAGACGCTGAATAAACTGAAATTACCGGTAACTGGTGCACAGCACAAAGTTCATATTCAAATAGCAGTTCTAGAAAAACTATTGAAAATCATTTGAGAAACCTTGCAATTGCTGTCAGTTTTTCTGGGCTTCAGTTCAACTTGTTTATTTAAAATTTTAAACAGTAAATGATTGAAAAGTTTGATGACAGTGGAACTACTTCTTTTGCTAGGAACCTATCTGCCTATTAAAACTGAAGAAAAGGCTTCTGGAAAAGCTGGTTGTCACATAATTGTGAAAGTGGTGGATGAAGATGGAAGAATGTACTCACTTCAATCAGTACTCCAGTTTTAGAAAGGGGAAAGTATTAACAAATATATTACTCATTCTGGGTTACCTAAGAAAGGACTTAGGTAAATTTAAATACCCAATTCAGGCAAAAATTGAATTATACAAAGCTTTCTGGAACCAACATTTTCATGTAAGCATTGAAGATTTCATGTTGCTACAAGCCTTGTGGTTTTTCATTTTTCTTCTTCCATTGTTGTATAATAACTTGGTTATTTTGCAGAAAAATGGTGTAAACATGGACAAAAAATTTGAGATGGAAATAACATAGAATCTAAGGTATATTGTCCACAAATGTTACTTGTAAGAATATATTTAATGAAATGTGATATATATATATATATATATATATATATATATATATATATATATATATATATATATATATATATATATATATATATGTAGATAGATAGATAGATAGATAGATAGATAGATGATAGATAGATAGATAGATAGATAGATAGATAGATAGATAGATAGATAGATAGATAGATAGATAGATAGATAGATAGATAGATAGATATATTTAAAGTCACAACCCCTGGTATGGCCAAATATGGGAGGAAGGTCACACTTCCACTCTCTGTCTTCGGCTCGTCACAAGAGACCATCCAGACAGAAACCCAATATTTTTTACTGTTGCCTTTTTGTTACATTTGTTATATTTATGCTGATAAATAAATAAAGGGAGACTAGTATAGATCTATTTCAAGCTATTTAGCTCTCATCAGCTAGCCATACCCATGGTTAGCACAGGTTCGATTCCCAACATGGGTATGGCTAGCTGATGAGAGCTAAATAGCTTGAAATAGATCTATACTAGTCTCCCTTTATTTATTTATCAGCATAAATATAACATACATACATATATATATATATATATATATATATATATATATATATATGTATGTATGTATGTATGTATGTATGTATGTATATATATATATATATATGTATGTACACATACATACATACATACATACACACACACACACACATATATATATACACACACACACACATACATACATACATACATACATACATACATACATACATACATACATGAATGGAATTTTCCATTAAACTATACAGTTTGCCAGTGCCTAATCTGTCTATTGTCTTAACAAATACACTTTATTCATTAGGTTTGTAAGCCACACATTAGTAAATCAAGCTGCCTTGCAGAAAACTGGCAGATGCACAAGTAGCTTCTGCTGAAGGCCTCCACAGTACCAAAATAAATCTATTTCAAATAAACATAACTTCACTGCCAATTCGACAAGCTGAAGTAAATGACTTTTCTGGACTGATTTATGCATTTGTCTGGCACCATTTACTAAGATCAACCTGGAAGCACTTTCTTCGTCATAGGACTGATTTATACCAGAAAGGTGCACAAAAGAAAATGAGGGTTCTCTATCTTCTTTCTTTCCTTTATTTTTTTTCCCTAGGCTCCTGTTACTATATAACTAGCATATTTGTTTTCTCTAATTACCTTTTCCATGGCTTGAGAATTTGATGACTTGATTAAGCCTTGCAGTGCAGTTCCAGTCCCTACCCATCTGATTAATTAGTCCAAAGCTTATTAACTTCCAAATTTCAATCAATAAGGCGGTGATGCTTAACAGTACAAGGGCATACTAAGGATAGTGCTTTTATTTAAATACATATAGAACTGCTAGCCTTCTTTTCCTATCTACTTTAAGTTGTTTCAAAGAATATTGAAAATGTGGAGCATTGGTGTAAAATCAAAAACAGGAAATCCAGGGAAAGATACTTCGGGGGGAAATATGAAATTTCTGTACAAGGAGAATTGTAGGAAGATACCTAGCAATTAGATCCCAACAGTTGTACACAAATCGAAGACAGAACAAATAGTTTTGTTAGAAAAGCTCATCAGAATGCACACAATTGTAATGAGTTTACTACCTGCCCTTCTTCAAAGCTTTTTAAGGTTTCCTAGTTGTTTCAGTGGATCAAAATAGCTGCACATGGCTACGGAAGCATCAGGCTTTTCTAATCCCATATTTTAAAAAGTCAAATTAAGTAAAACTAACAAAAGGAAGCAAATAAGCATCAAAACAAAGCACAACTCTCCAGAATCCTCTTGATCTCCAAGAATGCCCATGGATTCCATCTAGGCTGCATAGATTCTGTCTCCTGGTTTTCATGGAATGTCCCTTCATGCAGAGACAAAGTTATGGGGCTTCCACAGCTCACTTCATGATAAGGCTGAACCTGTTTGTTTTTTTATATGAAGGTATGTATGTTCATATTAGGTAAATTTTAAAATACTGAAAGCTAATAGTGAAGCCATCACAAATCAGCTGAGAAAATCTCAAGTGCATGGCAGTATATTAGATGGGCAGGGAGGATATGACTTAATCAGCTACTGTATTTTTCGGAGTATAAGACGGACCTTTTTTCCTCAAAAAGAGGCTGAAAATCTGGGTGCTTCTTATACACCGAATACAGCATTTTTGCTTTCCGAAACCCCGCCCCTTCACCAAAATGGCCATGCATAGCCTCTAGGAAGCTTTCAGAGTGCTCCTGGGGGTTGGGGAGGGCAGAAATGAGCAAAAAATGGGCCATTTTGCCCCCCCCCCCGGAGCACTCTATAAGCCACCTAAAAGCTATTCAAGCTCTTTTTTTTTTTTTTTTTTGAAAAAAAAACCCATGGGCCCGTTTTCACGAAAAATGAGCCATTTTGGGAGGTTTGTAGAGTGCAAAAACTTTTTTTTTAATTTGCCTCTTCAAAACCTTGGTGCGTCTTATACTCCCAAAAATATGATAATCTACCAATCAGTATTTGAGGGAACTGTATTGTGGCAGAGAGTATTTAGTGACTGGCTACACTAAGGTGCCCCAAATCTGATCATGTGACTGTGGGGGGGGAGGGTTGTGGCCATTGGAACTTCAAATCTGGGTCATAAGTAGGCCTAGGGAGCACGGTCAGAGCAGTTGCAAAGCAATTAGCATTAAGTCAGGGTCTACCTCTACTCATCAATTTTTTGACAAACTATAGAGTTTGTCATGGCCTGTTTTGTAGGGCTAAAAAAGAACCCATGCTCTTTTATTAGGTGGCGCAGTGGTTAAATGCAGCACTGCAGGCTACTGCTAGATCAGCAGGTCAGCGGTTCAAATCTCACCGGCTCAGGGTTGACTCAGCCTTCCATCCTTCCGAGGTGGGTAAAATGAGGACCCAGATTGTTGGGGGCAATATGCTGACTCTCTGTAAACCGCTTAGAGAGGCCTGAAAGGCCTATGAAGCGGTATATAAGTCTACTGCTATATTGCTATTATATTATTCTTCCTACCGGATGAAGGGGAAGTAATCACCCATACCTCTACTTTTATAGAGTAAAAATGATTTCCAGTATAACAAAATATAGTTGGAGGATTTTTTTCTGTCAAAAATGTGATTATGTTTATACAATATACTGTCTCATGGTTAACTGAACTGAATTAACCTAATATCTGCATCTGCAAAATATTCTGAGTCAAAAGCTAACTATACTTGTTAACAGCAGCCACCATATTTTATCAGCTGGGGTTGTAGTGTTATCTGCAAATATTTTTCTACTCCTACTAATTAGACTAATTAGATTCTTTAACAACAGATCCCAAGGAAATTTCTTTAACTCCTATTTTCCTCTCTCTGTCATTAAAAAAAACAGGTTTCAAAGTATTCCATGGTAACATTAATTGAAAATAATTTACAAATGCTCAGTATTACTTAACCTTTATGGCAATGTCTGTGTTAATTTTGCTCTAAGAAACATTCTATAGATTTTTTGCTAACTAAACTGTAAAATGGATCTCATTGCAAAGATAAAACAGTATAAATGGAAGTTCCATGTAAGTCAATCTTCATAAATATTCAAGAGAGAGAATTTACATAGGTTCTGCTTGAGGAATTGGTTTTATTCATAGGATATGTTTCTAGGACACTTTATTTTGTAGAAATTACTGGGAAATTTAATACTAAGCTATGGTACATGAAAAGCAGAATCTAGCAAATGTATTTTTCTGATAATTTTACTCATATCGTGTTCACTGATTTCTGTCCTTCAAAATTGTTGAGAAATAACCCAAGCTACAAAATATGATATTCAGTACTACTCACAGCTCTTTGGTCAGAATTCAGTAATGATCCTGGCCAATCTTGAGATTTGCTTATGAACAAGGCAGGTCCAACCATGACTTGATGGTTTTAAGTTATTTAAATTTTTCTGGGAAGAAAAGTTTAAATTGGGGAAATAAAAAGGAGGCAAACAACAAGAAATTGTTTATAAGCTCCAAGTCCTCTTACCATGTAAGCTTGGGCTTCCCTGAATCTCAGTATATGTCTCCTCCTATGTATAGAAACTAAGATTAACATTTAACCCTTCTAAACTCTACTCTGAAGAATAGCTTCTCAAGTGATGGTAATTTCAGATCACACAAAGTTAAACTTTGCTGCTTGTTTCATATCAGGACATAAATGTTTATCTTATATTCTTTATGCTTTGTATCATTCACACATTATTAAGTGATTTCTTCCTAAACAAGAGTTAGCCCCAAATTTCATAATATAAATCAGTGGTTATCAATGTGAGGCGCACGCCCCAGTAGGGGGGCAATTTGATTTTTAATGGGGACAATTTGAACCTTGTTTAAACCAAGTTATTGGCCTTTTAGGCTTCCTCCGCGTAAGTAGAGTTCACTTTTTGAGTAAAGTAAGAATTATAAGTCACAGGGGGGACATCAGGATTTTAGAGATGCTTAGGTGTGGCATGGCCAAAAAAAGATTGAGAACCACTGATATAGATACTATAGAACATCAATGAGATGTAATCCTTCTTACTAACTTATTTCACAATGGAATTAAATAACTATAACTTCTCAATTACATTTACCATACATTTTAACAAATAGATTTAGTGTCCAGAAGACAATAAAATTCCTTTATCCCTCATGTTTCCCCGAGGGGATTTGGCTGTAGCTTTTACCTGAGGACCTTAATGGAAGCATCCTAACCAGTGTGAGATTTCTAATACAATGACAACTCAAGGTTATTCCTCTTAAAATGAAGCATGTTCAATATCATAACTAGAAAACTAGGTACAGCACACTGACATATACTTGAATATGTCAATCAGATTTGTTGCTACTTCTTCAAATATGAAATTTAATGGGGGCATTTATGCTAAAAGGCATTAACAAAATCAAGAAATCAATTTCTAGCAAGAAGCATTCAGAATGAAGAAGAGCAAATGTTCTTCCCATCTGTTTTCTTTTCCTCTTACAGAGACTACAGAAAAATTGCAGAAGGAACGTTAGACCAGGTTATTGATGAAAAGTGGGCAAGGACAAAACTGCATTCCTGGAACACTAGCAAAAAATTTACAGAACTATTCCATTGAAAGATGGTTTTAAATCAGCAATAGGCAATGTTTGTTGCTTCTCAACTTGGCTTAGGAGTTGTAATATAGGAGACAGTTTAAAGATAGTACGGAATTGAAAATGTAAAGAATCAAATGCAAAAAGTAACAGCCTATTAGATCCAAAGCTGCACTTCTATCAGCTGAATGGGTCTTTCCACCCATAAAAGGAGCCTAGTTTTAGTAGGGGTTTTTCTTGATATTCCTGATGCTTATAAAGCAGGCTAAGGCTTGCTTGGAAATGTTGCATTACAAATGTAGAAAAGAAAATCCAGAATATTGTAGGACAATTAATGTAATATAACCAAATTAAAAGTATTGAGTAAGCAATTTTTGAAGTTTTCTAGAAGTACTTCAGGGAAATAACTAATATTTCATACTGAAATATTTTATTGTGTCTCTACCAAAGGCAGACCAAAATAATAACAGTAGAATAAAACAACAAACAACAGTAAGGTTATATTTAACTAACAAAAAGCCTAGTAAAAATTCTTCCTTTTAGTTTCTGATCTTACTGAATCCCTCACTTAGAAAGAACATAGGAGCCATGTGAGATGATTGATTGATTACCATGTGTGGATGTGCATGCATGCACACATACACACAACATCCTGAGGCTATACTTGCTAAGTATCTTGGAATGCAATGCTCCATGGTTCATCTACATATAAATAGGTTAAAGAGTTTTAAAAAAAACAATTACAACCATTTCTGAAATAATGGCTATTATGCTGCATCAAAATGTCTCTCATCAGGAATGCAAAACAGTTTTGTTTCTCAATTCATCAAGTTGTATACAGGCTTCTGTCCTGAAATATTTTCAGATGAAGGAACTCTTGGCTATGGCTACCTGTTGAACTCTAAATGTATCCTCAGAAATTCTGCCACAAAGCATTTCTACCATCTAACAAATTATTCCATAAGACTTAGAAATGTAGTGAGAGGTTCCCCCTGTAATTAAGAGAAATAATAAAAGAGGGCATGGTATTCATATTGTAATAATATCTTCCTTGCATAGTAAAGTTATTTTCTATATTCAGAAGGATTACATTTTAAAGTTGAGATTTAGAGCGTAATGACTGCAATTTTTAAACATTCCTAAACTATTATTTTGTGTGGAAAGTAAGGATTAAGGCCAGACTAAAACCCTTTTATTAATATGCTCATGTTTTATATGCAGGGAATATTGTATGTGGAGAAGCATCCAATTATGGGAAGACCTTTCTGTATTTTAAGGGTACTGTCCACAATGTTGCTATGTAACATTTCTTTAATGTGAAATCAAAGTTCTTTAAGATTCAAATACAAAGGATCTGCCCAACCCACTCCAAATTATTACAAAAACTGACCCTTTGTTTATATTTGTACAGCATTTGTACATATTTTTGTATTGTATTTTGTTTTATATATTGTATAGTATAATTGTATAACATTTGAATGTATTTATATAATCCAGTTTTCCGCATGCAGGTTTACCTACTCTGAAAGGAAGAGGGAAAAGGAAAACAAACAAAAAACAACAAAGCTTTGTCATCTTTGTCTCCTTGCAATACCTCTGTTCCAGTCTGCTTTGCCTCTGTGGACACCTTGGCCAATCAGGCATCCGACAGTTACCACAAGCCATAACAATGGTAAATCCTGCCCCAGAGACTGAGGGCATCTCTGCATTTGAGAGCAGAGATGACTGTGCTGAAGCCAAGAGAGCAAAGAATGTGCCTGACCTTACCTGTCAATTCTTTCCTATAAGCTATAAGAGCCAAGGTGGCGCAGTGGTTAAATGCAGCACTGCAAGCTACTGGTAGATCAGCAGTTCAGCGGTTCAAATCCCACCGGCTCAGGGTTGACTCAGCCTTCCATCCATCCGAGGTGGGTAAAATGAGGACCCAGATTGTTGGGGGCAATATGCTGACTCTCTGTAAACCGCTTAGAGAGGGCTGAAAGCCCTATGAAGCGGTATATAAGTCTACTGCTATTGCTATTGCTATTTCCTCTAGAACAGTCAACACAGAGAGGACTGACTCTTAAGACTAGATAAACCTCTGAAAGATGGAGAAAACCACAGGAAAATGATCTAGTTTCTCTTAGGCTTCTTTTGAGGCTAACTCATAATTCCCTCAACTGGAGAGCAACCATTATTACAGTCATTGTCATGATTATCTTGAAATCTATTGCCTATTCCAGGCATCTATCAGGAAAAGACCAAAGGCCTTATTAGTGTGGGCAATAAAGTTTAGCTGAGAAGGAAGCTAGTGGGAAGATGAATTAACCTTCTTTCTAACTACACTCCCATCAGCTTTGTTAATTCTGAGTGGCATTTATTGATACCCTACATTTTATCACCCCTACCATCAATCTGATGGACACTCTCTTGCCGAACCTTTGTTATCATTTTGTGGACAACCCTAGACTATATATGTACCTGCTTTCTACAATGGTAGAAAAACTTACTGGTTCTAAGCCATATCATTTTTTTAAAGCACTCTCAAGCATGGGCATAATCCAGGGTCATTATGCGCACACAAATATTACCAATGAATTTGAAGTGTAAATTTGATTTGTGGTCAATACACCTTAAAAAAGGAAAATCTTGTTTTCTTAACTATCCTAATAAAATTATGAAAGAAAGATGTCTCATTATGTACATTTAAAAAAATCTATCTTGGCAAATTTACAAATGTCTTTTTCTTCTGCAGAGATGATGAAATCTAAACCTTGCTCATGAGCCACATGGGAAATATCAAATTTAATTTAAAGTTGCTATGTTTAAAATAAAACCCATTTTCAACTGAGAGAAGTGAGGCAGGATTACAGCTCAGCCTTTGAAGGCATTTTATTTATTTCTTTAAAGAATGATGGACGCTGGAGGAACTTTTAAAATATCAACCACGCTTTTTGTATCCCACCCTAACAGAAGGCAAGTAGAATGAGGTAAGAGAAGTTTAAGATTATGGCAACCCAGTAACCTGAAGAACTGAATGCTGAATGATCTGTCCAATGTCCTTAACTGAAACTACTCCTGACAGTGGAGGATGGTGCCCTATTCCTAAATTGCAACTCAATGCTAATTAGCTAGGTCAGCTTCTGTATGTAAAATGAGCAAAGAGGTGGTAAGTGACCCCATTCCTGTGATTTGGATCAAAGTAAAGTCATGATGCAATATATTAAACCATAATCCATTAAGAAAATCTGATTAAACATTTATCTCTTGTCAGATTATTAATTATATATCAAATGTTAGATATTTAACAAGCCTACTATAGAGAAATTGCAGTGATAAAAAGAGCGATTTGATAGCATTAGGGCTACCAAACTTCACATAACTTTATACAATAGTAAAAATTTAATAGTTTTCTGAATTGAATCTGTACCAGACCTCATAGACCTGATATCCCTACAGTCAACATCTAAAGTTTACCTTTACTGTTAAATTGATTTCTATAGAAATGGTCTTTTTGAGCTGAGCTAATAATCTTGTTCCTTCAGGTCTCAGATAAAAGACCTTAAGGAATGACTAACTTATATTATTATTGGCCAAACTAAAAAGCCAATCATACCTTAACTGTTTCAGGAAAACTACCTTATATTACCAATTAAAGGAAAGCATTTAATCTATTGTGATTGGTTTTTAATGACTGAACACATTCACCTTTGACCTAAAGTGTAGAACTATTCACCAACTGACCCTTGTTTTGCTCCTTGTAGATACCTCTAAAATTATGACTGAAAGTCTCTGTGTGATCAATACTAATATGTTTAACTAAAGCATTAATAAGTCTTTTTTACAGACTAGCCTTTGAATTTACACCATCAGTGACCATGCCACATATGAGTAGACTGTTTCAGTCTAGTATGGATGTTACCTCACAACGACAGAGTTAGACGATAAGGCTATGCCAAACAGCAGCTTTTGGGGTAAGTCTTTATATAAGGTAAATAATAGGGGGGGGGAGAAGAAAACATGCCATCTTAATCAGCTATCCCAGAAGCAAGCTCACCATCTGCCATTGTTGTAAAGTCATCTGTTCCACATTCTTTCAAGCAGTAGATGGAAATAAAGAGAAACTACTAAAGCACCCATTTCTCAATGCACAACAAATAACAAGCGTGAAATGAAGGGAGCTAAATTGTTTTTGAAATGACATTCAAAATGAATTGGAATAATATCCCCTAGTCTTGGTTTAGCTGCTGTTACAGAATCAAACATTTTGCTGTAAGAGCTTTTTCACTTTCTGAAGTTAAGGGACCTACTTTGTTTTGCTTGTTTTTAATTTTCATTACTCCAATTTCTCTTGTACTATAGAGAAAACCAGTAGGATGGGCTAGCTAGACTATAAGCACCAGGCTTGGGTGGTAAAGATGAGAACCACAATAGCCTCAAATACTATACAGAACAGGCTTTCAGCTGAACTTTGATCAATCAAGGGTGCATCTTCTGTCACCCAAATTGCCAACAGCTGCCCTGAAAAGACATCTGCTACATCAAGGAAGGAGAGCCTCAGAACCAAAAACTGGTTCTGACATTAACATATCATTGGACATAGATCCTTTGAAAAATAAAAGTATTGTAACAGGTATAAATGTTTCTCAAGGCAATTGTCTAAGAGAAGGGGTTTATCAAGCTTCTCCCTCCTGGTGCACTCCAAATATATTTGATCTCATTTCCAATCCTTCACGGCCACTGTTAACCATAATATCTTGACTAGTTGCTTAGCGATTAAAGGACTCCAACATAGCTAGAGAGGATGGGGAAACCTACATTATTACATTTAGGACAAGCAAGCTCAAATCTCTGGCTCCTCTTTGTCCTAAATGAACATTTACAGAAAGAATGCCTTTTTTTATTTTTCTTGGCAGCTCTGCCCTTAAGTTGAGCAGGAGATTCCTAAGCAACTCAGAGGAGATAGGTTTCTTTATTATGACCCTGAGGAAGAAATAAGTGCTTTTCATTAAAGGAAATGCTTGAAAACATGAAACTGATACCACCACCATAATTTTACTCTATCGCTGCTTCCCTCTGTTATAATGGCCTTTGCATTAGGCAGCTTGCTGGGGAGATCACTGATGTCCATTTACTTTAGTAAAGATTGTTATTGAATGGAAGCTGTAATGGGTGGGTGGGTGGGTGGGATGGGGTGGCGTTTATGATCCTACTCGACTAAGAGCTCAGAGCCTCGTCTTAGAATAGTCTTTCTCTCCACCTTGACAGCTATTAGAGAATCAATACAGGTAATATGTCAGCAGTGGTCAGCACTCATGTAAACAGTAAGGTGAGGCTGAAATGGAAACTGACAGGTAGCCACTTAGAAAGAGCCTGTGAGTCAAACACATTGAAAAGTGAAGCTCCTTGAGGGACCCCCACCAGCAACAGTAGCAGGTCCCTTGCAGCTGTGGGGCAGGAGATCAGAAGGGAATCCGAAGGCCAGACACCCTTCCAACCACACAGTGACACATACTTCTCAAAGAAAAGAAGTGACCTTACATGGCTACTGAACTACATGGCTACTGAACTACGGACCAGCACTGCAACTCTGCTGATTTCAGAGGACTGTTAGGATGCATCCAGGACAATTCCTCCCCTGTGAAGATGAGGTGAAGTAGCTGAGAAACAAACAAACAAACAAAAATTGGTCTCTTAAGTGAATGTCCTAATGCTGGATGTTTTGAGATAGCTACTTCTGGCTATAATTTAAATGCAATTTTGTTTTCCACTTGCTTTATTAGGCGACTTCTTGTTCTCAAAAACCTAAACAGGGGAAAGTCTAATCGGTTTATGCTAGAATAAGAGTCTGCCAGGAATACCAAAGCTGTAAGGTAAGTTGGAAATTGACGACCTCCTCAAAAAAGGCAAGGGTCAAACAATTGCAATATTGTTGTCCATGTACCCAGAGATTGAACATGACTCACGGGAGACTCTGCCTTTTATTACTCATCTATCTGTAAAATAGGTTTAAAGGGGGGATGGGGAGCCTTGCCCAGGATGTGGATATGAATGAGTATAGGACCAAAATCCAGTTCCAAATTGTAAAGTGTTCAGGCATATCTGAGGCTCCAGCTGTGTTTTATATGGAGGCACATAAAAAAAACATGTGACACTACAACTGGCCCATTATGGCTGCCATCTTGTACACTGCAGACACCCCTTGTCTTGGATACAACTGTTCCATACACAACTGCACCATCATTCTGCACTTCAAATAGACCTTTTCCCATGTTTAATATACTGTCAAAACCAGACTCTGTGGGAAAAATGGCTTCCACTCCGATGTGCAAACCTGGCTTTTGGAAACTGCAATTCAAGAGTGCCGATTACTTCAGCTCTGAAATAAAAGTCCATTGGATTGAATGGTTTTCTTTGTTTAATGAGCAGTTTGGTTTAATCAATATTTGTTTGCTGCATTATCTGTAACTCACTAATCTCTTGGCTGCTTTCTTCCATTCCGTGGGGAGAAACAACTCTCTTCTTTTTCTTTTTTTCCCCTCACCCCATTCCATTAAGTACAGTAGAGCAAGACTATTGAAAAAGAGGTGGGGGAAAGAAAGAAAAGGTTAGACCATTTGGTGACATACTGGAATTAGCCAAAGGGTAGCAGATGTTAACTCTAGTTGCTTTTGTTTCAGCCTGAGCTTTAGGACCATATTACTGTTCTATTGTCATTCACATTACAGGGGGACCCATTCCTCTCCATTTAAAGCCCAATGACACTTCTGAGTTTGCCAAAAGCCTCTTGTCCTTTCTGTTTAGAATACTCCCCATTCAGCATTTAAAATACTCTTACAGAGATCATGCAAAGCAAGTGAAATCAATTAGCTAGTCCTGCAGGTTAAATTCATTGTGGTGACCTTCTGCTGAATCTCTGTCATCCTTCTTCCTTTAAAGAGAAGAGTCTTCTAAACAAGATATTCCCCATCCCCCCAATGGTGGAGCTACAATTCCCATTATTTTCATGCAGTAGGGATAAGGAGGGTTCCGGTTGAAGTTTATATAAAAGCTTGTCTAGCCATCTGACAGACATGGAAGTCTTAGACAAAAAGAAAACAAAAAATCTACAAATAATACATGATACGTATTAATATTGCTGAACAGAGACTAGCAATAGAACATATTAACAATATCTTAATTTCATGTAGCTCAGCAATACTCCTGCAGTCTTATTCATAAATTATTTGACATTTAGTCATGTCCTATATTAATATCCTATAACTTCAGATATTGTATTTCAAATTGTATTTAATATGATTTCAAAACTGAAATTGGAAGACTTGTATAATCAGTCTATCTCTATCATCTCTCTCTAATCTCTCTGTCTGTCTGTCTCTCTCCCCACACACACACAGACCACAAAATTATATATCATCTATCTATCACAGAGGTCTAATTAAATAAAGTTTATCACTTAATGCTGAACATCAGTTAAGAAGATGCCAGGAGTCAAGAATCAGGAGGCAATTAATTGCATAATTAAGATTACTACTAACAAAAGATCCTCTGTCTAACTTGGAGTGTCACATACACTTTTCTCCAAACCAAAAAGAAACCATTCTCTAACTTTCCATTACCTAGGCCATCCTAACTTTGCATTATCTAGGCACAATAACAGCATCAAAGCTGGGCCTGAAGTTGAGACTCAACCTTGACTCCAGACCTAGTACTACTGCTGCCACTCAGAAAGTCTGCCTTGCACCATTCCATTGTTCCCATAGCCCAGCACCCCTCAGAATCTGCCATCACTGCTTACTTTCAGGCATTGTTCTCTTTCTGTTGACAGGCCCCTACAGCCTACCCAAGACTGTTCCAGGTTGCATGAGGTCTTTGTTCTTGAAACAGTTTGGAGGAGTGTCTTCTGCAGCCTCTGAAAACCATTCAAAAGAACTGTGATCTGGTATCAGTGAATTCTGGCATATTACCCAAAACATTGTGACAAATCACTTTTGACACATATTCCATAGATTTGCCATCACTGCTCTAGAGATTTCAAGATCTAAAACAGGAAAAGGCAGTCTTTCAGATTTCTAATTTGAAATAATCCAGGCCTTTTAGGATAGCAGTGGTATGATATGATCAAAATACCCAGCCCTGCTGAGCAACTAGTTTCCAAACCATTTTGGAGAAAAACATTGCAATGGTCTAAACAAAATTATCCAGTCTTATGAAGATGCATTCAAACTATCATAATAGGAGTTTTCCAAAACATGAAAAGATGTCACAAAGCAGAGAATGTGGGATTCTTCTTCCTTATATCCAAGGGTAAGACAAGAACCAATGGTTAAAGTAAACCAAACATGAAATAAGGAGAACCCTTCTGACACTGAAAACTACTAACCAGTAGAACAGTTCAATGTAATCTACAGTAGATAAAATGCCAATCTCCTAGCTGTTGATTTCCCAACACTATTTGTCTGGTCTGAGTTAAATCTGTTGACCTTTACTTAATGTACCTAGTACTTGTTCAGGAAAGCTTTTGTCTCACTTGTCTTTGATGAACTAAGTTCACTGGCTACCCACTAGACTGAGGGGGGAACTTGGGCACATGACCAGACTGTACCAGAGTGGTTTCTCTCCTCTCTCAGACCCACTGCTGCTGCTTGATTTACTCAGGAGCTCAGAAAGATGAAGCAGAAGACATACCTAGAATATCATTGGAGAGAGACCCATGTCATGTTTGACCTACCACTGGGTTCTTGTCCACAGTGGCAAAGAATATCAAAAAGGGGATTATTTCATCATTCTGATTGCATCTTCTCAGTGTTGCCCAATGGCTGTTTAAAGTGGCATTACTCCCTTTTAAGAAAATATGATGATCACTGCCTTTGTGAAACATTCTGAGACTGACTGGCTGGCAGAATTGTTCAGTTTAAAAAGAAGTTGGACCACATGTGCAATGCCAATGGGTAAGACTGGGGCTTTGTATTACTTCAGTTTGTGTAGCCACTTCCTTTTTGTTCTTCACATCGGTTATATGGCCTCCTGTAATCAGCACTACTTTGACTGAGAGTCAGCACTACTTTAAGAGAGCCAGTTTAGTCGAGTGGTTAAAACATGGGGCTAGAAAGTGGGAGACATGACTTCTGTCTTAGCCATGAAAGATGGGTGACTTTGGGCCAGTTACTGTCTCAGCAAAATCCATTTCACACTATCATTGTTGTAGGAAAAATAGAAAGAGGAAGATGTATTGGATTTATTTGCCACATTGACTTACGGTATTTGTAAAAATAATAAAGGCAGGATATAAATAAATAGAATGCTCCCACTGCATCTGTGCCTTCTGCCCCCGAAACAGTTGCTTGACCCATCTAGGCGGTGTAATTTTAGATCTGTTTCTAATCTTCCCTGTTATAGAAAGTGGCGACCCTGCAACTTCAGGAAGCCATGGAAACTAGATTATTTGGGCCCTTGCCAGTCAGGTTTCAGGTCAGGATATGGCACGGAAACTACACTGCTCATCTGTGGAAGACTAATATTGGAAGAGTACAGCTCTCCTAGTTCTCAACTTTCACCAATATCAGACATCATGAAAGAGGGGAAGAATTCCCCTCCCTTCACTCCCAAAGGGCAGAGATTATGGGCATCCCTTTCTCAGCCTACAGTAAAACAAAAGTGGAAGTAGCCCAAGTTGTTTGGCATTTTGCAAGCTGTCTCGTCACCTGCTGAAGGAGGGAAATAGAATGGGGATCTTGAGAATTTACTATTATTCTAATATCAATATTCTGCACTTAAATTTGAAGCATATTGACCCTCTGGGATCAAGCCAGTTCAAAGAGCAGTGCATTCATTTCTAAGCATAAACATTCAATAAGTGGATATATGAAATGAATACCTGATTTGGCTACAAACCCTTGCATTCGTTTCCAAGCTTAACAAGGCAGATGTTCATTACTTAGATGATGTCCTGTTTAAAAGTATGAGGGAATCCACATATTGCAGCACATTTCCAACTTTTTGTTGCGGTTGATCAGCGGCCAGGGGAGCTGGTGGCAGACTCAGACAGTGAGGAGGAACATGGGCCAGTCCTGGAGTCTGGGTAGGTTCTGATGAGTGCTCTGTGTCAGAGACAGAGTTGGGGCCAGGGCACTTATAAACTGCCTTCCGAGTTGGATATCAGTGGAACAGAAGAACAGCTGGAGCCTGATCCCTGCACATGCGCAGAGCTGCCAGAAGGGAACAGTTAAGGAACAAGGGCCAACTCAGGAGTAAAGGCACAGGTGGGTGGTGAATGGCCCCTCCCATAGGGAATAAAGAGGAGTGAAAGGGGAGTTTGCAGGAGACAATTAGTTCAATTCATGAGGGTGAAGATCTGTTCCTGACTTCTTGCCAAGTAATTGCTGTTACAGCGTTTGTAAGATATCGCCCTGGCAACTCTCCAAGCCTGATAAAAGGTCTGTAGTTGTGAATTCTCATGAAAGACTGTTTGCCGGGACTTTGTTGGAGAAGAATTCTCTTTAACCTAAATAAAGAGGTTTTATCAGGACGAGGAGTCTGCTTCATGATTTTGGGTAGCCTCGGTCAGAACACTTTTTATCAAGTCACTGAGGAATTGAGGGGATTTATAATCCTAGAATTAAGAAGCTATTTGCAATAATGTTATTTCATCAGACTTGTCAATTCAGGTGTGCTTCAAATGTTTTATGCTATTAAATACCCATTATTGCTGCCTAAAAGGATCCAAATGAGTGATGGTTGTTTTGCAATAAATGAGCCTGAATTCATGGCAAGGATAAAACTAAATGTATAATACAAATTCTACTTGTATCTAGCTAGGTTGGATTAGAAAATATTTGCAGATTTTATCCCCTGTAAGGCTCTCATCTTCATACTAAAACCTGGAAAAACTAGCAAAAATTGACACTATGAAGGAACATCCCAAACTGTACCCCTTGAGGGGTCTGGATCCAGGTTAATGAATCTATGAACCCATATAAAGATCTTCTCCACATTCAAAAAAATAAGTTGTCAGCAAATAATATATTAATAATGGGTTGCAGCAGAATCCGTTATGTACCTACTTACATTTTTATAAGCATTGTTTGTGTCAACAAAAATGATGTATTTGTTTTCTGTCAATTTGTTCTCCCTTCCTCCCCCCCCCCCAAAAAAAATTTGGTTACAAATACTAAAGAGCTATAGACGTAACAAATCTAGAGAATGCCAAATTTAGAGAAAGCTTATTCACAGGGCTGATAACATGGAACTTTTCACATTCAAACATTGCTTGTCAAAAGTCAGTTCAAATAGAGATGAAATCGTACTGGTTTGGACTGATTCAGGAGAACGGGTAGTGGACATTGGGCCTGGGTCGCTGAACTGGTAGAGACTGCTGGCTGGCCACACCCCTGAACTGGTCCCCTGGTCGCTTGCTCGCCCCTACTTTCCACCATCCCAGCCTTCCTCCCCTACTTCCTTCCCTGCCATGCTTGCCTGCCTTCCACACAGCCTTCCTGGTGGTTTCCCATGCCCGCTTGGCTTCAGAGATTGGCATCCAGCCCAACCTGGCCAGTGGGTGGGCGGGTGGTCTTTGGTGGACATGCAGATGCTGCTGCTCTAGGGCTGAGGGGCAATGGTGGTGGTCCTCCGGGAGGGCAGGCACCAGGCGGATGTCCCGGGGCTGCTGCACATGCACACTGCCTGCCCTCCTGGAGCATTTTCTTCTTTTTCCTGCCACCAAAAGAACATCCTGTCATCTGCTGGGGCCACCATGATTGATCCGGCCAAGGGAACAGCTCCCTGAAGGGCAGGGTGTGATGCCGCTGCCACCGCCAGTCGCAGCCATGCAGGAGAAATCCCTGGTCCTACAGTTCTGGAATGGCAGAGAGCCCAGGCAAGCTCTGCCACCACCGCCACATGCATCCATGCAGAAATCCCCAGGAAGGGTTCAGTCTACGTGCCCAGACCATGTGTGTGTGTGCACACGTGTGTGTGTGTGTGTGACAGAGACAAAGGAAAAGGAAAAAGAAAAAGGAGAAAGAGAAAGAAGGAAAAAAGAGAAAGAAAAAGTAAAGAGAACCTATGATCACAATTGAGCCCAAAATTTTGGTTGCTAAGCAAGAGCGTTGTGTGTTTCACCATATTTTACAAGTTGGTCACGCCCACCCAGTCACATGACCAAGCCAGACCCACGGAACCAGTGGGTAAAATTCTGTGGTCTTAAAAATGTATAATTTTACTACTGATGTCAAGAAAAGAGACATAATAGATCAAATTGATTATTTTAATTATATTGTATCCTATATCTTCAGCACACAAATGTTCTCAGGAAGAAAGCTATGAAGTAAAAACACAATGTTTATCAAACAAAATATGGAAAAAGCAAAACAGAAACACAGCAGCTTAGCTTTAAAAATCAAGGAAAGTTCATTTTAGCATATTCTGAAGTGAACAACTATGAATCTTTTCACCACTACTCTGCAAGCCTATTATAACAGCTCAGTGCAAATGTCTTTGAAGTTACACATTTATGATAAGTACAAATAAGCAAAAGGAGCAGCATAAGGCTAGTGCACATTTCTGTTTCTTAAAAACTGTAGTTCTATTCAGTTATTTATTTGTTTTACAAGCCTTAATATTCATATAAGAATTTTATAAATACATCTCTTTATAAGATTGCAAACATCAAAACAGCAGGACTGATAAACAACAGAAAAGTTCGTGCAAACCATTTGGTAAATCATTCCTAAGCATACAAATTTTTTATTTCAATTAGCTAAGAATCTAACTATACTTAAACAATTCTCAATCATTATCTCATCCCCCTTGTTTTAACTTGTGCAAGAGACAATACACTCAGTTTGCTGAAATAAATGTTTCAATATTCCTCATAACATTCCTCATAACAAAATATCTTCTTTTGCATTTTAAAATACAATCCATCTTTTACTCTAAATTCCTGTATGCATGCTTATTAAATACACTTGTTTTCCTTTGGAGTCATTGTTCAACTGTGTATTATTTTCAGCACTGGATTGCTATGACTGATCAACAAATGACAATCACTCACTTTCCATTCTTTATTGAATGATCTTGAGCAAGTTAACTCTATTAAACATGTGCTATTTTTTATTCCATGGGGAAAGGAAAGATATAAATATCTGTGTTGCCATATTAGCATATTTCTGATTAGACCATTTTCTTTTAACTAGTATTTAAAAAAAACATTTTAACCCATTTTTATATTGATTGATCTAACTCTTAAGAATAAACTCGTTTTCATGCCTTCATTTCCCCATGCAATTTATTAAATTACTTTACACTGTTTCTCACTTATAATTGTGCATGTTTACTAGTTTTTACTTTAAACGTTGTTTGCAATGCTAAGAAAATTTATTTATACAGCCACTTGAGACACATCTCTGCTTTACTGTCTTCCTTTTATTAAGTAGCATCCTTGAGTAAGATAAGACAATTGTTATTATAACTAGTTCAACCAGTAGATGAACATTCAGTGACCTGAGGATACAGGGGGAAATTTTAAATAGATAATCAAGTAGGAGAGAAAAAAAACCAATGGAAAAACTGATTATACCCAAGAGGTCCACCCCTAGTATTTTGCTCTATTGACAAGCTTCTGACAGGTCAAATGTTCCCTAACCGACAAATAGTATTCCCTTTAAGTTAAGCATCCTTGTGTGGAAAAGCCAGAGATACTAGATTTGTAGAGCTGAAAAATACAGACTTTTGCTAGATAGAAGAACAGAATTTTCTTTACAGACAGTCCTTGATTTGCAAACATTTGTTCAGCCGCCATATTTAGAGTTATGGCCCTGTTAATGAAAGAACTGATGACTGGTCCCTTAAGATAGGACCACTGCAGTGCTTCCACGATCATATGGTGGCTGCAGAGATGCTTCAATTCTCTATCTGCTTATCTCATCCTCTCTATTCCCTTTCAGGCTCTGGCACTCCACAGCTCTTCCTGCCTCAATCTACTTACTCCTACTACTGACCAAGTATGCCTGACCTGGTCCTTTGCAAGGCAGCTGCTGGTTGAACAAGGCTTTCAAAAGGTTTTCTTCTGGAAATTGCACTTGTCAAGTGTCTTCATGAGGCCTACGGAAGGAGGTTTCACACATGGTCAGCAGCTGCCTCACAAAAGGCCAGGGCAGGCACACCTCATCAGCAGTGGAAACAAGAAGACAGCGAAGGCCAGTGGGGCAAGGAAGGGCCTCAGTAGTGTGGGTGACTTGGCTAGAGAGATTTCAGCTTTGCACTACTGGACCAGGCTGGACTTTGATCTGCAAAGGGTTTTGCACTGCACTGTGGCTCAGGGGCTTCTTAGAGCCTTAGATGCGCCTTTAAGTCCCTTTGCACTATGCTGCTGGGCTGTGGTGGCTGCGGCTTCCAAGAGTGGCTGCTATGGTGTGCCAAGAAGTCCCAGAAACACACAGTTCTAGGGCTGCTTCCCTTGCTGCAAGGCAGGTGCAGCGTTGCCAAAAGAGCAGAGATGGAGAGAACAGGCAGTAGGGGGAGTTAAAGGGGCAGCAGTCCCTTACCTTAGCAAAAACGAGGTTCAGGAGTTGGCGGGACCAAGCCCAGAAAGGCTTGGATTGGGATGGATTCTCAGGTAATGACTGGTGGAATTCAGTTAACCGTGTGGGCAGTATTGCCATAACTAAATGATGCAGTCATGTGATATTATGTATTATGATTCCCATCACTTAGTGATGGAAATTCTGGTCCCAATTCTGAATGTAACTGAAGGATTACCTGTATCAGAGAATTCTGCAAACTTTTGCAACCAAGGTACAATAGCCCTATATACATCAATAATGGGAGTATTTTGTGTTTCTTTTCTTATACTACATACGCATGCTACTTTTGATAGTCTCCAAATCCACATAAAGTCCGAGTTTCTTCATTGTGCTCAGTTTAATCATTATAGAACAAACCACGACCAGCTTTATAATGGACATGAATCATATACTATGTTTTAAAGTCACAATGCCTGGTTTAGTGCCTGCTAAACCAAAACAATGTCCAGTTTAGTACCTGCTAAACCAAATCTAGCCTGCTTTAGAAAACAGGCTAAGGGTGGAGGGAAATGAAGTTAATGAATTTTGTTTATAAGGTCTGCAAGATCAGTTAAAGGATGAAATTGTGGGAGAAGGTGCAGACTTTAAAAGTAGGCTCTCCCTTGTGTCAATAAGTTACTATTTGCACCATGAATATAAAATCCAGAAGTTACCTTAAACTAATCTTTTGTCCTTTGATGGAATATACAGGCTACTCAGGTAAAACACAGGTCTAAACAAAAACTAAAATCTGAAGATGACAAATAATCATTGAGAAACAAAAATCAGTAGAAACTTTACCTGGGTGGAAAAGACATTGTCTGACAAAACGAAGTCTTAGTTACATATGCCCATCTCCAGTTTAGGTTACTATTGCCAAGAGTCACAATCATTATTTCCCAGGTCACATAAAAGACAACCATGACGGCCACAATAAAAAAAAACCTGAAATCTAAGTTGCAGCAATATCTTTATTGATGGTGGGCAGACAAGGCCATATATGGATTGAAAGACCAGAGGTCATAATGTCCTGCATTTTGACCAGTTCATTCTGCCTACCTGTGAATACAGCACAATATTAAAATGTACATAACGTCACAGGTAAGCAGAGATGGGCCCAACCATTATTTTGCTGGCTAAAGGGTTTTGTGGAATTTCATATGGAAGCGAAATTCTTCTGCCTCTAGAAATATTTTATCACACAGCGTACATTTAGAGCCTTTGTCTTTAGAATTGTGTGTGCGTCTCACATGACTGTCATGGGCAGCGTGTGAAGCAAACACTTTACCGCAGTGCTTACACTTGAAGGGCTTCTCTCCTGAATGTTGGCGAATGTGAGTACGCAGGATGCTGGATGCAGTGAAGGCCTGCAAAGATCAAGGGAATAGATGAGAAAGTAATTAGACCCCAGAAACAAAATGCCAGAAACATGAAATATTTGTAATAATCGGGGGCCAATCTCAGTAACTGCAGTGTTCATAACTTTGGGGACTCTTAATCTCATGCTTATGAGTGAAAACTTCTCCTTAATCCATCTTTGCTACAAACAAAAGAAAAGCAGCTGGTAGGGCAAACTCAGAATGATTCCATAACTACATCATTCTAGTGAATGATGACCCAAATGGCTAATGAGGGGACCAAATATTTCAATTTATGAAAAATTGAAACATTGCAAGAGAATTGCAAGAAACATTTCCTCACCTTGTTGCAGTATACACACTTATATGGTCGTTCTCCAGAATGCACCCTCGTGTGCTTGTTTAGACTAGAGGACTGAGAGAAACTTTTACCACACACAGAGCACTAAAATGAGAAAAAAATATCTAATTATTCTGTAACAGCAGAAGCAGTTAGATCCCATTCTGGTAGGACGTAGAAATGTGCAAACATTCATTTCATGCAGGTGAATTACCACACGTTACAGCAGTCTGTCATTGCATAACAATATACATGTGAGGCTCTGAACTTTTCAAAAATTATTTGGAAGAAATGCTTCAGATATTCTGGAAGCAAACAATCTTTTGGGGATTTCAGAATTTGAAAAAAAAAGGCGTAACTACTCTATCCCTTTGGAGCATGCAAGCAACGTCCTAGTAGGAGTAGGGTTAACACTGCAACAATATTTTCATTGGTCTTATGCACATGCCACAGACATTCCCAAAGAACATAAGCGTCTTTCCCCAAATCATGCACATTAATACCTGGCACACAGATACTTTTAGAAATATAAACAGCTGTTTCCCACAAGATACTTCTGAATTATATTCATAGTGCTCTCTTGATAATTATTCTAGCATTCTTTATTTATCTGGGATACATAATTGCCATGAGTACAAAAAATGTCTTTCCCTGTGATAAGAAAGATGATCTACCTTTTCTTTTCTCCCTGCCCAGTTTTGGTTCATTCCCAGTCTATTATCTGCTCAATTTATAAGAAAATATTTAATTTCTGTGCTGTATATATATATATATACAGTTGCAAGAAAAAGTATGTGAACCCCTTGGGATTATGTGGAGTTTTGAATGAATTGGTCATAAAATGTGCTCTGAACTTCATCTAAGTCACAACAATAGAAAAACACAGTCTGCTGAAAATATTACTACACAAATATTAGATGTTGCCATGGTTTAATGGCACATAAGATGTAAACATTCACAGTGCAGGGAGGAAAAAGTATGTGAACCCTTGGACTTAATAACTGGTTGACCCTCCTTTGGCAGCAATAACCTCAACCAAATGTTTCTTGTAGTTGCAGATCAGACCTGCAGAACGATCTGGAGTAATTGTGGACCACTCCTCTTCACAAAACTGTTTCAGTGTAGCAATATTCTCGGGATGTCTGGTGTGAATCGCTCTCTTAAGGTCATGCCACAGCATTTCAATCGGGTTGAGGTCAGGACTCTGACTGGGCCACTCCAGAGGGCGTATTCTGTGCTGTTGAAGCCATTTTTGTGTTGACTTACTTGTATGCTTTGGGTCATTGTCCTGTTGCATCACTCATCCCCTGAGGAGCTTCAGTTGGCAGACAGATGGTCGTACGTTTTCCTGCAAAATGTCTTGATAAACTCTGGAATTCATTTTCCCATCAATGACAACAATCCATCCAGGCCCTGAGGCAGCAAAGCAGCCCCAAATCATGATGCTCCCTCCGCCATGTTTTACAGTGGGGATGAGGTTTTGATGTTGGTGTGCTGTGCCTTTTTTTCTCCACACATAGTATTGTGTGTTTTTCCCAAACAACTCAATTTTGGTTTCATCTGTCCGCAGTATATTTTGCTAGTAGTGCTGTGGAACATCCAGGTGCTCTTTTGCAAACTTCAAACGTGCTGCAATATTTTTTTTGGGGGGGGGACAGCAATGGCTTCCTCCGTGGTGTCCTCCCATGTACTCCATTCTTGTTTAATGTTTTCCTTATTGTAGATGTGTCAACAAAAATGTTAGCATGTGCCAGAGATTTCTATAGGTCTTTAGCTGACACTCTAGGATTCTTCGTTACCTCATGAAGCATTCTGCACTGTGCTCGTGCAGTCATTTTTACAGGACGACCACACCTAGGGAGAGTAGCAAGGGTGCTAAACTTTCTCCATTTGTAGACAGTCTGTCTTACCGTGGACACATAAACATCAAGGCTTTTGGAGATACTTTTGTATCCCTTTCCAGCTTCATGCAAGTCAACAATTCTTGATCGTAGGTCTTCTGATAGCTCTTTTCTGCGAGGCATGGTTCACATCAGACAGTGCTTCTTGAAACCAGTAAACCCACAACAGGTGTGTGTTTTTAAAGGGCAGAACAGCTGTCAGCAACACATCCAATACCCTCACACTGATTGGAGTCAAGGTTGGCTCACTCCTGGCTCCAATTAGCTCTTGGAGACGTCATTAGGCTAGGGGCTCACATACTTTTTCCTCCCTGCACTGTGAATGTTTACATGTTATGTGCAATTAAACCATGGCAACATCTAATGTTTGTGTAGTATTATTTTAAGCAGACTGTGTTTGTCTATTGTTGTGACTTAGATGAAGTTCAGAGGACATTTTATGACCAATTCATGCAAAACTCCATGTAATCCCAAGGGGTTCACATACTTTTTCTTGTGTATGTATGTATGTATGTATGTATGTATGTATGCATGCATGTATGTATATATACACACACACACATACATAAGATGCACTGAATACACTGAAACTTCTAAGTATATATGTAATTGCTGTCTTAAATTCAAACTGTCTTCATATGTATTTAAAAGTTATAGTCAGGCAAGCAAATGAATCATTTAAATTATTAACATTAATTTTAGACACTATGTATGATGGTGTATATGAGTGTCATGGTGTATATTCTCTATGTCAGATGCACATATAATTCATCTATTTAAAAAAAACCATATACATGTTTTATTTCCAGACAATCTGATCTCCTCAGTTGGCAAAATAGTTTTCAAAGGCAGCTCATATCCCAAGCATGCCTCCTTAAATGTATACCCCAATGAATTAAATTGCACTTAATTGAATTGAATTGATTTTATTTGTAGGCCGCCCTTTTCCCTGAGGGGACTCAGGGCGGCTCACAGAAAACCAGGGAGGGGGGAATACAACACTAAGACGACAACACATAATAAAAATAATACGCAACATGCATACAACATTCGGGCGGGGTAATGGTCCTTATCCCCAGGCCTGACGGGCGAGCCAGTTCTTCAAGGCTATGCGGAAGGCCTGGACGGTGGAGAGGGTACGAATCTCTACGGGGAGCTCGTTCCAAAGGGTCGGGGCCGCTGCTGAGAAGGCCCTCCTCCTTGTGGTTGCCAGCCGACACTGGCTGGCCGATGGAGTGCGGAGGAGGCCTAACCTATGAGATCTTATAGGTCGTAGGGAGGTAATTGGCAGAAGGCGGTCTCTCAAGTATCCAGATCCACTGCCATGTAGGGCTTTATGGGTGATCAATAGCACCTTGAAGCGCATCCGGAGATCGACAGGTAGCCAGCGCAGCTCGCGGAGGATAGGTGTAATGCGGGTGAATCGGGGTGCACCCGCAATCACTCGCGCGGCACTAGCTGAAGTCGCCGGATGCTCTTCAAGGGCAGCCCCATGTAGAGCACATTGCAGTATTCCAGCCTAGAAATCACGAGGGCCCGAGTGACTGTTGTGAGGGCCTCCCGGTTCAGGTAGGGTCGCAACTGGCGCACCAGGCGTACCTGGGCGAATGCCCCCCTGGTCACAGCCGCTATATGATGGTCGAATGTCAGCTGTGGATCCAGGAGGACTCCCAAGTTGCGAACCCTCTCTGAGGGGTATAAAATTTGACCCCCCAGCCTGAGTGTTGGATTAGTGGCCGAATTTTTGGGAGGAAAACACAACAGCCACTCGGTCTTTTCTGGGTTGAGCACAAGCTTGTTAATCCTCATCCAGTCCATGACGGCTTCAAGCCCCCGGTCCATTACGTCAACCGCTTCATTGATTTGGCACGGGGCGGACAGATACAATTGCGTATCGTCCGCGTATTGATGGTATCTAATCCCGTGCCTACGGATTATCTCTCCCAGCGGTTTCATGTAAATGTTAAATAGTAGGGGGGATAAGACCGAACCCTGCGGCACCCCATATTTCAGGGGCCTTGGGGACGATCTCTGCCCTCCCACTAACACCGACTGCGACCTGTCCGAGAGGTAGGAGGAGAACCACCGTAACACGGTGCCTCCCACTCCCACCTCCCGCAGTCTTCGCAGAAGGATACCATGGTCGATGGTATCGAAAGCCGCTGAGAGGTCAAGGAGGACCAGGATGGAGGGATGTCCTTCATCTCTGGCTCTCCAGAGATCATCCATCAATGCGACCAAGGCGGTTTCAGTGCTGTAACCGGGTCTGAAGCCTGACTGGAAGGGGTCTAGGTAGTCTGCTTCCTCCAAGGACCGTTGGAGCTGGAAGGCCACCACCTTCTCAACAACCTTCCCCAGGAAGGGGAGGTTGGAGACCGGGCGGTAGTTATTAAGGACAGCTGGATCTAGGGATGGCTTCTTCAGGAGGGGTCTCACCACCGCCGCCTTCAGTGCGGCGGGGAAGTTCCCCTCCCAAAGAGAGGCGGTTACAACCGCCTGGATCCAGCCTCGTGTCACCTCACTGCAGTTAGAAACCAGCCATGAGGGACACGGATCCAGAGCACAGGTGGAGGAACTCACAGCTCTCATGGCCTTGTCCACATCCCCGGGGGTAACCTCCTGAAACTCAACCCAGAGCTGTTGTACTTGGTCCCCCTGAGTCTCGGCTGGAACTGCAGGTGTGGAGTCCAAGTCCGTCCGAAACCGAGCAATTTTGTCCGCTAAGAATTGGGCATATTCTTCAGCTCTGCCCTGCAAGGGTTCCCCCGCCTCCCTTTTGTTCAATAGGGAGCGGGTTATCCTAAACAGGGCGGCTGGGCGGGACTCAGCGGATGCGACCAGGGAGGCTATATGTGATCTTTTAGCTGCCCTAAGTGCCCTAGTATATTCCCTGGTGCAGGTGGTTACCATTGCTCGGTTCGATGCGGACTTATCGGACCTCCAACGGTGCTCTAGGCATCTCCTCCGGCGCTTCATCTCCCGGAGCTCCTCGGTGAACCAAGGTGGTCTCCGGGATCCGCCGCCTCGGAGGGGCCGCAGTGGCGCAATCCGGTCGAGGGCCTCTGACGCTGCCGAGTGCCACGCAGCAGCCAGAGTCTCTGCCGGACTGTGGGTGAAAGTATCAGGAATAACCCCAAGCTCTGTCTGGAACCTTACTGGCTCCATAAGACGCCTGGGGCGGAACCACCTGGTCGGTTCCTCCTCCCTACAGTGGGGGTTTGGCCTCCGGAAGTCGAGCCTCAGTAGGCAATGGTCTGACCACGACAGGGGTATGATGTCACTCCCCCTCAGACCAAGATCACACATCCACTGCTCCGAGAGAAATACAAGGTCAAGCATGTGTCCCGCCGAATGGGTTGGGCCTCGGATTACTTGAGTCAAGCCCATGGCTGTCATGGAAGCCATGAACTCCTGCGCCCCATCAGAGTTTTCACCGAGCGACGGCAAATTAAAGTCCCCCAGGACCATCAACCTAGGGAACTCAATTGCCAGCTCGGCTACTGACTCGAGGAGCGAGGGGAGGGCTGCTGCAACGCTGTTGGGAGGCAGGTACGTTAGCAGCAAACCCACTTGACCCTTGAGGTCCAACTTTAACAGCAAAGACTCACACCCGACAATCTCCGGAGCAGGGACCCTACGAGGAACTAACGACTCCCGGATAACAACGGCCACACCCCCACCCCTTCCCTGGGCTCTCGGCTGATGCAGCACCTGAAATCCTTCTGGGCACAGTTCTACTAGGGGGACTCCTCCCTCTGGGCCCAGCCAGGTTTCAGTAATACATGCCAGGTCTGCCCTCTCGTCTAAAATTAAGTCCCGGACGAGAGGTGCTTTATGTGCTTACTTTCAACTATGTATTTACTTGAATTGCAATCATAGCTCCTTCGCAGAAAAGGTAATTTAACTGTCTCACTTAAGCTTCCATAGCATGAAATTACAAAATTCTTTCTAGCTATCTCAATGAAAGCTATCTCAGAAATCATTAAAATAATATATTTAAAAAAATATTGCACTTATTTCCTGCTTGATCAGACAGTTTGAATCATTGAAAATCTACTCAGAATATTAAATATCTAATTTACTTCTTAATTTCTTTTAAAGCCTCAATTTTTGGAAACAAACATGCTTTAAAAATGAAATCATTTCAGTGGCTTAGTTCATTTGCATTGTGCTCCTAACAGGCTAAGGCAGGGCTGTCAAACCTGCGGCCGGTGGGCTGGATGTGTCACACACTGGCCACGCCCACACCCATTTTAGCAAAGGGGAAAAAAGTTGTGATACATCAAGTGATGCTGCTGCTTTGAAGATGACACCCTGAGCATTTTGAGGTTTGACACTCCTGGCATCCCAGGAGATGATGCAGTTAGTTGCTGGGGATGATAAATGTATTTCTGGTAGAGAGGGTGGTGCTTTAGTCCTTTATGGTGGCTATGATTCTCCCCCTTCTTAAGAAGCCATTGCTTGATGCCACTTACATGGATAATTTTCATCCTGACTCCAACCTTCCCATTTGAGAAGGTGGTTATGCTGCAGTTCCAAAGGATCCTGGATGAATCCCTTTCACTTGGGATTCAGGCATGGATTTGTGATGGAAATGGCACGGATAGCACTTTTTGATTACCTTTGGCAGGAGTGAGATGGTGGCAAGTGTGTCTATCTATTCTCACTCTTTCAGCAGCTTTTGATACTATCATCCATGTGATTCTTCTGGAATGGTTCCAGGGATGGGAGGGCACTGTGCTGTCCTGGTTCACTTCCTTTCTCTGAGGCTATTCTCAGTGCTGATGAGGGGCGATAAATCTGACCCCTACCTTTCAGGATCCCTCAAGAGTTGGTATTTTCTTCATTCCTGTTTCTATATGAAACCTCTGGAGGAGACCACCTGTCACCATGTGGTGTGATATCAACTGTATGCTGATTGTACACCTTTGGGCAGAACAACCACTAGATAACTGGATGGAGATTTCTGCCATAAACAGGTTTCTTGATTTTTGCAGCCTAGTCTGGTGATGTTCAGGAATTCTGGCTGAAACCAGAAAAGGTGCTGCAACTCTAGCACAAACCAGCAAGAGAATCACCAACATTCTTCACTTGGACTCCATCAATAAAACGATGACCAAAATTTAGAAGACTACTACTGATACACATGTACTTATGAGCTACTAAAATACTAGAGAGAGCATGACTTGCGATAAAAACCTTTTCAATTCTTTGAAAACACAAGATTACAAATAAAGATTACAAGAAATGGTAGTTTGGGTTCAAGCCATCAAACTAAAAGCCTAGAACCATTTTCAGTCTGAAATAAATTTTATGGTATTAGATTTTAATTCCAAGTAAGATTGTTTACTGAGTGCTTCTTGAGGAGAATTCCAACAGAAAAATAATCAGAACAGAGATACCATCTCTCTCATTTGTCTTACGCTAATGAATAAATTCCTGTCCCAAAAGCCCAGTCCTAAGTCCTGAGAAATTGAAGAGAGATGACACTCTAATTATGCTTAACACCACTCTCATCACTGCTGCTTCCACTGTTGTAAATCATGGAAGACTCCCCAGAGATTCTACTAGAATAACATAAAGATACTGAACGTCTTACTTTATGAGGTCTGTGCTTCTCATGAACATGGAGAATGTGGATCCTCAGACGGTCCCGCTTTTCAAAAGATCGGTTGCAAAGATGGCATGGGAATTTTCTGTTCCCTTGGTCAACACACCGTGTGTATTTCAGATGTTTGTCCCGGTAGTATCTGTAGGCAAAGACTTTTTCACACCGCCCGCATTCATAACCCTCCACAGATTCTACAAAGAAAGAGGGGAAAATCACCCTGAGGACCTAAAGACAACTTATAGCAAAAGACATGGGCAGCAATCAGAAGGCAAGTATAATACAAAGTTGTTCTGTCTATACAGATTCTCAGTCATCGAGGTTATGGTTGTCCCAAAGGTGCTTTTTCAAGAGGAAACTGGACTTCCTTGTTTTTCTTTGAAGACCTTTTGCTTCTCATTCAAGAAGCTTCTTCAGTTCTTCAGAGACTGAAGAAGCTTCTTGGATGAGAAGTGAAAGGTCTTCAAAGAAAAATAAGAAAACCCAGTTGCCTCTTTAAAAAGCACTTTTGGGACAAAGTTGTTCTGTGTAACAAAGAAAATGACTAGGTAAAGGCTAAATGGAAACATACAGATGTCTTGTAACTGCATTGGTGAGGTTGCTAGTATTTTAAAAGAAAACCAGCTTCCCTTTCTGAAAATATATTCTATGACTTAATTCACCTTCAATGCTCACTTTATATATTTTTGCTGCAGAAAACCAAATATAGCTACTGTACTCCTTTAAAAAACATTAGCCTCCTCCAGCAATCAAGAACTGTACTTCTGTCTCAACACTTGAGACCCAACTGAACACCTCAGTCCTCCGTTTTCTTAGAAAGGATACTTGCTTCCAACCATTAGCCTATGGGAGAATACTGGCCAAGTCGAGACATTTGCTTGCTTGCTTGCATAGCATACTACCCATAGTGAGCTTAATGATGGTTTGTTCTAACTACTGGTTTTTTGTGTTTCCTCAAATTCCCTAAAAGATTTGTAGTAGGTTCTCGTAACATGAAAGAGACAAAAGATGACTAATTGTTTGAGTTTAACTGCTATTCAGAGGGGAAAGGTTTGCAAACTGACCTTCAGTATGTTTTGGGGTTCGCTTTTCTTCTGCTGTTCCTTTGAGGCTGATAGGGATGCCAAGAAACTGTGAGTAACAATCACCATACCAGACCAGAAGTTCTTGGCCAGGTGTAATTTCTTTGCAACTCTCATAATAGATCTGGCCTTGGCACTGAAGGGCTGTCAGGTTTTGCTCCTCTGGGAAGCGGGCACAGTTCACGAATGACATCCAGTTTCCAGAAGAACCTCTGCCGTCAATGAAATGACTCAATTGACCATCTTCAAAAATCTGAAAAACAAACACACATTTAAGAAATGCAAACATCCAGGTACTTCTTGGCCAAGGCTTTCAAACACCTTGTTACCCAATATTGAACCACCTTTAACACCCAGACAATTGAATGGTTGACTTTGGAAAGAGCAAAGGGATGACTGAATCTTTGATGTTCAGACTTAGAAGGTGAATATAATTATGTTTTCTTTGGAAAATTCCTTGGGGATTTTTTTTTAAAAAAATCAACAAATTCAGGGATAGAGAGGCTGGTATCTAACCTACACAGCTATACCATGCATAGCAGGCATGGAAGTGGTATATACATTGTTTTTGTTTCCCCCCTCCTCGATCCCTACCACCTTTCAACTGTTCTAAGGCAGAAGGTGCAATTTCAAGTACCTCCCACATCAAAGAATTGTCATCATAAGTTTTAATCTCGCTAGTGTTGACCACTTTGCCTTGGAAAGGACCAAACCGAATACCCTTAAGAATGGTTTCTGTGCAGAAGACACCCAACTGTGGACCATCGATAAATACAGTCTGCAACACAGTCAGACCTGAAGGGAAGAAACCAAACTGATTAGTAAAGTCAAGGCAGAAATATTATCTATAAAGAATTCAGTGATGGACAGCGAACATCCTTCCGAAATGAACAAAAATGTACTACCTTTGGGAAGTTGTAGGGTTGATCTATCCAGCAGTGGGGGGTGACTGTCAGTATCTCCTGAAAGAAAAGCAGAGATACAATCGACAGGTCTTTAAGAAGCAAGAATAAGTAAGTGTGCTCCAATTGAAAATTCTGCTAAACTAGATTTAATCTAAAATAAGATGCCACGAATTGCCATAATATAAACAGAGCAGTAGCTCTACCAGATATGCACAGACTACCATATGTCCACTTTAACTACCTCAGTTGAAATGCCTATGTGATAAATCACAGAGCAAAGTGGTTCAAGTTGCCACTGAACTGATATTTTTCTACAAGGAGAACCTCTGGGTCTTGCAAAGAAGGGGACATGTGCAAAGAGGGTAAGGCACCATTCAGAAAAACATAAAACTCTATACCATCCTGGTTGGGAGTCAGAAGAGTTGTGAACCAATGGATCTGGAAGGGATGTTAGATACGCTTGTTTTGGGCCATTTTATCTTGAAGACATTTATTGAAAATAATGAAATGTTTCATTAAATTCCCCACCCAATATTTTGTTAACAAAAACATTAATGCCCAGTCAACATAACATGCCAGAGCAATGAGATCAATGTAACTATAACTAGAACAATTGGTAGTTGCTGCATTCTCAGCAGAGACTACTGATTTTTAACATACAGTTTTTAAAGGTATTTATTTATTTATCCCTCCCCTAAATGCATCAAAGTACACAGAAGCTCTCCTTCTTAAACCATTTCACTCTTCTCCTTCTCCTCCCTTTTTAACATCCTTCCTGCTGCAGAAAAAGGGTCTGTGCTGCTGCCGATATATAGTAGTTCTCCTGCCAACCGGCATCCTTGATGCTTTGAATCGATGCTTGCTTTTGCCAGGAATCAGACAACTAACTGGAAAAAAAACCATTACCAACCAAGATTAAGGCAGGTTCGAGAACTCCTTAGGCACCAGACCAAAGGTTTGCTCAGCCTTTCGAGGAAGGGATCCAAAGTCAGGAGAAAGCAGCCTCTTTACTAGAAGAAAAGCTGTTTCCAACCAGCCTCCTAGCAGAATTTCCGGCCGCTTCCTCCCCTCGGGATCCAGGGCATCTTTCCTTGGGCTTCAGCCCGGCTTACCTAGAGACCTAAGTATCAGAAGAAACTTCCTGCGTGGTTTGGATTAGTGGGGCTAAAGCTTAAAGAAATGCGCCAGTCCGTTCCCTTCCCTTCCGAGAACGAGAAGTTTTTCCCCAAACCAAGCCAGGCGCGATACAATTAAGGGAGCAGTCGAGGGCGATCTGAGCAAAAGCGCCTCTCTTTCAAACTCGCCCAAAGCAGAAGCGAGGCTTTCGGGGTCGAAATTGGGCAGAATTGCCCCAAGACCCGCAGCGAGAAAGCGAAGGGAAAGCGCCGGCTCAGCCGCTCCCCTTACCCGGACTGGGGCCCACCTGCCGAGAGGGCGCGCGGCTGCCTCCCGCCGGGCAGGGCGCCGTAGAGGACGGCGTGGAGCTCCTGGGCCGTGAAGCGGTAGCTGGGCGGGCGCTGCTCCGAGTCCGGCGTCCCTTCGAGGCTGCTTCTCTTTCTGGGCGAGGCTTTCTTCCCGGGGAAGGGCGCGGGCAAGACCGGCACAGGTCGGGGCAGCGGCGGCGGCCGGAGAAGAGGAAGGGTGGGCGGCGGAGGTGGCAGCGGCGGCGGCCCCAGGTAAGTGGCGGGTAGCCGCTGGAAGGGGAAAGGCGGCAGCGGAGGCGAGCCCGGGCTCAGGCCCCCGGCAGCCGACGCCGGCGACTGGAAGACGACGGTCGGAGGCATGGCGTCGAAGAAGAGCGGCGGGTGCAGAGCGGGGCCAAAGGAAGCGGCACCGGCGGGACAGCCGTGGAACAGCATCAGCATGGACTCGCCGCCGGCGCCCTCGGCAACGCCGGCCTCTTTGGAGGGCGCGGTCCCCGCCAACGAAGAAGCCATCCCTGCGCGCCCGTCTGGAAAAGACGCGGCACCTGTGAGGCGGAGAAAAGGCAGAGCTCAGGCAGCGCCCTTCGGGGAGGGGCGGCTGAGGCCCCTAATCCCCGCCCAGAAGCCGAAGCGTGGGGCCAACCTGTCTGGCGGAAGAGCCGGGGAGCCGGGCTCGGCAGGCGCGTGTCTATCTCCTCGGTGGGAGTCACCCCGCCTCCCGCGCGCTTCTCTTTAAGGAGGGGGAGGGGGGCAGCTCAGCCCGGAACCTTCCCGAACTTTCTTCGGAAGGTTGGCTGGCGATCCAACAGCCCTCAAACTCGGAGGCCCCGTGGGGGAGGGGAAGCGCAGCCGTCCCCTTTTCCTGTGTCCTTCAAACTAGGCTACAACGCTCAACCCTGCCGTCGTGGGCCGTATTGACTGAGATTGTTGGGTTCTGTATTGCCATTCCCTACGAGGGCAATTCTATATTGATGCATTTGAGAGAGATATATAGAGGCCGGTGCAAGTGTGATCTCTGTTTCTGTCTCTCTCGTATCACTGGGAAACGCACCTGGGGCGAGGAAAGGGGCTGCCTGAGAAAAGGTGGGCGGCAATAGATGTTTATAGGATTGCTATTTGCTATCCGTGAAAAGCCCTAAAAATTGACAATCCTTATCGCTTCCTTCTCTTTCAGAGGGGCTTGGTGTCAGGTACGTGGGTGCGGGACTTCATTCGAAGCAAGCCAAATCTTCCCATTTTCCCCGGGAGGAAAAAATAATTTGGATAGTGTGCTATATATTTATATGGATTTTATCCCTTGGGAAAGGCATATTGGACTGCAGCCTAGGTTAGTTTTGGGAAGATTTGTTTCCTTTGATTGGCTTCTTTTCTGAATCCTAATTTTGCAATTATAAAGGCTCTTAAAAGTACATTTCTAGAGGTACGAATAAGAACTCGGTGGCGCTTTAATGATGAAACAGACAGTGAATAATCTCCAACACAATGAGATTTACTAAATAGGTAAATTGGATAGGATTACACCGCAAACATGTTTCTCGGGGTGGTATATGTGTGTGTGGAGGTCCGTTGACTCAGCTATGTTAGACTTACACTTTTCTTCCTCTAAAGCCGTATTTCCATACATGCCTGTTTTGGCCCAAGCTGTGACACAATTTACTCCTGGGTAGATTTGCTTCGATGGCGGTTTGTGGTTTGAGTATACATTTCCGGAACGATTTGGGGCCTTCCAATGCAATCTAAGTCCTGCTTCCTCGAAAGTAAGACGTGTTGTTCTGAATGAGAACTACCGGCAGAGGACGGTGCTATAAGGATCATTAGAGGATTCGTTTCCTTTACCGGCTTTTCTGCAGTGCAGAACTATTAAGTTCGCACGCTCAGCTGCTACAAGGCGGTTCTCCCGAAGGAAGGCGGCTGCGAGGACAATGGTGCCGGCAAACCTTGATGGACAACAGCTGCAGAGAGGAGGGCAGAGAAAAGGTCGCCTCGCTTAAAAGCAACAGATACAAAACGCCTAATTTACACCTAACCTAGTTTCCCGCTACAATAAACCACCTTTTTCCTTCTGCTCAGCTGCAGGAGCGCTGCCTACGCGGGTCCTCGAGGAGATATTTTGCTGGCCGGGGAACTGTGGTCTCATGTTTGGGAATCGCCGTCCTTAAACGGCATCCCGCGTTTCTGCGGGAACCCCTTAAGCCCTCCCGCAGCGGCCAGACCCAAAGCAAAAGGCGGAGGCTCGGGGAAGACGCAGCGCCTCCGCGTGCGGAGCTGAGCCTGTACGCCGCCGTCTGTTAGACACGGGTGGCTCTCTGGCAGCGCTCGAGGGAGGAGAGCGGGGACCGGACCGACCCTCAAGCTCCCAGGTCTGGACCACTTTAAGCAGCTCGATTCATCCAGCCGGCGTGGCCCCCGAAGGCCGGCAGCCGCTAGACAGGACAGGCCCGGAGAGCTTGCTTCTCTGGCCTATGCTTTTCCTCTTCTGGAGGGTAGGGACTGAAGGGCGAGGTTCCCAGCGTAGCTTTGTAGGCTGCCTTCCCAAGGAAGGGCAGTGGCTCACCCCGACTCCCTCATCTTGCTACCCAGAGGCGGTGCTTCTTTCGCCGGTCTCGCGCGCGGCGTAATCAGCGGCTGCAGCCAAGAAGGAGCCGCGGCTTTGCGTGGGTGGCTAGCGCGCCTTCCGCAGGCCCACCTATTACTCGCGCCCTTCTCTCGGGCCTGCGGTCCCAGGGCACCATTTCCCGCAGTTACCTGCTGGCGGACGGTAGGTGTCCAGCTCCTGCCTTCATCCGACGGGCTTATCGAGGTAATTCGTGGTTTCCACAAATGTAGACTCTTAGGGTGAACCATAAACCGACTCAGTCTGGTGAAAGCGATGGAGTCAGGAGGGCGCAAGTGCCAGAAGCTAAGAACAGATCCAAGCTGTGTTCGCACAAAATCGCCCACTCAAAATTTGTAGCCACCCTACTTAGTTCGTGGCTTCTTTCAGGCAGATTAACTCAAAAGTCTGACCAACTCGACGTCAAACGCAACCTGGTCTGGAAACAATGCTTGGTTTATCGATGGGCTTTCCGCTCCATTGGAATATGGAAGCCCCACACGGTCGGGGAAAGTTATGGGAAGTTACGACGCCCTAAAAGTGCAGACCCGCAAGGTGGTCAAAAAAGTCAAGATGGCGGCACACAAATAAGGGAGTTATTTCGATCTCAACTTCGTGGGCCGCCGTCTTACGTTTTTCGACCATGCCTTGTGGATACCTGTGAACCCGAATCTCGCTGTAGGGGACAAACGTGAGGAATGGTGCGGCGATTCCTTCCGTTAAATCTCCTCCCCGAATTAAAAGTCGTTCTGCAGCGACTCGTTTCTGGGTGGATCCCATGGGGAGTTTACAATCGGTGCGGTCACATCCAAGACAGGCCCATCAGGGGTGATGTTGCTTAATTTCTCAATCCCGAGGAAGCCAGCTACTTGCTGCTCCTTCCTGAACCTTCCGCTGCGCCCAAGCCTCGCCGTTTCGGGGAGGCTAAGCCCTCTAAGCCGAGTCGGCCTTATAGCTTCCGGCTTCCCTTGCGGGAGCTTCGAAAACCCCGCAAGCCACTTTCTATGTGCAAAACTCCGGACAGCCGTCTCGTGGCAGCAAAGAGCCGCTGCCCGTCTAGTCTTCGTGGTCATCCAGTGTTCGCCAGTTCAAATTAAGGTGGTCTGATTTTCCGGTCCTAAAAAGAGACGGGGAGGAGACCGAGCGAGGCGTCGAGATGTATAAGTAAGGGCTAAACGATTGGGCCTAAGTAGAAGGAGGGAGCGCTGGGAGCAGGTCCCGCTTTCCTTCGGACTTCCCTTGCATTGAGAGGATGCGCTACGGACTCCCCTGAAACAAAATCGAAGAACCTGCGAAGCCGAAGTTTCCACATTTGGTTTTTTTTCTCCTATTGTGGGAGAAAAGGGGCCGCCTTCGCAACACCGCGGGTTTTGACGGGCGTCCTTTGCCTCGGACACGCGGTTTTCCCTTCCCCCTTTTTGGCCCTCGAATCGTTTCGTAGAAAGTCCCCGCCCTTCCCGACCAAGAGCCTTTTAGGAGTTAGCAGTCGGAAATCAGCGAAAGGATTGATTTCAAAAATATCCAAAAGCACTTCTGTCGAAATGGATCGCTCCGGATTGCGTCCTTCCTCCAAGAGTTCCAGGGATTCGTCTTGGCGCTTTCTTGTGGAAGCAGGACTGTAATTGGTCGTCTAACTCAGGGGTTCCCAAACTTGGCAACTTTTTAAGACTTGTGGACTTCAACTCCCAGAATTCTCCAGCTAGCATAGCTGGAATCCACAAGTCTTAAAAAGTTGCCAAGTTTGGGGACCCCTGGCCTAACTATTTGTTCATTACTTAAAAAGAAACTTGCCAAGCGTTGTGGAAAATGATGTTATTTCGTTGTATTTGTAAACCTCTTTTTTGCTTACAAAACCCGTCCCTCCGAGATTCTCCCACGTGCTTGGAATGTATAAAAGGCTCGAATAAACGTTGGCCATGAGGAAAAAAAAAAGGGGGGGAGCAGCTGGATCCACGGCCGCACTCCCCGAAACGCTTCCAATCGATACCAAGTGAGCATTAACGAAAAGAATGAATCCATCCAGGAGAGAAAGGCTGCGTATTTCCGAAGTTTCGGGTTCGATTAACTTTTGTTACCATTTCCCAAACTAGTTGGCTAAGCCCCAAATGACTTGACTTGGTTTACCCAAAATATAAACCACGTTGTTCCGACATGAACTCCGAGCCACGCGGAGTTCACACAATTGGCGATACCAAAATGAGACCGTCCATTTTCTGATAACGACGAGTAGCCCCGCTGAAGCCTTGACCAATTTCAGCCGCCTTTTTCTCCCGCCTTTAAACAAAAAATGAACCGGCCAGGGAAAATGCATTTCCCCCCCTTCAGAACAGAAATTTCCTCTAACATTGACCCTCCGTTAACGAATTAGAACAGTGTTTCTCAACCTTGGCAACTTGAAGTCCTGTGGACTTCAACTCCCAGAATTCCCCAGCCAGCATAGATTCTGGGAGTTGAAGTCCACAGGACTTCAAGTTGTCAAGGTTGAGAAACACTGAATTAGAAGAAGGGAGAAAAACCCTCGCTGACGCGTCTAAATCAAAAGGTTCTCCTTAGGCAACTGGATCTCCTTTCTTTTGATTTTATGGTGTTGCTCTCGGGTGGAAGCGCGGGGAGGGGGCGGGCGGGCAGGAACGCTCGTGTTTCAGATTTCCCACAGCTGAGTAATAAGAATCGGCGGGAAGGAGTTCTGTCCACCGAGAAGAGAATCCCGCGGGAGAAACCGGGCAGAAGATACGATAGCCCCATTGGCGCGGGGGACGATGGGGAAAGGGGCGTCGATGAAACATTAAATTTGAGCTTCCCTCAGAGTTCTGGTTAGAGACCAATCAAACCTTGATCTAGGACTATTTAAGGACTACCGTGTGAAAAGATAAAAAGTGTGTGAAGGCAGGGGAGATATCAAGTCTGTCTTCTTTAACTGGGAAGTTGTAAGAATCACCATCGGCCCATTTAATTGGATTCGTTAACAGCGCCGCCTTACGCACAAAGGTTCAGAAGGAAATCCTATTGAGTCCCATTGGATACATTAGTGGCAAAGTTTGTATTTTAGAATGAAATGTTAATATGAAGGGCATAGCTTTCCACCAATTCTTACATTTAAACAGCTTAGAGAGGGCTGAAAGCCCTATGAAGCGGTATATAAGTCTAATAAATAAATTTACTCTCACTCAGTATACACATTATTTGACCAGACTGTGTAGCTTTCACAAATACAGAAATACAATGGAATATACTTCAAAACTAAAAAGTTTTCCTTAGGCATTATATATATATAATTATATATTCAAATGCAGACTCCACTGAACTGTTTTTGCTTCATCGTACTAGCTTGTCTCAAAGATCTTTAACTGAATATTACAAGTAAACATTGTAATATTCGGAATGCATTTTAAAAAAGACATTTAGGCATGCTGTGAAGAGGAATGTAAGTCCTTGTTACATTAATGTATTAAAAATATACAGGGAAAATATATCAAGAATCAGAGTAAGACTGCCACCCCATTAAAGTTTCAGTTAAGCAACTAAGAGAATAGCTACATTTTTAAAAAGTATCTACATAGACATGTTAAATTGTTTCCATAACACCTGGAAGGTCACTTGAGAAAGTTAGCTATCTTTTGAGGTATTCGAATTATGCTTCCTATTTTCATCCTCCTCCTCTTCCAACTCAGCTTGGATAACACTCCCTTTTCAAGATCGTCCCCTCCTCCAGCCCTCTGCGGGACTGGGAATAAAGGGCTGACCCGTTTCTCCTAGCAGCTGTGAAGGGAGTGCAGTTAAATCTGGCTCAAGACCTGAAATACCAGGTTAAGGGCAGATTGTGAGAGAGAAAATCTGGTTGCCAGGTGTTGCTCATGATTTAACACAATCAGTGTGGTCCTCCTCCAACATCTATACTTCTAGTTACATCAGTTCACACAATACCTTAAGCCATGGTTATGTTACCACTGCTTATGGAATAAACCCAATTGATTTAGTTCATAAAACAGACTAAACTAGTAGTTTATATTTTGGCTGGTAATGTGAACCACAACTCGAACAGAAATTATCTGAAAAATCTTGGAGAAGCTAGCCAAACATCCAAGACATAAGAAGTCTTGCTCACAGCTTGGTTAGAGTGCCTGAACTATGGTTTGTAAGTAGGTTTAACAGTAACATAGTTGGAAGGGAACTTGGAGGTCATTTAATCCAACCCCCTGCTCACGCAGGAGACCTGTACTAGGGATTCGGAACCGCCGATCTTTCTGATTGAAAAGCTCAATGTCTTAGCCACTAAGCCACCTAGTCAAAAGGCTAGGTCCACAGAACCTTTAAGCAGTGCAACATGACTAACGGCCGCGTTAATTGGCTTCACACACGCAAGGTATCCCAAAGAACCGACATTTGAGTCCGCTGAGTTGCATGAAAGCCTCACTCGTCTAAACCGAACCGCCCGCATAGCCGCGCTGGGGAAGGAACCCTGACTTGCTCCGTTTCTTTGAATTTGGTTGGTTTGGAAGAGAGTGCCACGGAAACGCCTCTTTAGGAGGATTGTGAGCATCGGGGGTGAATATCTGGGATTTCGCTCCCTCCCGGAAAAAAAAAAAAGACCGATTCTGAATCCGCTCTGGAAGGGGATATTAGAAGCGGTGGGAAGCCAGAGAGTCCTTTAAGGTGGGGAAATTCCGAGGTTGGCGCCCTGAGCCTCCGAAAATTAACTTCCTACCTTGACGGTGATCCGTTTTCTTTAACTTTAAGGAAATTGAGAAACTGTTATGCAATACCTCCGGATGAACGATGATAGTTGCTTGCTTGCAGAAAGCACATGTTGGGGACTTCTTTATTTAGGAGTTGATTTATAACCTCCCTTTATTTTGTATAACTTCAGATAGGATGCCTATCTCACCTCCTCTTTGCCCCTCAACAATAATCCTGCAAGGTGGGTTGGGCTGAGACGTCCCCTAAGTTCTCTGTGCAGCTTTCGTGCTCACAGGAGGACCGTCTCTACTCTAGCACCTTACTTGCTGCACTCAACCGGCTCTGTTGCTAACATAAGTAACTCGTGTGTAAAACAGGCATTGCGCACAAGTAAAAGGATCTGTTGCAATCAAATGTGTTTTGTAGGGTATTGTTCTGTTGATTCTGGCACTTTGAATATACCCCGCCCCCCAGAGGTGTTTTTTTTAAAGGGAGCTTTCAAAAACAACTTTATTAGAGTCTTTATGGAAAGTCCTTTGGGGGAGCGCAAAGCATCATATTATTAAGCTTCCCTAACTGTAAAAAGTTGAATATTTTATTAAATTACCACATCATTCATTTCCTTAATGATTTTATTTGGAGGTCTTCAAACTTGGCAACTTAAGACTTGTGGATGCCCACATCAGTTTTTTGTGGGATAGGCCAGTCTAACTGTTGCTTAATCTTGAATCTTGCTCAGTATTTCTCACCTGGGCAACATTTAAGATGTGAGGACCCAAAGATTCTGGAAGCTGAAGTCCACATATCTTAAAGTTGCCAGGTTGAGAAACTTTGCCTTAGCTATTAACGGTTGTGTAACAATTTATATTTGAGGGGGGGGGAGAGGATATGGGACCTTATAATCACAACAAGAAACTGCCTCATTTTGTTAGTTGACAAATTCAGGTATACCAAGGAAATTATAAAACCAACTGAAACAGTTCAAATGAGCAAGAGAATATTTTAATGTTGGAAAAGAAGTTGCTCAGTATGAATCTTGGCTATTTTTCTTCATGTGCAAGTCATAATTTGCATTTTTATTGGTGTTATTTGATCTAAATGATGGTGATGAGGTGATGGCATCTCCAAGTGGTCTGGACCCGGCATTGCAGTTAAGCACAGCCAAATGATCACAAGCTCTTCATACAATCAGTTTTATGTTGCTCTGAATAAAACTACTTGATGGTATGAAATATGAATCTCCTAAAGTATGTTCCTGTGTTTCTAGAAATTCAGTTGACTTTTATCTCCTCTACTGTAATCTTCTGAAAGAATTTGTCAAACTTCAGATACATTGTCCTGTTTACCAACTTGTTCCTTTAATTAAAGATCCCCAGGGGTTCAGTTTTGATATCTGGTGGAACATCTAGTCTCATGATCCATTACTAGCTTAGGATAAATCAACAGAGAGACCCATCTTCTATTCTTTCATATTTAAGAAATTTTGGTTTTAATTCTAGCTAGTACAGATTTCACCAAGCAGTGGCCCTCCAGATTGGCTGTACTTTTTTTTTTTAACCCACTATTGCATAGCATCACCAATAAATATCTTAAGGGTTGGGAAAATGAGTCGTACTTCTGTCTAAGATTTTTGATCCCCCAGGGTGATGGCAGAATCATAAACAAATCTTAGCAATCGAATGCCTGATCCAAGTGGACACTAAGCAAGATGGATAATTTTTGACTCTATGTCTAACTGAAAAAAGTTTAACCTTTTTTTTTGTATGCTGCAAAGCACTTGATCTAGATTCTAGTCTATAAAGCATACTATTTTAATATATAATATTTTTAAAAAGTATAATTGCCTCTTTATGTCTCTGCTGCTCAGGAGTTATGGAAAGAAGACTAATCTGAAGTTCCAAGAGCATCGTCTCTGTGAATTTCTAGCTTGATTACCATTCAGATGCTTATTTGCCTGGATACCACTATAAATTGTGGTATCATAATTGAGCAGATTACGAGCAATTTGCACAGTATGCTTACCAACAATTAATTTAATTATTTGCTTCATTTCATATTTAATGATAATGATATGGATTGGTTTTACACAAATTTGGTTAAACAGTGTTGCCTGATTTGTGGTTCAGTCCATCATGAAAACATAGCCAAGAAGCAGGAATCAAGTTATCCCATTTATTGATTGTACAGGGCCTCCAGCTTTTACTTTAAATTTTAGAAAATACACACTATGTAATAGGAGTAGGCAATTTTTTTTAAAAAAACTCTATCATTAGGCTTCAGTTTCCACCATTCCCAATTAGCATGATTTTGGAACTGTTAAGATTTGCATCTTAATGTTTTAATTGTATTGTTTTTTATATTGCTAAGAGTCTGATTCAGACTGTAGTGAGAGAGAAATTAATATCTGAAGGTTGATGTGAGTAGCCTCCATACAGGGCTGTCAAACTTGCGCCCCGGATGTGTCATGTGCTAGCCATGCCCACTCTCAATTTAGCAAAGTGGGGTGGAGTCCCAATACGTTTGACATTCCTGTGCTATGAGGTTGGTGTCAAGTTGATTATATAGATTTTTTCCATAACAATCTTTCCCCAGATCTGACCTTCTAGGTGTTCCAGTAGTTCATCCATTGTTGTTGTAGACAGTCACTCCATCCTTTGCATGGATCATCTTCTTCTCTTTCCTTTCACCTTCATTAGCATTATAGCCTTTTCCAGAAAGCTATGTCAAAGTACGGTAATTGGATACTGGTTATTTGGGATTCAAGTGGTTGATTTGTTGGCTGAGAAGAGTTTGCTGATTTGTTTAATTTGAATAAACTCTTCATTGCTTTGCTTGATGATGTTTATTTTTTTGGAAGTCCATGGTATTCTCAAGAGTCTTCTCCAACGCCCAATTTTAAAAGCATCAGTACTTTTCCTACCCTGCTTCTTCAGAGTCCAACTTTCACTTCCCCAGTGTAAGGGGGACTTTATGGCTTGCACTATTCTGATCTTTACAAGAAGACACACATCATGGCATCTAAATATTTTTTTAACAGTCTATTTTTTATTTTCCATTTTCATAACATACAATCACATGTATACTATACATAGCCAGTATCCTATAGTATTAAATAGAAGTTAAATCAGTTCTCCTTGTCATCAACACCCAAAAAGATAAAAACCCATTATTAGCTCTTCTGTGCTCCATACACCTTTCTTCTGCCTCTCTCCTACCTCTTTTCTTCCCTCCATCATTCTTTCCTACTCTACCTCCCCTTCCTTTCTCCTTCTCCTCTCTCTACATTCCACTCCTCCTTATCCTCATCTTCCCCCCTTACCCTCTCTCCTATCCCTCTCTTCCTATCTTTCTTCTCCCTTCTGTTTCCCACTCTTCCTCTCAATGGTGTATTTCCGCTTCCATATCAATATACTTAACATATCCTAGTTTTAAAGAAAAAATAAGAGAAGACAGTATACATGTGGGATCAAATTACATTAAAATCTAACACCTCTCGTCAAACCTAATATATATCCCTCCCTCCCACCCTCTCCCCTAACCCCCCCCCCAGCCTTCCCTCCCCTGACTTCCCAGAACCCATACACAGTATAAATCTTTAACAAAAACAGGCTAAAATATATTGGAAAAAAGATTAGAAAATTGATAACATCTTTACATTGAACTTAGCCCCTGCTTGCTAAGCTAACTTTAAAGAATTTATATCAATCCTGATCTTAATCATAAGCTATCTGGAATTTCTTAGTCCCATATTTATTTTGTATATAATCAATCCATTTTTTCCAGTCTCGTTTATATCTCTCATTTGAATGATGCTTAAGATATGCAGATATTTTAGCCATCTCGGCTAAATTTGTGACTTTCAATGTCCATTCTTGAATTGTAGGCAAGTCTTCCTTCTTCCAGTATTGCGCCACCAACAATCTAGCTGGCATCTAAATATTTTTTCAATGGCCTTTACGGATGGCAGCTCTATTGAGTGCTAATCTGCAGTATATGTTTTAATGGCTAGTTCCTTTGTATTTAATGGTTGGTCCAAGTTATCTGCCACTTTGACATCTTCAATGTCAATTCTAAGGCTGGTAGTCATTTGAAGAAAAAAAAACATTTTAGTCCCATTATTTTTCATTGTACTTCCTGACCTAAATTATTTTATAGGTAAGGAACATTTGAATGAAATGCTCATTGCGGTTTTTAAAAAACGTTTTCAGTTTACTTGCAGTTTTTGAACTACTTGGCTCAGACACCTTTAGAAATTTGTTGTTGAGCATTTAGAGAACTACTGTAGATCACAAACTACTCTGTTGATTCTATGTCTATATCCTATTGGTTGTAAAAAAGTGCTGTATATTTGTTTTTATTGTAAAAACTAATGTCTCAAAGGTGCTTTTCAAAAGGCAAATAAACCTCTCTTTTTTTTGGTTATGGTTGAAAATGTTTTGCTTTTTGTACAAGAAGCCTATTCAGTTCTTTTCAATAATATAATTGATATTCAGTTCTTTGGGACAAGGGATACATGGAACCATGAAAGTGGTCAATTCACTGTGCCTTTTAATGCTAATTAAACTCAAACGTGAACATTCATGAAAGATAACTATATTCTGAACACATCTAGCGATTGTCCAGTTGATACTGATCACCCTTTAAGTTTTTCTTGCATGCATTAAATATCAGTTAAAAGGGAAGAAGACAGGAGGTTAGGGAGAAAGGGAAGGCTATTTAAGTAGGCTATATCCTTAATTATAAAAATGTCACCTGTTGTCACCTATACAGGTAAGTCCTCAACTTACCACAATTGAGCCCAAATGTATGTTGTTAAGTGAGAAAATTGTTGAGTTTTGCTCTATTTTTATGACTTTTCTTGCCACATTTGTTAAGTGAATTACTGCAGTTGTTATATTAATAACTCAGTTGTTAAATTAATCTGGTTTCCTCATTGACTTTGCTTGTGAGAAGATCACAAAGGGGGATCACTTGATTCCAGGACACTGCAACTGTCATAAATGTGAGTCAATTGTCAAGCATCTGAATGTAAATCACATGACCACAGGGATGCTACAATGGTCATAAGTGCGAAAAAGTCATAAGCCACTTTTTTCAGTGTCACTATTACTTTGAACTGTCACTAAACGAACTGTTGTAAGCCAAGAACTAGCTGTAACTTATTCTTTCCAAGGCATAGATTACAGCATTCCATTACTATTCAATGTCAAGATGCGGTTACTGGTTGCTGTTGCTTACAGCCAAGATGTGGAGGCAACAAAGGTAGTGATTAGGATTCAGTGTGATTCCCACTCAACTATTTATGAACAGACATTTGTTTAACCATTCTGGTACCAGCTGTTAACACACACAAAAGGCACAACAAAAGAAATTTGCTATATCTAAAACCATGTAAAACCCGAAGGCATTAAAATTTATTAAATGATGCAATAACTGAATTCTTTATTTACAATAGCATTATTTAACATCAAATAAGCAAATAGCATCAGCAAAGCAATATTAACTTGCATAAATGTATTTAAAATTTCTCTGAATATATCTAACTTTGCATAAACTGCTCACACTAGAAATACAAACATCAATGCAGGTGAACAAAGTGATGTTCAAAGTTAACTCAGTCTTGAAAATAAATCACAACCTGAAAACACTGTAAGCTTTCTCCTGAAGAACCATAGTTTATATATTGCTTAGTTTTACCCTTGTATAATCTTTTCATATACACACACTCATACACATCTCAGATGTAACTTCATGAGGAACTGTACAAATAAAACTCACGAATGACCAAAAGGAAAAAAAGTCAATGTTTGAAGTAATGTGTCCATCATCTCTACTCAACGACTGAAAGCTAAGTGATGATGCGCTTATTCCAAAATTGTACACAATTCACTATACAAATATAATACATCAGACAGCTATGTAGGAATATACAAGACTTAAAAACAGATCTAAGGCATTATGCTAGATTTTAGCATTTTGAGGTTCTTGCACATAGCTTTTACCTGTAGTAAGAAACTTAAAAGATTTTGTTTTAGTCTACAAAGAAACACCAGGGAGAAAAAAATCTAATTAAAAACCAAAGCCACTACAGTAATTTTGTTTTGTGCAGAGAATGCTTTTGCTCTTAGGCAGCAATACTACCATACAAATACTAGAAAACTTTAAAGTCACACTAACAATTAATGGCTTAAATTGCATTTCAAAACTGATTGTGTATCTTTGGGTTTTGCAAGTAGAGCTGAACCATCTTTTCATGTGTTAAGCCCATATGAACTCTGTTTTTTTAAAAATACAGATTAAAAATGCTTTGTATAAATGGCAAAAAGCATTGCTTTTAGTTAATACAGACCAATATAAAGACTGGGAGAGGGGCAATCTTTTAAGTTTGAGAAATATTTAAAATAACTAGTGAAATGTTGAACAAGATGTTTATTATCAGCTTACCTGGACATGATTGAATGGTTCTTTGCCCTGTAGAATTATCTATTTTTCTGACTTAATACATCTTGCTTTTTCACACTTTTGTATGAGAGAACACTGATGTTCCAACATAAATCCAATTACTATCTTTAGCAACTTTATTTACTGAATAAGAAATACTGTTTATAAAAAAATTAAAACAACTGACTTGGCATCATTACTGTTGTATCTAGCGTGAATGTTATACTCAGAAAATGCTTAAAACCACTGCCTTTAATTAATTTAAACAAAAGGAAAAATCAGCGATTCCCTGGAAATTGCTGATAATACAAACACTTCATTTTATACTCAGTTGAAATTATCACTAGAGGGTGCTAATATATTTTGAATTGGGTCTTATTTAAAATAATTTATTTGCCTACTAATCTACTAAAGCATGATTGAAAAATAATCCGTTTCAAAACTATTTTTATCATACAATTTAGAATGGTTTAATTCCGTTAATCTTCAGATAATGCATGTGTGTTTCTATTTATTGGTATTCATATTCTCTCAATAATGTAGAGCTCAGGGCTGACATTTTTTTTATTTCAACCAGATGGCTCAGATGTTTGAATAACCAACTTTTGAGTCTGGTGACTAGTGAGAAATACAGTTTTCCCTTCTAAAGGGTAAGAAAGCCACTCAACAGGAAACAGATAATTTGAAATGCATTCTATATAGTCCATAACATGTTATTTTCAGCACTCTATGAAAGTCAATTCCTTTGTATATTTTAACTCTCATTGCAAGCAAACACCAGGTTTCAAGATAACAAGCCTTCTATTTCCAAGGACATGAATATTGACACAGAAAATATAAAATGCATTGCATTTTAAGTAACATTTAAAATTTGAGTTACAGTTATGAAAATTGTAGATTAAGTGGAACAGAAGAACAGGAGGTCGAAAACAATCAGTTTCCTGATATTTCAAGTCCTCAAAAACTGATGTCAGCTTATATTAAAAGAATACTCAGACCACAGCTGGTAAGAGTATAAATAACCACTTTCAGCAGTGGTCTGCTGAACAAGTTTTGCTAAGATTATTACGAAAGAATATAAACATACAAAAAAAGTCGAAAATTGGCTCCTACACTGGCTGCATATAAGGTTAGATAAATGACTTATGAGCAGAATTGCATTTAGAAAAAGAAGTCTCAAGCTTACAAATTAGGTCTAATCAAGGCATTGTAATCCTTTACAAAACACATTTTTTTTCCCCAGGAGACACGCACAGTTATGAAGATATCTAATTTAATACTGAAGTACCTCATTTGGAAATCAACTCCACAACATGTATACCTCACAAAATTATACAGTTAAAACACTAAAATCTTCAACTTAAATTATTGCTTGTTTACATAGAAACTGTTTTGTATGTACCTTACAAAACTTCCTCAAAGTCCACACTGCTTCAAAATAATTGAACACATGATGGTTACTTCTGTAGTGATATCTGCTATAGCTTAAGTCATTGTTTTCCCTAAATATGGAGATGGGAAAGTAGAAAATGTATTGTTTAAATCAGATGCCTTTGGCTCTGATATCATGCCACAATCCTGCCACTTCCATCACCAAGAAATGCACCTTTGTTCAAATGAAATTATTCAGCAACTAATTTACCTGCAACCTAGAACTTAGGTAACAGATCTAGGACTATAATAGGGGTTTATACTTTTATCTAACCTATCAGAAAGTCCAAGTAAAGGCAGAACAGGGATACTAAGATTGGTTAATTTTAAGGAAGCCAAAATCAACATGTGAACTTAAATTCTGTGACTGACTCATGATTTTATCCCAAAGTGATTAAAAAAGCTTTAAAAGCCCTCTCAGAAGATGTTTTAACCCACTTAAACATTTAAAGTTACTCAAATAGACTTAGATCTATTCAAAACCAAGTAAGTTTGTTTAATAGAATAGCATATCTAGCCACTAGATTAGATACCTATTCTCCTCATTTTATCATCTGTCACTCTGGAATTTATAATTTGGTCTACTCCCTACTTCACAAAGTGTCCTAATACAAACCATTGATTTCCAGATGAAACTGAATCCTTTGCACTTGACCGTGTAGCTAAGGAAAACAAAACAAAAAAAGCCCAAATAAAAATCTAAATCTAAAACAGAACAGAATGAGATCATGGTTGGTTTTCCTTAAATACATACATTTAAATACATTCAATCTGACACGTTTTATGAAAACTGGCTATCAACATTTACTTTGCAGGAGAGATCTAAGTTGCACTAAGGTGAATGCAGTGAACAGACTGAGCAATTGTCTGTATGCTAGCTTCAGACTGTCGAAGAAGAGACTGCTCTTCCACCAAGAAAGGTTTGATGTCACTCAAGAATGACGCTCTTCTGTTTGCAGCACTCAATTCTCATTTCTCCAGTTGACGTGCTGGCAGAAAAGATAAAGCAAACAGACACAGGCCTCTCTTCAAACTAGCAAGTAGTTCAGAATGGGGAGCCCAATCAATTGAAGACACAGCCAATCTTCAGGGTCAGCAATATTTCTGTAAAAGAAAGCAACAACATTTATAATTATTCAATTAATTAAGCGTGCGCTTTTATCTTTTGCTGACCTCAAATAATTAGAAAAAAACAGAGAGCTTTTTAGGCTGACATAAGATATAGTAAGGAACAATCTCCAAAACTCCATCGACTGATGATGGAATACATGACTGAATGAAAACCTAGAATCATAAAATTAATACTAAAATCAACAAACAAACAATTAATGAAAAAGATGTTGTCCTTTTTGCAAAAATCCTGGTATTATCCCAAATCCATCAATAAAAGTGTAGCATCTGATTGGACGCAGAATTTGTATCTCCTCTTGTTTGCCTGTCTGTGGAACACCATTCCCATGCCCCCAAATCCTGCCACCCTTTAAGAATGCCTAGACGTGGTTCTCCCTTAGACACTGGGACACATTGACCTGAACTGGTGTAGTGTGAATATACGGGTGTCAGGTTTGATCACAATGTTATGTAATTTTTAAAAAAAATAAATGATGCTTTTGTATTGTGATTTGTTTTAACCTTGTTAGCTACTAAAATCGCTCTGTGAGTTGGTGGCCATACAAATGAATAAATAACCAAATAAATAAAACATGATTTATGACTGAATAAGAGGCAAGCTGAATTTTCAAGAAACTGCATTTCATAGCCTGGGGGGGGGGGGGGTGTCATGCAGGAGAGCTCCCTAAGATGGACAGAAATATGTTTCTGCAGCAGCAGCATTATAGAAGAATTTTTCAGCAGATCTTAAGAATCAGAAAGGTTTTTAATAGGAGGTTCAGCCCTTCAGATTGTCCTAAGACATTTAGGACTTCAGCTTTGCTGGGAAGGTAACAGAGTTCAGTGCACCTTGGCCATTAAGTCATGGCGGCCACATGACCACGGAGACGTCTTCAGCCAACGCTGCCTCTTCGGCTTTGAAACAGAGATGAGCACTACCTCCTAGAGTCAGGAACAAGGAGAAGCTTTACCTTTATCTTACACTTAAAGAACAGTGCAAGATTATTTTTATCCAGGAACTTTGTTGTTGTTCAGTTGTTAGGTTCTTTCCAATTCTTCACAACCCAATTGACCATAGCCTGTTAAGCCCTCATGTCTTCCACTGTCTCCAGGAGTTTGCCCAAATTCATGTTCATTGCATCAATGACATTATCTAACCATATCATCCTGTGTTGTCCTCTTCTCCTTTTGCCCTCAACCTTTCCCAAGATCAGAGTCTTTTTCATGAGCTTCTTTTTTCATGGAAAGGTCAGACTATTTGAACTCCAGCTTCAATATCTGTCCTTCCAAAGAACAGTCAAGGTTGTTTTCCTTTAGGATTGACTGATTTGATCTCTTTGCAGTTAAAGGGACTCAAGAATCTTCTCTAACACAAAAAATCAATAAGTATAGTTCTTCAGCCATGCTGTTGTTGTGAAGTCGTGTCCAACCCATCATGACCCCATGGACAATGTTCCTCCAGGCCTTCCTGTCCTCTACCATCCTCTGGAGTCCATTTAAGCTCAGACCTATTGCTTTGGTGACTCCATCCTGCCACCTCATTTCCTTTTTCTTTTGCCCTCAATCTTCCCAGCATTAGACTCTTCTCCAGTGAGTCCTTCCTTCATATTAGGTGTCCAAAGTATTTGAGTTTCATCTTCAGGATCTGGCCTTCTAAAGAGCAGTCGGGGTTGATCTTCTCTAGTACTGACCAGTTTGATTGCTTTGCAGTCCAAGGGACTCGAAGGAGTCTTCTCCAGCACCATAGTTCAAAGGCCTCAATTCTTTGGTGCTCAGCCTTTCTTATGGTCCAACTTTCACAGCCATACATTGCAACTGGGAAAACTATAGCCGTGACTATACACACTTTTGTTGGCAGGGTGATGTCTCTGCTTTTTAGTATGCTGTCTAGATTTGCCATAGTTTTCCTCTCCAGGAGCAAGCATCTTTTAATTTCTTGGCTGCAGTCCCCATCTGCGGTGATCTTGGAGCCCAGGAAAATAAAATCTGTCACTACCTCCATTTCCTCCCCATTTATTTGCCAGGAATTGAGAGGACCGGATGCCATGAACATAGCTTTCTTAATGTTGATTTTCAAGCCAACTTTTGCATTCTCCTTCTTCTAGAGGCTCTTTAGTTCCTCTTCACTTTCTGCCATTAGAGTGGTATCATTTACATATCATATCATCTGCATATCTGTCTGCCTGACCTTAAGTCTATTCACCATCTCAACCGTATATTCTTAAGGAATATTATTTAAGTCATACCTGAATGGTCTAGTGGTTTTCCCTACTTTCTTCAATTTAAGTCTGAATTTTACAATAAAAAGCTCTTGATCTGAGCCAAAGTTAACTCCATGTCTTGTTTTTACTGATGTATAGAGCTTCTCTATTTTTGACTGCAAAGTACATAATCTGTTTTCTGTACTGACCATCTGGTGATGTCCATAAGTACTACATATTATGTAGAGTCACCTCTTGGGTTGGAAAAGAGTTTTTGCTATGACCAGCATGTTCTCTTGACAAAATTCTGTTAGCTTTCATCCAGGAAATAATTGAAAATTTAAAATAGAAAATGGACAACTTCACATTTCAGGGCTGTATCAGTTCATGAGCACCTTTTAGCTCACTCTGAATATGACTATTGAAAATGAACAGCAGTTGCCAGCCATTTGTAGTAGCAATTTCATAAAAAGACCTACGACAGGAATAATAAGACTTAACTCCAGGGAGAGGCATAAAGAAACTCATGCTATTAACCATTTGGATGGCCATCAATTATGATCCTTAGACCTTCAACAAACTTAAGTGAAGCCCAAGGTTAACTAAAAATTACCCACTCTAATTGAGCTAGTGTCACAGTTGGAATATTAATTATTTCATACCCGTGATGCATCTCCCTCCTGCTTTATCATGTCCATTCCAGGTAGTTGGTTTGGAAAAAGACTGCCTCCTCTCATCGCAGGATCATTGACCTGAGAAAGGACAATGTTTTAACTCAGTCACAGAAACAAAAGACGTAAACAAATCGAAACCTTCACTCATGCCCCTTCCTTTTGTTTAATAAAATATTCCCAACTAACAGTTGAGGAATTTATTTTAGTACCATGCCTATCTTTGAATTTCTTTCTCTTTTCTACAACACATTATTATCTGACTGCATAATTTTTTGACTTGTCCTACTGTCAGTTTGCTATTTTGAAACAGGAGACAGCAAACAGAGGTAGATTGAAAAGATGGAAAATGAGCGTATAATAAAATAAAGCTTTATTGTAACTGACTCAAAAATATTTCATAGAGATATACTTGTCAGAGGCTTTAAAAAAATGCTATTTTTTATACTGACACTATCTCACAACACTCCAAAGATCTGAATTTGAATTTGAAAGTTTATTTATAGGCCGCCCTTTTCCCTGGGGGACTCAGGGCGGCTTACAACTCATGGGGGAAGGGGATACAAACCATGACACATAAGAACAATACATAATTAAAAAGAACACAACATTCATACCATTCGGGTGGGGGTGGGTTACAATCTTTAGCCCCAGGCCTGACGGGATAGCCAGATTTTAAGGGCTGTGCGGAAGGTCTGGAGGGTGGTGAGGGTACGAATCTCCACGGGGAGATCGTTCCAAAGGGTCGGAGCTACTACCGAGAAGGCTCTCCTCCGCATGGTTGCCAGTCGACACTGACTGGCAGATGGAACTCGGAGGAGGCCTAATCTGTGTGATCTAATTGGTCGCGAGGAGGTAATTGGCAGGAGGCGGTCTCTCAAGTATCCAGATCCACTACCATGAAGGGCTTTATGGGTGGCGAGTAGCACCTTGAAGCGCACCCGGAGATTGACAGGTAGCCAGCGCAGCTCGCGGAGGATAGGTGTTATGTGGGTGAACCGAGGTGCACCCACAATCGCTCGCGCGGCCGCATTCTGGACTAGCTGAAGTCGCCGGATGCTCTTCAAGGGCAGCTCCATGTAGAGCACGTTGCAGTACTCCAGCCTAGAGGTCACAAGGGCACGAGTGACTGTTGTGAGGGCCTCCCGGTTCAGGTAGGGTCGCAACTGGTGCACCAGGCGGACCTGGGCAAATGCCCCCCTGGTCACAGCTGACAAATGGTGGTCAAAGGTCAGCTGTGGGTCCAGGAGGACTCCCAAGTTGCGAACCCTGTCTGAGGGGGTGTAGTGTTTGACCCCCCAGCCTGAGAGATGGAACACTTGCCAAATTAGCGGGAGGGAAACACAACAGCCACTCGGTCTTATCCGGGTTGAGGACAAGCTTGCTAGCCCTCATCCAGTCCCTAACAGCTTCAAGGCCCCGGTTCATCACGTCCACCGCTTCATTGAGTTGGCACGGGACGGACAGATACAACTGGGTATCGTCCGCATATTGATGGTATCTTATCCCGTGCCGCCGAATGATCTCGCCCAGCGGTTTCATGTAGATGTTGAAAAGTAGGGGGGATAAGACCGAACCCTGCGGCACCCCATATGTTAGGGGCCTAGGGATCGATCTCTGCCCTCCAACTAACACCGACTGCGACCTGTCCGAGAGGTAAGAGGAGAACCACTGCAAAACAGTGCCTCCCACCCCCACCTCCCGCAGTCGTCGCAGAAGGATACCATGGTCGATGGTATCGAAAGCCGCTGAGAGGTCAAGGAGAACCAGGATGGAGGCGTGGCCTCCGTCCCTGGCTCTCCAGAGGTCATCGGTCAATGCGACCAAAGCGGTTTCTGTGCTGTAACCAGGCCTGAAGCCGGACTGGAATGGGTCGAGGTAACTAGCTTCCTCCAAGGACCGCTGGAGCTGGAAGGCCACCACCTTCTCAACAACCTTCCCCACAAAGGGGAGGTTGGAGACTGGACGATAATTGTTAAGAACGGCTGGATCCAAGGATGGTTTCTTCAGGAGGGGTCTCACCACCGCCGCTTTAAGTGCGGAGGGAAAGACCCCCTCCCGAAGGGAGGCGGTAACAACCGCCTGGATCCAGCCCCGTGTCACCTCCCTGCTGTTAGCAACCAGCCAGGAGGGGCACGGGTCCAGTACACAAGTGGAGGCACTCACAGCTCTCATGGCCTTGTCCACATCCCCAGGGGCAACATCCTGAAACTCAACCCAGCGATGGTCCATCAGATTATCCCCTTGTGCCTCGGCTGGATCAGGTTTTGCCAATGGGTCTGGAAAATGGCTCATTGATTGTTTGTCACCAAGGGGATGGGAAATTATTGTTTTATTGTTTATCCCTTTTTATATTGGATTTTTTATTGTTTGTAGGCTGCCCATAATCACTGAGAGCGAATAGGTGGTCATGTAAATCCAATAAATACATTAAATAAATAAACAAACAATTAAATTATTAAATAAATAAATATGCTTGCAGCACACTAAAAGCATGGCTAGAACACACATATTAAATAAATTAAAGAGATCATACTGGAATTACCATGAACACTTGACCTTTTAGAATAGACCAACATAGAAACATCATTAATAAAATTGAACAATCATTAATTTAACTAGAATTTATAAACAGAGAAAGACATTAAAGGTAGTTTAAGATGGCAATTGGATTTAGTCAAAAAATAGAGCCAAAAGTAGATTGTGTAATACTTTTAACTACTGAGGGATGGAAGGAGGTTGATTCAAATCCCAATTTTTCTACTAAAAACCAACTGGCCCAGGTCACATAAGTGTTATGTGACAAAACACATAATGTTTTGTGAGTATAATGCTCTAAAATCTCATTCAGTATGGGCAATGTATGGATTTTGCATCTCAGTGGAGAAAGGGGTTACATGTCACTTTCTCTTCCCTGCTTGTCACCCACTCTTTTTTCTTTCTGACATCATATTTTCTAATTCCCAAGCAGAAGTCTGTCAGGAAAAGAACAAGCAGTTCTTCCCAGAAATGACCCTTTGGGCTTGCATTGCAGTTGCCCACCTGTGACTTCGATGGAGTAGTAAATATTTGGAAAATCCACTATACTGCACATCTATTAGAAGAATGAGCAATTCCTGAAGTTCATACTTTTAATATAACTAGTATGATTTATAGTACAACATTAGCAAAATATTTTGATGTTAAAAGTAAATCTATGTCTAAGTATGCCAGGCTGAGATTCTCACCTGCTCGGGACCCATGGAGGGCAACCCTGATGTAGGCACAGAGGTTGCAGAGGTCATGCTGATCTGCCCTGTCATCTGGTTCATGTTGTTCAACCCAGCACTGTTGGCCACCATGGACACATTGATGCTCATGTTGTTATTGTATATGCTGGTATTTGCTTGCTGCCCAAAGTGTGGTGGAGATTGTTGTGAAAACATGCTACATGATAAAGTACAATGGCCATGTCAAAATCAGAAAGATACACTTATAGGACTCACATATTCCTGAACTCTTCCAAGAAACACCTATGACAGTGATGGCTAACCCTTTTGTACTCGTCTGCCGAAAGTGTATGCCCACACGGGCATCCCCACACCCATAATACAATGCACATGTGACCTGCCCTGCTCGCTCTCCTTGCCACCAGTGGATGCCTACACTGTTATAGGTGTTATGCCTGACTTTATTCATCTCTAGTATTCATCTCCACTGTTCAGTGATGCATTTCCTGCCTGTCTAGGATATACCTCTATCTGCTCCTGTGAGGCACTTCCTGTTCCTTTTGGATGTATATAGTTATGTTCTCAATAGCTTGTTTAGTGTTTTAATTGCATTTTGATTAAACAACACACGCTGCAGAGACCCGAAAATCAGCTGACTAGAGGGGGGCACATGCATGCGTGGTGGAGCTCACGGGGTGACGGCTCACGGGCCAGAAGAGAGGCCTCCAGATGCGACCTGTGGCATGCGTGTCATAGGTTCGCCCATCATGGACCTATCTGATTGGATGCACATAAGTATCTCTTCCAATAACAAAATGCGATCCATCCTTTTGCTTGATCAGAATTTCTATCTATTTCTTGGTCAAATAAAACTCTGATAATATTATAGGAGAGAAAAAAGTTACAGAGAATTCTAAAAGGCTCCCCATTGTATGGGAGTTGGTGAATAGAGTGTACAAAGAAGTTATGTGACATTAATTCAAACCAGGAGGTTACAAAATGCAACCAAAATACATTCTGAATCTTGAAATGTACCTATTTCCACCAATATTGCCTTGTCCCCATCCATTTATCTCTGTAGAAGACTGATAGGCAGGATTGGCCTGAGATTGCTGTATCAAAGGATTCTGAGTATGAGCCATTCTTGGGGACATCAGGGGACTCTGTGGAGTGGTAGCTCCAGTGAAGCCTGGATCAGGCTGCTGATTTATTCCTAGAAAATATAATAGGAACTTCAATCATGTGACAGGACAATTAAGACTACATGCTGTAATACAAAATGTCCATTATGGATTCATCTATTTGAAGAGGATTCATTGAACAATAACAAAGCTTTCCATTGTTCCTTACTGTTGCTTTCCTATCATATATACTGCAGAGCTGGCTTACTGTTTTAATTTGCCCTCATTGTGATCAATAGCAGGCAGTGACATCTGCTGGAGATATTTATTTGACTGTATTCAAGAAGAATTTTCCAAAAAGAAACCCCCTCTTCCAGAGGCTGATGCCTATATATTATATAAAAAATAGACCGAGAAATCAAGTAATACCCAAACAAGCTCATTAAATAAGTGGAAATGACACTATGACAAACAAGGTGTTGATATCCAATGCTTAATACCATTAACAACATGTAAAAAACATTCAAACTCATGTATACTTTTAGAGTTGTCATTTCATAGAGATCATTTGTTGAAGAAATGAACACCTTTTTATTTTTATTTTAACTTAGGATTCCAAATTTGAAAAATTGGTTGTTTTTCCCAAGATGTGACATTGGGGCAATATAAAAGTAGATTATATATATATATATATATATATATAGATAGATAGATAGATAGATAGATAGATAGATAGATAGATAGATAGATAGATAGATAGATAGATAGATAGATAGATAGATAGGATAGATGGATGGACAGACAGACAAACAGACAGAGATAGAAATAGATAAGAGATAGATAAATATGATAGATGATAGATAGCTATGAGATAGCTAGATAGATAGATAAGATTAGATGGATGGATGGATAGATAGACAGAGATAGATAGATATGATATGTAGATATGAGATGATAGCTAGCTAGATTGATGGATAGATAGATGGATGATAGAGATGATAGATAGATATAGTTAGAGACAGACAGACTGATGGCAGGCAGGCAGAATTTTCAAAAGGCTTGCAAGCTAAAATATCTCTTTGTGGTCCTCATTCCACAATTATTTTCCAGACTCTCAGTGAGCTAGCTTACTCTAAGAGTCTTCCTTGCAATTATAAGATTAAAAACTATGATCCAAAAAAGAAACTGAAACCGTATAAGCAGTAAAGTCTGAAGGGAAAAAAAAGCCCAATACCATAATTTGGAGGAAATGGAAACTGCTGGGGGTTTGTCTGGGGAATCCGTGGGTTACTCATGGTTGCTGGTATTCCCCCAGAGGCCACCATACTTGGCGTCATATTCATACTCTGGCCCCGCATCATCAGGGTTCTCTGTTGAACTTGGTGCATCTGTCTGTGCCTCAGGTGTTGGCTCAGTAGCTCTCTCTGCCTCTGGGCTAACATTTGAGAATTAATATTTCCCTACCAAGAAAGCAAAATGTTTATCAGTGTAAGTAGCTGGAAGTCATTTTCAGAGTCTGATTTAGCACATGCCAGATAACAGTTTTGAAGACATATATGATAAATATGTTCCTGATATGCAATTGAACAAACAAGTAAAGCCTATTCATATTAAGACTAGCATTCAAACTGTTTGAAAATAAATTCTACAAAAATTAAGAAAATCAGTTGTACCTTTTATCTCATAAATAAATGTCTCGGTTAAAAAGAGGGCTGTGTGTGTGTGTGTGTGTGTGTGTGTGTGTGTTTCGATTTTGCTTTTACTTATTAAAATACTGGTGGATTCATTCCGTGGGAAGGACACTTCATTTAAAGTTATCTTAAGGAAACGTTTTTCACTTTATACACATTATAATTAGTTTTAATTATATTTTAAGAATTTGAAGCAAACATTTTAAATTTCAAAATATCTTGCCTTAGTGAAATGGCCTTTGGAGGTGTGGACTGCTTTAAGTGTTTGGAGAATATTGCATGCTTGAAACAGTGTGTCTCATGCTTAAAACAGTTTTAAGCTACAGAAGACTCCCAAAACACTCAAAATAGCCCATTTTGCATTAGAAACAATGAAACATTTGTTTAAAATATTCTGTAAATTATTCAATTAAAAACATTTTGCACAGCAGAACTATATTCTTTCATATAGTCACTACTCAAGCTGGTATTGAATTTAAAATATTCTCATATAAAGAAGGACAATCTAGGTAATATAGGCCACATACAAGTTAAATAAATAAATACTTCGTACAATAACATATGGTGCAGTTGCAGAAATTATGAAACACAAGTAAAAATCTACAGAAAAGAAAAATTGGCAGTATCTGTTCCCTCACCTGTGTAGGTACTCCAGGTCTTAGAGACAGGTTCATACTGGAAACATTGCCAATCTGATTGATCAATGGCTGGCGATTCTAGGTAAGAAAAACAAGTCAGATACATATACACACACAATAGGAATAAAAAATGGATTTTATAAAAGTGCCATTTCAATAAAGACCATAATTACCAGTATATCATATTTTGTTGTGCAGCTCAATCTGAATAGCTACTTACATCAACAACACTCAGTGACAGAAATGTAACACATACAGGTACTCTTGGTTTAGGACAAGATTAGGACTAGAGTTTCCATTGCTAAACAATGCAGTTGTAAAGTGAGATTCTATTGCTTAGCAATAGTCAGCCCTGCAGTCCCAGTTGCCATCATTAACTGAATCTCACAATTATTAGATAAGTTAATTTCCTCCTGGTTTCCTGCAATCAAAATCTATGGGGAAGCTGGTAGGAAGTTACAAGTGCTAGACCTATAGGCAGGTAAGTAGCTGCTGCTGGGTGTGAGACAGAGCAAAGGAGTGGGTAGGAGTGTGGAGGAGGGTTGGAGAAGGTGCGCAACAGGTGTGTCATGGGTGTGCAAGAGGAACCTTGGGAAGGGACAAGGATGGTGGACAGGCACTGCATGGATTGGGCGCATGAGAGAGATACTGTGTGAGTTGGGGAGAATGCATGGCCAGCAGGAATGCAGAAGGCTAGGGGAAGTGTGCGAGTGGGGAAGACTTACCCCAACAACTTGCAATTTTCCTGCAAGCTTCTCCTATGACTTTCTAGGGAAGATGGCATGGAACTGGTGCTCATGTGATCACAGGGTGCTTGGCAACCAGTCACAAGTGTGAAAGGGTTACCAAGCACCCAGATTGCGATCAAGTAGCCATAGGGGTGCAGAAACTCTGAGGATCAGTTTTAACCACCATTACTTCAGTAACTCTTGCAGGGTTGCTGAACAAATGGTTGTAAGTTGAAAACCCAGAAAAAAAAATGCTGGCAAAATGTATTTGCCATCTTGAGGGAAAGAAATGTTCTTTTGTTCTGTTCTTAAATTCAAGCAAGTTCTCTGATGTAATATCTTACAACTTATGAAAAGAAATACTTCTGGTTATTTTTTAAAAAAATGAAAGTAATATATGCCCTATGGTTTACAAGGTTAAAGAGTTATCAAAAACACCACTTTAGCTTTGAAGACGTATAAAAGAAATGAATACTCTGGATGAAAATAAATAAATAGCATCCGAAAAAGAACATTTACAGATAGGTTCACATTTAATTCATACATAGTAAAATATTTTAGAAGCCATTGACACACATGGTGCTGGTCAAAGAAACATAAAATGAGTACCTGCTGGGCTTGAAGCCGATGCTGCAACTGCAATCTCAGTTGATTGGGCGGGTTTTGTACTAGACCAGTAGGCCTCAGACCAGGCCTAGGTTGCATCCGTAGTGCTGCATAACCTGGGCGCTGTGCCATTGGGTGAAAGTTTGGGTCCTGCAGTGGTGTGTAATTGCCTTGGGCCATTTGAGCCTGAGATGCATACTGTTGTGTGAAAACTGGTGCCTTTTGTTCTAGAATGATGTTTGGTTCCTGGTTTGAGAATGATTCTGGATCCACTCCTTGGGTCTGCTGAAGAAAAAAAAAGCATATATATATATATATATATAAAGCTTTGGAGCCCACATATGTAGAGAACACGGAGAAACATAGCTGAGACCCAGCTGCGACAGAACTCTATGCAGTCTATGGTTAAAAGTGATATATATAGGTTCATCTCCCCCGCCCCCCCCCCCATTTTTCTGTAATGTTTGGCTAATACTTATTTTCTGTGCTGAAGCCTTTTCTAGCAATTCATAATGTATGCATAAATAATAATAAATATTACAACAACAACACCCTACTTGGAACAGCTTATATCCTCCAACGTTACCTTAACAGTTCATAGGTCCTTGATTAGGACTCAAGCTATTGAGCTACCAACCAGCCCCAAAGGCTGTGAATCTCACCAAAGATTAACCACATAATAATAACAACAAATATATTTATTAATTAAAATATTTCTGGACAGTTTCCCATTAAAATTTGTTAAAATAAAATTTAAAAACAATATCACAAATAAAAGAACTGGGGAAATCAACATAAAAAGAGGTGAGGGGTTTTTTTTTTTAAATAAAAAATATTTAAAATATATTAGCCTTTGCTTGCTGATGTTTCACAAAAAACACTCACTGAGCAATCCAGCAATCAAGAAGTCGTGATTTAAAAGACAAGCCATCAGCCCTCATTCCCCATATTGTCATTACAATAACAATCATATCGGAGGACATGAAGCATATTGTCAACATTACCTGGTATAGCTCTGAATAGCAGAGGAGGAATGGTGTTTGAAACAAGTAAGTAATTCTCATATAGTTAATTTCAAGAAGCTTAAGTCCAGGACCCAGAAAGTAGAAATATCCAATATAGCAATACCTGGCTGACAAGTTCTGGTATTCCAAGAGCTCTATCAATTTCTTCTAGACCATCAAAATTCCTTAGTGCCATATAAAGCTGATCAAAGAGAGCTCCTTCATCACTTGGAGACTCAGAGACAGGATGCTGACACATCAAATCATCCGGAGAGCCTACAAATGGTTGCCTACAAAGGGCACAGCTTGATGAGCAACTTGAGGGGGCAAAAACATTTACTCTTTAGACATTCCAAATTAACTGGATGTTACATACATTAGGTGTGCTAGTTTGTTAGGCAGATAAGTTGAAAGCAAACTCAATAATTCTCTAGAACTCAATATGTCTAGCTAAAGCATACTTAAAATGGCAAAATACTTTTTATCATTCTCTCTCTTTCACACATACACACACACACACACACACACTAACACACTCTTACTTTTTTCTAAACTTCTCAGTCAAAACCTGAATGTAATTGTACAGACCTATTTAGGAAGTGAGAAGAAAAATTGCTATTGATTTGGAAATTTGTATAACAATGATTTACAACAATAAATTTTGTTCATATTTATGATGGTGTATTCAATTTGACAGCTTAATTTTATAATAAGCTACATAACAGACCTAATCAGATCATTTAAATCTGTGAATGCAGGAGTTTGCTTCTCATTTTAAAAATAATAATAATAAACAGGCTATTAGTTAATCCTGATAACTAAGAAATAAATAACTGAAACTGAGTAATATTTTATCATAAAAGGAGATGAAATCTAATTAGTCCTAAAACAGAGATCAGCAAATAGTAAAAAGCAGTTGCTAGTGTGATCATTTATACAAAATAATATACATGAAGGAAAAATTAAGTGCTGAACAAATTATAGTCATGATACAAATTCGCTGTTCATGAAATTCATAAATAAAAAATTGCTGACGTGAAGCAATCACTCAATGCTGTCCAATGACAGAACAGAACTAGGGTATGTGCAGGAAGAAAGGAAGATGATGATATCTGTTGCACAAATGGAAATCTACTAAAGTTATTCCTTAGCTATCATATGTTATTGCCATTACTGCCCATTGCTTAATAAAAATTGTAACTTTTTAGTTATAACATAAATTACATGTCCAACAACAGATACAAGATATGGTAAAATCTAGGGGCAGTTGCACCACACTGTTCCCAATTGTTAAAGCAGTTTGAAGTTGACCATTGATCAACTCCACTGTTACTAACCTTACAATCTGAAAATACTAATAGACAATCTGCTTTTCCATTCAACTGTGCAATGATAGAACACGAAGTTAACATTCAGTCAGTGCTACATCCAGAGCTTAACTGAAAGTTGCATGCATTTGTTACATTATTGCCAATGAACAACCAACCAACTTGCTCATTTTGGGGGGGGGGGGGAATGCAGAACTGTTGAGGCTCTACATCTTGTTTCATACAGTGACTGAATGTCTGCGGATCGAGACTAGAGACTGGTTGGAGCTCAAGAACTGGAAGGTAAGAGAGACCAAATTCTCACAAATGAAAAAATGGCCTATCCAAAAGATCTTGAAAGCTTTGGTCCTATAAACAGGAAGACTACTTTGTGTGTAAGTGTCTACTGACTGTGGAATATTCTATCTTATCTGCCAAACACAGACCACAATGTGAGGCCAGAAAAATATGGACTCCATGTGGAAGTGCCCTACTTTTACAAGTCAATAGTATGAGGCTGCATTTGCCTAAATATTTTGCTTAATGCTTGACTGTTGTTGGGGGAGTAATTTGTGCTTACATGGTAATTTACTTAATGATTAAATTATTATAGTTTCCTAACAGATTTTATGCTACCTTGAATAATATGGAAATGGAGTTAACAAAATATTTAAAGTAATAAAATAAAATACTAAAAACATAACGTTTTATTCCACTGCAATAAAATGGAAGGCTCCTAGGGGTACATACTGGTAGGACATACCATAGGAATTAAAAGAACCATACTTCATTTGAAATTAGGAAACATGTAAACATATAAAACACAATCAACCTGATAAAATAATTAAAACTATGAATTGCCTGAAAATGAGATGGATGGGATATAATTTTAATAAATGATAAGATAAATAGATAGATAGATAGATGATAGATAGATAGATAAATAGATAAGATAGAAAAATAGATCTAAATATCCTCCAGAAGAGCTCTTAAAAAAAAAAGGTAAAACAAGATTGCCTAAGATACTGATCCTGGTATAATTTTTAAAAATGAATAATATTAAAAATTATAATCTCAAATCAAATAAATTCAATTTTAATGTACTCGTCTCTCTCATCCTGTTGGAAATGGCACCTTCCTTGTACTAGGTCTAGCTAAACAGGTCATGTTGAGACATCTTCCTGGGAAGATGATGTGGGAAGGATGATGCGTAGGTGTAGTTTTAAGATGCCAACCTCTTTCTACTCTGCCAATCATTTGTCACAGTCTAGGAAAATCCTTGGCTCAGTCAAGGGATGTTTGCTGCCTTCCTTGTGTAGCAAGTGGTAATAATAAGAACAATCAGTGAAACACCTATAGTTCCTTTCCTTATGTTCATTTATTTATTTTATTTTATTATTTATTTATTTAAATTCAATTCTGGAGTCCAACGAACAGTCCCAAGGCAGTTCAAAAAGAACAAACTATGCAGAAACAGAACAAATTAAATAAAGCAAAAAAATACAAAACAGTTAAGACTTACCTGTTCTGACTACTAAACGATGCCTGATCAATGGGCAATATACTGTCAGGCCAAGGAGCAGTCTGATTGGGAGGGGCTTGCTGTTGGGTGTACTGAGGGGCTCCCATATTCATCTCCAGTTCTGAACCGCCTGAAGAACAACCATCACAAATAAAATATCACTGGAATTGCAGGTGTTGCAGAAGACCAACAATCTGCTGCTTATTGTATATACTATATTTCCCTATACACTATAGATGAGTATTTTTTACATTAACCTGGATTGGGATTAGTCAGAGACAAATTCAATTCAAATAAGGCTGCTTCAAAAGAAAATAAAAATATGTTCTTATATAATCAGCATGTTATGCAAAAACATTCAAGCGCATCTTTTGTATAATTGAACTGAACTCCCACAGCTGCATTTATATCTAATTAAAATGTATTTGTCATCCCTGCTAATATTATAATATTCAGTATCTGCTGAAACTGTGCAGACTATGACTGGACTCCACCTTACCCATATTCATAACTTGAGATTGTAAAATTTGTCTTGGAACAGCTTGACTGTTAGATCTCAAGGGAAGGCTGGGTGTTGGGTTACGTATCATGCCTCCTTGGATTGGCCTGTTCATGGCACTTGTTGTGGCGGCACAAGTCACTCTCACAGCAGCAGCTTGGCTACCCCAGTCTCCTGATGACATAGCGGGCCGAGGAGTATTACCAGCAATCATTCCTATTAAAACACACACATGTTTATGTTCAATTATGGCTTCAACCCAGTGCTAAACTGTTTTTAATGCCACTTTTACAATCAGCTCATAAGTCAAGCCATAATAATCAAGAATGCTTTCAAAAGTAGCAACTAGCATTGATGCAACATCTCGGTCCCACTGCCAGTTTAGTGCCATGGATAGGTATCTGAGCATATTTTTTCACAAATATGTGCTCCCAAAAATAATAATCCAGTAAAATATGCATTCTTACAATTAGAAAAACCAGAGATCCTTGTGTTATCATATTAATTTGCTCAGATTTCAAATAATTAAGAGAGAATTCATTTCTGAATAAACATCCTTAGGCTTCTACTTTAAAAGTGCAATATTATAGCATAACCAGTCCAATGAAAATACATTTATCTGAACTCAAGTGAAATTCTCCTGAAAATAAAAATGCCCAGCATTGGGTAACGGTCTCATGATCCAATTCAACGTATTTTATGTTAGTTTTAGGGTACTGCTGGGGTAAGTGATCCTTGTAGTCAGATGCCTATTCTTTCTATATTAGAAGCAATGTGTTATCACAGAAAAAAAATCACCAAATATATTTTTTTACCTGGATTATTATTCCCAAGATTTCCTTGATTTCCCATCATTCCTTGACTACCCAACATGCTGGGCTGAGGTATCACTGAATATGGACTATTGTTTCTTATGGGTGGAAAAGTTGCAGCACCTGGTGCATTTTGCAAAGCAATGTCAAGCTGCAAGTTCTGGTTCGGCAACATCCTTCCCAACTGCGCTTGTCTTGCATTGGTAAAAGCTGAACAATAGAGGGGGGGAAAAGATGAAAAGGGAAAACTGGGAGCTTTGAAAATTACATTATAAATATACACCCGTGGTGGATTCCGGGCTGTACGGGCGTACCGGTGGTAGCTGGGAGCAGCAGCCACCAGACCAGAACGGTGGCTTGTTTGGCCCACCCACCACTTTTTGATGCAAACGGGCCAATTACACATGGTCGCCCAGCCCCTGTGAGACCTCCGCTGAGCAACTGAGTGTCGCTGGGCGGTGGCATGCCCGATGAGAACACCCGGCCCCGTCACAGCATACCGGTTGCGACGGGATCCAGAACTCACCACTGATATACGCCATTAAGTTCTTTTCAAATTAATTTAAAAACTAGGTTTCAAAAACAAATGCAGATATTTATAGACATTTGACAAAAGTTATTTTTAGACTTTCAGGTGAATCCACAGAGAATTTAAAATTAAATGAAAAGCTCCACCATCTACTCTACCAACATCCATCATTCAGCTGGAGATTCCTGCACTGATTTCTGACGTGGTAATATTTTACAAAATTGTTTTCATGCTCAGCCTCTGTCTTGATACAATATTAATCTTGTCATTTAATAAAATATTGCATTTAAAATGAATGAAACTTAATAGAAATTACAACAATTTCTCTAAGACCTGACTTGTATGGATTAAATGCATAACCTCATAGCACTAACTTTGGATTTCATGCAACAGAGAAAAGTAAAAAATATGTTTGATGCTCCCTTCCTTGCCTGCTTAAGTAATAGTCTGTTAAGTTTCACTTTAGAGCTAGGATGGGAATTCTTTTTCCTTAAACTGCAACACAATCATGTTTTATGAATTAGTACATTAAAGAAACACTTTTATTTTTGTGCCTTGGTGAAAATTGAGCTGATAGAACGTAGGTGTTCAATGATTTCATTGTACAGTGCAAGTCATAACCATGTGGTAATCCCACAGATTAGTGATGGAAATAAAATAAAACTTTCAATAAAATGAAAAGCTATTTATTTATTTCTAAGTCAAACAATATTCTATTACGGTAGTTGGAAGATTTCACCATGCTGTGATTTATTAAGGTGAGCAGCAGGTGGTGCTGTTTGTTCACTGAAGACTTATAAAGCCTAGCAACAATCTGAAACTGGCATGGTGGCTTTTGAAAAGATTCATTTCAATACTATTATCTGTTTCTAAAACCCGATAAATAGTTCAGACTCACTGCTCTGAGAGATCCTCCCTGTGGGTTTCTGGGATCCAACAGGTGTGCCAGGACTGTTGTCACCTGTAATCTGCATGAGGTCATTGATGATGGCTTGTTTGTCAACTGATCCTGCTGAAGCAACTTGTCGGGTATCTGGGAAAAGTTGTGACAACTGGCTATTCTGTAGATCATCTAGAATTTCTTCCAGGTTATCAAGCTCGCTGCCAGGCTTTCATGGAATTTGAAAAGAAAACACACATTTTTCATAGGTCTTTTAATCTGGGCTAGACCAAAATACTAGGAAACAGAATCAATACCTCAGCATTAAAAACATATCTGAAATCTGTTCCTGAAAAGAAAGAGATTTACTTGTGTCTCACTTAAACTAGACACCAGGACACACATAACCCTTTAGTGTTCCTTATCATGGTGCCTTCTGGAAGTACAAAATAGGCCAAAATATAGTCTCTTAAAAACTAACTAGTAAAATTCTCTGTCTGTAGTTTAGCCATGAATTGGCAGAGAGATGTCTCCAAGGGGGAGGGAGAGGATGCAGATTTCCATGGATGTAACAAAGAATCTTTGTTCAACAGAAATCAACACTCTGTCATTACTGTAATTCTGCTTGGTTATAACAGGACTAAAAATGTTCTATGTAATAGTTACTTCCACATGGTTAAAAACATTTTACGTTTCATCTGAACTTTCAATCACGGACAGAAAAATGTGAACCATTTAAAGAAATGAAGACAAAAGAAAATATAATAACTTTTGCGGCTGGAAACTTATAAGTTGAACCAATGTACTACTGCTCAACATGTAATAAATTGAAGAGTAAAAAAAAAACCTAGGGTGAGAGAAGTTTGGAGAAATATCTCCAATTTCTTTTTAAAAAAAGAAGAGGAGGAAGTCACAGAGTATTAGTAAACCTAATAGGCAATAATCCCCTTAAACCCAACAAAAGAGGTACAATAGGTGTAATAAATTCCAGAACTTTGCATACTACCTCAGAATAGCATTGGAGCCTCGTTTCAAATGGAGGATAATACTATAGTAAGCATTGGGCTTCTTTTAGTTCCCTTGCACATGTTACTACCATGCCCTCAATTTATAAGTAATAATTTTAAAGGATTGGGCTTTTAACAGTCCCATCCTCCAAATATGAGCTCTACCAGCTTTAGAAATGCACAGCATAAGCAAGCCAGACAACAAATGTCTGTTCTTTACATACTTCAAAAATAGCCAAACAAAATGCTGTAAGAAACTTTTCTTTTGTTTCCTCCCTTGTCAGAATGGCTTACAAAGTATGTTCGTACACCTAGAATTCTGAAATAGGATTGGGGGGCCATGAAGCTCCTGGGCTTCTTTAGACCTTTCAGGTTAATCTGTGGACAGAAAACCAAATATATAAATTGGAGGCAGGGATGGGGTGTGTGTGAGGTGAATCATGTCCCTAGAGAACAGGTATAGAACAGGCTGGAAATATAAACAAATGAAGCCAGAAAATTATCAACCCCACGTAGTAAAAGAGATCGGTATAAAAAGTAAAGTGACAACAACATAAGAAATACCACATACTGGAAAAATAATTCATTTGAAAAATAAAGATAATTAAAGGTTACTAATATACAGTACATTGTTGAAAATATTTTCTATGAACATTTCCTTTTCATTACCTATTATGTTTTACAACGTTAAATAACATTAATTAAAAATGTAAAAGATGATTATGTTAAGAATGAGTAATTCCTACAAACAAAAAAATAAAAGCAACAAATATAGTAAAGGAATTGCTTCTTGTGCTCTCATGCTATACCCAGACCTTGACTAGGAAGGAGTGACAAATCAGCAGGCCAATAATCTAAAGTTTACTCAAATGCTAGTTTGAAAACTCTTGGGCAGAAAGGCTGGAAAAACCTGCCAGAATTTTTTAGGAGCTGCTTTATTTAGAGAAGATAATGTCTGGACTAGTGGCCAGTGTCAGCATAACCAGAATAAATTATGCTTTTGTGTATTTTTTGTGTGTGTTCTTTACCTAGTGGACCTGCAGAACAAATTGATAAATATAAAAAAAATCCATCAAACAAAACCACTTCTGGAAGATTAAAATTCTTGTTTCTTAGTATAGTAATTTAAAGTTTTTTTGCAATGTCTTCAACACTTAAGAAGCAGACATTTCCACTGCTGAAGCACCACTGGTCTGTTGTCAGTGTTCCATTATGACTCAGACTTTTTCAAAAGAGCTTTTTCAGACACATATTAAGCTAAGACTTTCCTAAGTAATGTGCATCATTTTGCTCTTGTACCCACATATCACACTGATCATATCTGACCCAAATGCAAAGTCTAGAGAAATTCTCTAGAATTTTTTATTGATTGCTGGAAATATTCCCAGCTTAATTTTGGGTGGAGGTAGGAAATGCAGTAGTGGGTTGCTGTCAAACACTGAAGTATCTCATAGTGTTTAGACAAACCTAACCAGTTTTTCTATATACCGTTCACAAGGCATAGTGATAGCTAGTAAATGGAATGGAGACAGGGAAATGTATGATAACGCTGCTTTTACCAGATGAGTGTTATGTGGAAACTTTGGTAGAGGACAGCTTTTCAAAATATCACAGCTAAATATTACCAGCCCAACCTGAATAATGAGGCAAGCATCTTTTATGGAAGAGTCTTTCCTGTTTTGTCAAGAATTGTTCTCAAGCAGTTCCAGCCTTAATGTTTTCCAACAAATTATGTAGCAGCTGAAGAAACAGGAGAAATGGTCACCTCCATTTTCTCCCTTAATTTTTTTTTTATGAGCATGATCAGATATGTAACTTTGATAAAATTATGTGAAATAAGGGGATCAACTTTAGGGATATTCATTAAAGTCTCATGCAGGTTCCCAGGCTTGAACATGGCAGGTTCCAGACCTGAACCTTGGTTAAAAATTGCTCTGAGTATTATGAATACTGAAATTCATAGTCCTTGTTGGGTAGACGTGATCCATCTGATTCATAACAGTTTTTCATGTAGTTGCTGCACTGTTTCCAAATTCACCTTTTTAGTTTATAATCACTTCTATATATCAAAGATTATGTAGGTAAAACCTGTCACTTGTATTTGTCATGTAATGCATAAGAAAATAAACTACATCAGAAACTTTACTACCTTTTTCAAACTTATCTGTCAAAAATTAAACTGCAGAGGAAAAAAATTATGAAAAAACATTTTTTTCTATTCTGCAAAAAATAAAGTATACACTGTGCCAGATTCTTTTTCTTTCTTTTTCTTTTATGTCTTCGTTTAAGTACGGAAAGGTGAAAGGAAGAGCCGGGTTAATAGTTTCTCTCTGATATTTTTCTATAATGATTTGTACTAGTAGAATATTATGACAGAGTTTTTTTCACCCAAGAATGTTTAAAAGAATGTACAATGATGCAGTCAATAAAATCTGTACCAACAATGTGGAAATAAAATGACAAAGCTCAAGGACAACATAAATTATACCACTACTATAGAAACATGGGATTCATTTTGCAGAGATTTAAGAGGCAAAGTAAAAGCAAGTTCTGTAAACCAAGCAAATTTCTTTTGAGTTAGAGGAGAAAATGTACCCAGAAATTAAGAACATTGTTTCTTATGCAAAACTTACAGCAAACATGAAGAACCCAAAACTTTCAAATATATTTGGATCATGTTTCCTGTAAAAATGAGACTTCTATATAAATCTTGATTTGTACACTTTCTAATTAGTCTTTGCGTAGAAGCATCTACAAGCTTACATATTTTATGTTCAAAACACTTTGTTTGCATTTAGTTTTGCATCCCCCCAAACAGTATTTTGCTTCCTGCTCAATTTACATTTTATGATTCTAAATCAGGTGTTAAGACTGAATGTTACATATTTCAAGTAGCTTCTATCAATGGGTGTCATTCTCATCCCATATTTACATTTTCATCTCCAAAGCCGAAATTAAGTGGCACTTTCCCGTTCAGATTTTTCAGCCAGTGAAGTCTTGGCAACAGAAACAATGGTAGTGATTCTAATCACAAAGAACATTGTGTCGGAAGTGATACAGAACAATAATTGTTTCTGTACCCATCTCTGATACAAATAAGATAAACAAATGAATAAATAAAATACAACCCCTCACAAGTTCTTACCTGTTCATTCGGCTCAAAGCGCATCTCTTCTTTTTCAGTCTTAATAGCTACTGGCTTTACTGTGCTACTGGAAGGGTCTGTCTTACTGTCCGACCTTTCCAGTTTGGGGGTAATGTCTGGTAAACCAATTTCTTTTGTATCATCTTTATCTAGCAAGTAACGAAGTAGTGCATTTTCTTTCTTCTTGGGACTCACTGGTTCCTGTTTACAAGTTATCTCTGAACCTGGAGCTGTGCTACTGGTCTCCTGGTTCAGTTCTTTGCCTGTGGCCTCTGCTGTGAGCTTGGCCAAATCTACAGGAGAACTGCTGTCCTGCAAGAGCCTGTGCAAAATTTTATGCTTCTCCTTGAGTGAGGTTCCATGTGCTGAGCCAGAACCAGATAAACTTCCCATGGAGTCCTTGTTAGTATCTCCCATAGTATTAGCCAAAGATGAAGGCTCCATCTGATCAGATTTGGTGGTCAGCAGCTGTAAGAGCTTTGTCTGGCTTTTGCCATCATGCAGTCTGTTCTGTCCATCAGGTCTTTCACTGCCAACTTGGGACATGTTGTCATTATTTTCTTTCTGTTCTCCTGAATGGCAGACACTTTCCGCTTGTCCAGTTGTTTCTTCCGATTGTTCCCCATGCAATCCAAAGCTATCTTTAGAATCCAGATTTCCCATTTTAGTTAGCTGGGGAGGATTCATACTTACAGGGGAATTCTGTAAATTACCCATTTTTATATCAGGTGAAGCCAACGAAGATCCCAGAGAGACTCCATGCCCCTCACTGAGAGCCTGAAGTGCATTGAGGGAACTGTTGGTATAACTATGGCTATTTCCTGTGCTGCTGCAAACTCCAACAGGTGAATGCAAGTTTCCTGCAGGAGAAAACTGGTTGGGTGGGATCCGAGGACTTCCTGCCACTCCAGGACTCACACGATGCCTTGGGGAAAGCATAGAGTTTGGCTGGCCAGGTGTCATGCCAGGGCTGTTTTGAGAAGGACTATTCATTTTTAGTGCATAGTTACTACCCTGAGGAGTGGATGTTTGTATATTTGACACATGGTTCATCCCACCTGAACTACTAAACCTGCTTGTTGGCATACCCATTTGTTCCTTTGGGCCATTTATGGCAAAATTCATATTGCTATTGATGGTCATATCCTGACCTGGATTCCCACTGCACATGGCTTGATGGGCAGGACTGTTAGAGCTAATTGTGTTCAATGGCTTTCCCAGTACTTGTCCAGTTAAATCCTGGTTCATCCCACAGACATTCTGTTCCCTACAATGTGAAAAAAGAAGAAAATACCTATAATATTGTATTTTAAATTAAAACAGCTTAATAAAAAGATACCATAGAATATTATGCTCATAATCAATCCCATATGCAAAAATAAGTGCAACATTTGTTTAATCTTACTATATCTTAAAACCTATATGTTTTTTTATAAAAATAAACAGAGCAGAAACTATTTCTTACAACAAATACCTTAACCATTTTCAGTTAAAAAAAAAAAGATAAATATGCTGATTGGTGATAAAAACATCTGTTGATTCTAACATATGTATTATCCTATTATGTAAAAAAATATCTAAATCTTTGATTTGTCTAGAAGATAGTAGGTTAGGGGAAACAAACTTGTGTGATGGGGCTGAAACAGCAAAGTACAACAATTAGGCCAGATACTGTGATCATGAGACCTATAGGAGGGTAATTGCCATAAGAAATAATTAGTAATTAGCTAGCTATACTGGTATCAAATTATACAATTCTCATTTTACGTATGCAGATGAAGATCACTTAATTGGGAGGCTACCAGTATCACCAGTATATTCAGGCTTCAAAGGCTTGATGTCACAAACAAAATTGGACATTTAAAGTTATTTTTTAAAAAGACTAAATACCTTTGTCTTCTAACATGGGGGCTGATATAGAGGAATTTAGTTAGTGTAAAGAAGTAGGTAAGAAGTGCCATTCTGGGATTATGCCATTTAGGTAGTGATTCATATTTTGTAAATCTGGATCAGTACATGGTTTGCACTATTTAAAATATCTTTTAATTCAATTTTGATTAGCACATTTCAGAACAAAAGAGGAATTATTGAGAATCACAGACTCTTTGTGCCCGGAATATTAGATTCTGCACCTCCCTGATAAGCAATTTAGTTTTACTTCATTGCTTTATATACATTGCTACGTTAGGTTCTTTTATAATGTTACAATGTCAGGTTCTTTTATAATAAACCAAATAACCTACTCATTTATATATTAAGTGAAATATTTAAAAACACTATACAGCAATATAAATATATATATAACATTTCATGCATACAGAATTATACTGTATTTTAGATCAGGATTGTAATTTCAGTTCAATATAGATTTCTATGTTATTTTTATGCCATATAATGATTGTTGAACAACAATAAGGCCTCTGAAAAAAGATTTAAAGAGACTGGGTTTAAAATTCAATTTAAGTTATCCCCTTTAATGGCTAAGGTGCTGATTAAGCAAGCATCCTGCCTCTTCACATTATCTTCCAGTTAGCTATGTGGTGTTTCCTCAGGCATATATCAGTCCTCATCAGAGGATATCCTTTCCTTAACCAGCAAATAATCCAATATTCACCTGTGACTATGACAAAGATAGTGACAAAATATAGAAAGTAGCATGTATATATACTCAATTTATATAAAATGTATTTCCACTTTAATAGCTAACTTTATATTGCATACAAAAATAGAAAGATTGTGGGTACACAGAGTGTAATTAACTTTATGAGCCTTTTCATTTAGCTTTGGATCTTTTCCTCAATAAATAAATGAACAAGTATAACATTTTTGACTCATTTGTTTAATTGATATCTTTTTACCTAGTTTTAGGACTTATATGGCAAACAGATGTTTAGATCATATTTATGTAGAAATGTTGAAAATTCACAAGGATTCACAAAGTACACTGTATTTTCCATAAACATTACATATTTCTTTGACCGGCAAGTAAAATGGACAAATTCACAGCTCTATGTAAAAAAAAAAGTGACAAGAATTTGCTAACATTTAAATGTATGTAAATATATTTTTCTCAAATCTGTAGCTGCTCTAGTAATTAGTAAGACTTACAGGGAAAAGCAAGTGTTTAAAATCATGTTGTAGAGACTTTTCACCCTCTCCCACTCAAAAATATTAGAATGGAACTTCTCTTAATAAGGAACTCTGAAAACAAAAAACTTAGAATGAGATCCACCTAATTTTAGGAATCTTTGCATTTCTACATGAGTGTGTGTGTGTGTGTGTGTGTGTGTACACACAAGCTGATGCATGCATTTTCAGAAGAAAATAGTAGACAGGAATCTTTTCTGCATGACTGAACTGTTCCAACCACATTTTATCCTTCAAAAGAAAATTACACAAGTTGCAGCATGATATTCCATAGACATACAATAGATGGTAGAGGGAGGAAATGATAGTTAGCCTGCAAAGAAACATCTACTGTGTGATTGCTCTCCCTTAATATTTTACAAAATACAATAGCTTGTTAAATGCAAGTTTCAATGTAAGCAGAGGTAACACAAAGCTTTCAAGGTTACCACCAAGTAGGGAATTCAACCTATCTGCTGGGAAATCACTACTGTTGAGGAATTTACACTCTATGGCTTATTTTAGGGAATCACAGGACAATGGTTTGGGACTGAGACACAGTAGCTCTTTTTAAGAAGCTGCAAGAGGTTGAGAAACCTCTTCTCAATATTGCAGGTTCTTAAAAAAGGATGTATCTCATCTTCTACCATTTCAATCTTGTAGTGGCTGCAAGTTCTAGAGACTCAGCAGATGCTCTTTGGGGTAGCTTATATCTTATAAAAGATGCAGGTGAACATTTTGTGATAATTTGGGAAAGTTTGTTTTAAATCCTACTGGACTTTTTGACCAAAGACAAAGGATAGCTTTTTCCCCCACTCTTTTTTAAAAATTTATTTTTAAAATGTCACTTTGCAGATTTCCATCATTCCAAGTATTCATATAAGAGGGCTCTACAATATATGGAACCGTAACCAATACGAGGATGAACATTTGCAGTCCTCATTTGAGCCAAGGTGGCGCAGTGGTTAAATGCAGCACTGCAGGCTACTGCTAGATCAGCAGGTCAGCGGTTCAAATCTCACCGGCTCAGGGTTGACTCAGCCTTCCATCCTTCCGCGGTGGGTAAAATGAGGACCCAGATTGTTGGGGGCAATATGCTGACTCTCTGTAAACCGCTTAGAGAGGCCTGTAAGGCCTATGAAGCGGTATATAAGTCTACTGCTATTGCTATTGCTCCAGATGGAGCAGAGTTGCAATTGCTAGTATGCCTCACCACTAACCATGCTACCAGGAAGAAAATATAATTTAACAACTAGAGATTCCACATTTCTATTCTAAATGGGGGGATATTTTTTGGGGGGTATTTTTTGTCTTTCAGAGAGAGGATTGTGAGGAAATATTTCTTTCAACAATGCACTTTTTTTGCAAAGATGCATGACAAAAATATTTGAAGATCTTCCATAATTTTTTTGTGTGTTGGTAGATATATGAATAGTCAGTTCCTTTTCTTAACAATTTAAGGAAACTTTCCAATTATTTTTTCCCTCTTCCAAAGTTTGTGAAGTAAATTGACACAATTTACATTGATGGAAAAATATTTAGGAACTATATTTCAAAACATTTTGGTAATAATGTAGACATTCCTTGTAGATAAAAATTTGCATTGCAAGTTTCCCAGCTGAAATATTTACTTTGCTCTCTCTGTGGCATGAGAACGTGACGAAAATCAAGCAATGAGTGAAGTGGAAAAATAAAACACAAGAAATATAGAGATTCATTTTAAAATCTTTTCTTAAAAAATATTGGTACATGTTCAAATTGTCTAATATTACATGTTTTACTTATCATTTCAAGAACTACCACCAAAAAGAGATCCCAATCTTTCAGTGTGATAAATCCCTTCTCTTGACTTTGTTAATAAGAAAGGGTATGATGTATTTTTATATTGTATTTTTATATTGTGAATGTTATCTTTTTATTGTAAGCTGTTTTGTATTACATATTATGAGATTATGAATACATAAATTGGATGAACAAATAAATAACAGTTTGAAATTGTCAAACAAACCACAATTCTTTAGATGAGTGTAATAAAAATAATTAGACATGCCAGTGAATCTTTTTATTAAATAATGTTTTTAATTGAAAAGCAGAAAAAATGGAGAAAGGTTATTTTAATTTGTCATTTGTGTGCATGAAAGGCATTTTCCCACACAAAGATCCTTCCTTTAGAAAGTCTAGAAGTATTTCAATTATTTAGAAATCAATCAGATATGTAAATAACAAATATTTGCATATCTGAAGCACAGTCACATCAGTTATTTTTGCTATTTGCTTGCAAAGTATCTTGCAAAATGACTTCATTAGTAGATCAATAAAAATGTGCAAAAGACTTTGCTAGATACCCATTCCCAATGCAGGTCCCTGCCCTCTGATCTTCAAGTAGTAGGATTAAATCCAAGTTGAAAATAGAACTATAGGAACAATGCTATTAAAAGAGTAAACTAGTCATACAAAAGAGTAAACTGTTGATTTAATCTGAATACATATAATTACAACAGATAAAGATCTCATAGTGAAAAGTTGCCTTTAAGACACCATTCAGCGTTTTGAATTGCAGACACAAATTCATTTACTTATACATTGTGTTCAAGTAACAGGATAATCTTTCAAAATAAAGTTTAGATCTGTGACATTAGAATTAATTAAGAAAACAGAAGCAGCAAAAACAACTTAGCTTATTATTGCAATCTATAATTATAGCCAAAAGATATATAATCTTATAATATACTACAACTGTAACTGATGAATTTTTTAAGATAAAAAAAGTTTATAGAATTACCTGTGAAGCATATGTAAAGATATTACAAGCTGAGGTTCGCTAGTAGTCTGGGAGCGGATGAGCTTGCTCTTCGTTTGGGCAGCAACTATAGTGCCATCAGACAAAGAAAATCGATACACAGGACTGAATGCTAATCCCTGCCTCAGCACTGTAAGCAAGCAAAAACAAAAACAAAGCATAAAGACACACAGCCCACTGTAGGAATAATCACATTAAAATGGTCTTTGTCCACTAATATTATTTCTTACTTTAGAAGGCAAGAAAAAACCAGCAATTTCTTTTGCAAACACAGCAAGGCAATATTAAAGTTCTTCTGAGTTAAGACCAAAGAGCAAGTGGAGTAAAGTATTAACTGAAAGAGAAATGTTGCCAACATTGATAAAGCAATGTACCTATACATGAATGGATGGGCTTATATCACATACAAGAATAAGGTCACAAACTTTTTTCTTAAAAACAGAATGTTGTTTTTTATACTTGTAAAGCGAATTAAGCAAATTTGAGTTTGCCACACAGTTTTCATATGTTCCTTTCTCAAAATGGCTGGAAAGTGATATTTCTCAGAAAGGTTATTAGCAATTGAGATATTAAACAACATGGACTGTATAGTCTATATAATGGCTACTGTTGCTCATTTCTGCTATAGATTGCCCTTGCTGTTCTGGAAAATGTTACTACTGAGTTTCCTCTAAAAAAGCTTGTTTCTTTTTCTCATTCTGCTATCTTTCCCTCCCTGCTTCCCTCCCTTTCTCCCTCCTCCCATCGTAACCTCCCACCACCATCTCACAATGGGACTCTTTCACAATGGGACACCGAGAGGCATACAACATATAACCCCAAACTATTTTTTAAAAAAAAAATATTAAAACAATAAAGTTATTAAAAATAAAAAGTATTATCTTCAGGATAGTGATTAATATCACTAATTGTACAGCTATTTTTCAGATTCTGTTCCACCCCTGTCAGTTCCCAGGCCAAACAGCAAAGTCATGTTTTCAGGCCACTCCGGAGGGCCAAGCCTGTTTATTTTTATGTCTCTATTTATAATTCTATTAAAACTATAGGTCCAGAAGAGCTACATTTTCCTAAAAATATACACATTTTTCTTATTGTTCAAGGTTATATAGTAAACTAGCACAAACATCATAATACAGAGGAATACTTCAATAATCCAATTTAATATCCCATGATTTTTCATATTCTGTTTCTTTCTCTAATAGAAAAAAGGATTAAATCTGATTATTGTAACTTTATTTTGATACTTTATTGGAAAATGCAGTGTTGGCTTCTAGTGCTATGGGCCCAACAAACCTCCATTTATGGAAATTCTTTCAATAATTGATTTTTCAATTGCTGGCGGCTTCTTTCTGTCAGTGTTTTAATGCTTATTTTGCCATTTTTTATTTAGCACTGTAATTCTATTTTTATTTAAAATGTATTATGTTTTAATTCTTTTAACTTGATTTTGCAATTAAAAATGCTTAGATATTTCAAGTCAGCATATAAATATTTTAAATAAATAAAAATAACTGATCTAAATTTTTAACACATTAGGCTTTAGGCACTTAAAATTTAGAAAAAATGTTTTTCATTCATACACAGACACACACATTTGTATATGTAAAACATTTATATATATATATATATATATATATATATATATATATATATATATATATATATATATATATATATATACACACACACACACATACATATATATATATATATATATATACTTAAAGTCACAACCCCTGGTATGCCCAAGTGTTTATTTATTTATTTATCAGCACAAATATATATATATATATATATATATATATATATATATATATATATATATATATATATATATATATATATATATATATACATATGTGTGTGTGTGTGTGTGTGTGTGTGTGTTTATGTGTGTGTATGTGTATGTGTATATGTATATATATGGATATTAACAGATTTATCTTTGACAATCGTCTGCTTTCTTTCAGTGTAAAAAAGCACAGTTTGTATTGTTGGCCTGTTATCAGTTTGCAGTTTTCCTATATAAATCATATCATATATCCTTCCACAATTTTCTGCCTTCCAGAAGCACATTATCCTGGAAGACAAGAGTTATAATCCAAAATTTTTGAAGGACCAAGTTGGAAAAAGCTGACAAGATACATAAAATGACGTTAAAAAGCTGACAATTCTAGGCTTTTCTTTCCTGTCCAGACTTGCCACACTGGTATTGCAGAATTTTGTTTCGTTTTTTAATCTGTTTTTGCCTTCAAGTGGTCTATCCTGTTACAACATTCATCACGAAAAGTTTGGCAGAAGGAAATCAGAAAACATAACTTTAACTATGTGTGATACCCAGTGGTAGGTTTCAACCAGTGTTACTGCAGGTTCGCTCGTGTGTGAGCTTTGTGTGTATGTTCAGTTCAATGGAAATTGTTCTGTGCATGTGTAGAACTAAAAAAAAAAAAAAAGATGGTGGTGGCAGCGGCGACAAGGGGACCAGTTCAGGGGCATGGCCAGCCTGGGTCGCTGCCAGTTCATTGTATGTTTTAGCCTCCAGTCCCATAATCATCGTGGTTGCTCTTCTCTGCACGTTTTCTAGAGTCTCAACATCTTTTTAAAAATGTGGTGACCAAAATTGGATGTAGTATTCTCTGTGTGGTCTTACCAAGGCTTTATAGAGTGGTATTAGTACCTCACTTGATCTTGATTGTATCTCTCTGTTGATGCAGATTAAGATTGCATTGGCTTTTGGGGCTGCCACTGCACACTGCTGGCTCATATTTAGCTGGTTGTTCATTAAGACTCCAGGATCACAGTTACTGCTATTAAGCCTGGTTTCACCCAGTCTATATGTGTACTTTTGGTTTTTCTTGCCTAAGTGTAGGACTTTACTTTTCTCTACGTTGAATTTCATTTTGTTAGATAGGGCCCAGTGTTCAAGCCTGTCAAAATTCATATTGTCCCAAAGCTAGTTCCCTACTCTTCTGGAATTGGCATATATAATGCATTAAACAGGTGCAAGATCACAAGGAAAACCCTTATGGATGCATCACGCCTCATCTTCTGTTGCTGTTAGTCTATCATTTTCTCACAATGACTATCCAGAATATTCGCAGGAGAGGCAGACATAACTTTTCTCTACTGTCTTGATTAGGCAAAGGCTTAATAAAGAAATACCTCCTCCATTGACCAACAGAAACAGTATATGACATGTACGTGAAGTTGGTCTTCTGGGAGTATGCTCTATACTTCAGCAGAGATGGAAGGAGGGGAAAAAGGCTTTCTGACAAATAAAAGCAGTAGTAATAACAGCAGTAAAACTCAAACCTGTACATTATATGTCACGGTTGTTAGCTTTTATCTTGTCTTCCTCTAAGCATGTGACATATAACACCCAGTATTCCTTTCAATGTTTAACTTTACCTACTGACCAACATAGGACAGTCTTATATCAGGAAAATAATGTTTAGTAACTCCACAGCCAGAGTATATAGCATATAAATTGGATTTTCAGACAGAATGGTCAATATAAAAACATTTTCCTTAAAATCTTGCAAATACAAGTTACAGTTCTTACCACATTCTGCCAGAGCTATTTCACAGGATCAAAACCTTGTTCTTTAACTTTAAAATGCCACATTTAAAAAAAACATATAGTAAATGCTTATTTGGGAAATGTCATAATTTTACTTTAGAAAAAATTACAATCTAAATAAATATCCATAGGTAATTGCACAAAGTTTGCTATGAAACAACATTGAAATAATTCATCAGGACTTTACATAAACATTTAATTAATGTAAATTAGACTTTTCAAACATATAAGAGATAAGTTAAATGGACTTCAGTAGATACTGTGTAGCAGACAAAGCATTATTTTTTATTAAATAGATTCCATAAAATTATTTTCTATGTCTGTGTTTACATAATATAACTAGAATTTTTGAGAAGAAACATATTTATATTCTTCAAGTTAATAAATATATCCTTCATCCTGGCAAGTGTGCAATTAACTTGTTTTAATAGAGTATCCAATATATATGATTCAAACTGTGAAAGAGTAGCACAATACTTTTAGACTAAGTCATTTTTATATTCCCCAAACAGAGCTCAAGTTGGCTTTATAACCAGAATTCATTTTTTTCTATCACAGTTTGCTTCTAAAGTTTATCCATAGCAGTTAAAACTAACCTATCCTGTTAAAATTCACTGGTAGATTCTTAAGAAGGAGCGTTATGGCTCTACTGGTGGGCAAAATCATGAGAATAAAGCTCCCCAGAGAACCAAGACCAGAATAAAGCATTTCAGCAGGAGTCAAACGTTAAAAATTATTTTTGCCATTGAATATGCACTATGCTATGAAATCCATTATTGTTTCCATGCAGAAAATATGAAACTAGTTTAGATATATAAAATTTACTGAATTTATTTGGAATTACAGATTATTGCCTTCTCGGTTTTCCTAAATTAAGTCATTTTATTCTAGATATATGAATATATTGCTTTTAAAAGAAATTTCTCATTCAACTCGCGCCTGTGGCTGTATGTGCAGGTAATCTTTGTGTCTCAGGATTCATAAAATTTTGTTAGGTTCTTTATAGATTTTTTGAGGCAAAAAAAATCCTTTCTCTTTAATTTCCTCGGCTGGACTATAGGGAGGTTTTCTTCACTACACTGTCTGAAGTATGTTAAGAAACTGTCTGAAGTGTGTATGTGTGTGTGTCTGTGTGTGTGTCTGAAAGATCTTGAGAGAAAGAATGTGTCACTAATTTTAAAAGTTTTCCCTGTCCCAAACTGTAAACATTAAACTAGTTTTGATCCAAACTTCTAACAGAAAATTGTATCATTCAAACTATTATAAATGGTATGGGGTTCTAATATGAGAAAAGCATGTTCAGTGGTTTGGTATTTAAATAAACCTTTTCAGTTTTTAACACTTGTTAATTTCTTCTCTTACAACTTTTGTAGTCTGTTTAAAATATTCTAATGTTTTTTTTTGTCAACAACAGTGGTGCTGCTCAAAATTATTTACATAAATAGTACCAGCCATCAATCAGTCATCAACAAACACATAGAGATAAGTTTATATAGCATTCAAAAGAGGCAATAAAAAGCTAAGAAGGAAACAGAAAGACAGACCACATCCTCTCCAGCAGCCTACACCCAGATAAACAGGATTAACACCAGAAAAACAATCAAACATGAAAACAATACCCTATTCAATGAACTACCAAGGAGAAAATCACACCCCCAGGCAAGCTACTATATATCACATCCCCTGTCAATATTGGCAGGGCAAGCTACCCCACACTTACTAGCACTGATAATGTCAACTGTTATGGTAATGAAATGTCTGCAAGCAAAAGCCAAGCTCAGGCAGCAAGAACTTATATACAATACATCTATTCTACCGTATACAGTCTTCAATCTGTTTGCTGATTTATTTTTAAGTTTTTCACTTTTTCTTTATTTTACTGGTTTTTAACAATTTTGGCAATGTATATTAAATTTTATTTAATAAATGACAATTTCACATAATTTTTCCGTAAGAGTTATTTTTAATTGCCACAACAGGTAATGCTTAACCTTAATTCAATATATCAAGTAAAAAAATGAATATCCTTACCCTCTTGGTGATGCCTCTTAGCAAAAGATATATCTCCCTCATGTTGTGCATAGAATCTCTGAATGCACCTTCTCACCACATCTTCCCAACCAGGTTTCATAGCTGCTCTCATGGTACTAGTGTCCAGTGACGTTATTTTGCCTGTTTATACATATGCATACACATATATGAAGACACCGATGCGAAAGATTGTTCAGGACTTGTGAATTTTTAAAAGTAAATATTTTAATGTGTTCTTTGTACCTTGTAAATCCTGACGAGTACTAAAAGTCTCTGAGGAGGGCAGAAGTGGCCTTTCCTTCATTGGAACTCTTCGTGCCACACAAATCAAGCAAGATTGCAGATCTTTAATGGAACAAACATATTTTTTTAATCAAACAAAAGTATCTATTAGTGTAATACAGAATCACTGAACAATTCTGTAATACAGAATTATAACAAGAAAGCAAACAGGACAATGGCATACAGAAAGGACTATTTCACTACTATAGCGATGTTCCTTAGTCCCCAAAGAATCTCTAAGTTCTTTTGACTAAATTTCACATATGAGGATGGCAGTATTCCTCAAATCAACTGTTTTGCAAGTAGTTATTGATAAAACTCTGGTTAGAGCACAAACAATTTTTTTTGAAAGACTGGAAATCTTATCTGTACTATTTGTTGAAGAAAAAAAATGAATTGATGATGCACGGATTTGAATATTAAGAAAGATGATTAAATAAGAGGGTGAGGGAATCTGCAAAATATTTAAGCATAAAAAGGGACACTAAGATTACAACTATCTGTTGAAAAGAATGTAAGGTCATTTAATCTAGTTTTGTTAAAAACATTTCTTAAGACTTTTTTTTCTCCTTTTAGCCCTTACTTTATAAAAATTCTTAATACATAAATAAAGTAGAAAAAATAAAACTGTGCAATGCTTTTTTTAATTTCCTTATGTATCTAGATTATTCATGCTCTGCCATGCAGGTTAAACCAGACTTAATTCCATTAAACCCAGAGCTTAAAATAACACAAATATTCATTTGTGTAAACAATTCTTTCCTTCAATGCTCAGCAATCAGTAACACAATATTCTTTTTTACAAATTGCAAATCATGAGTTGTTACTCCTTAATGTATACTCCTTATAACCATAGTTTTTTCTCTGGCTCCCTTATAAACTTGATCTGCATTCTAAATAGAAAATGACAGTGCCGCCTTAGAGTAATACTAAATTAAAGAAACTACTAATAAGCAGTTCTCAAAGAACTCCTGAATGCATATATTTAATGCTGAAGCACTGCTTGTTGACAACTATATGCAAGTCAAATAGGCTTCTATGTCAAGCAAAGAAAGTCTAGAAGAATCTTGCAGACTAAATCCATTCCAGTTTCCACTTTTCAACCAGCTAATATTCAAAATATTCTGGTACAATTTATTTTAGTTTCATCCTTTTAGAAGACCATAATATAAATGAAAGAAATATGTTTAGTTTACCTTTTTCACCTGTATAGCACACCTATCTTGAATGATGTACTTTTAATTTATTTTAGTTAGATTTGTAGTCTGCAAGAACTCAAGGTGACACACATTACATTCCTTTCTACTATTTTCTCCACAATTATAACCCAGTGATAATAATAATTACTTAGTGAGCTTATATAGCTGAAGATTGACCTGCTTTTCCTATTATTCATGTTCATTCACTGGTATTTCATTCAAAATGCCTTATATGGGAATGCTTATAAATTTGAAAATTGAAATGCTTTTTAACATTTTTTAAAAAAGATAATGAACTAATTACCAACAAACTTAATAAAGTAAGATGTAAGCTGTAATTTATAAAAAGTAAGTCCTATGTAACAAACAAATTCTATCAACATTTTTAGATATGCATATTTTAGACCAAGTTCCATGAAACAATGATATGTGCATTCTACAGCGTCAGCTTGGAGAACACATTAAAAGTATTCAGATGCAATAATTACCATTGCTTATATATAATAAGCAAATAATATGCACACTGATCTGCATGTACTGAGTATCAGCAAATGTTTAATTTGAACTCTAACATTGTATTAGTCAATAAGATAATTAGAGAGATCATAAAATATAAAATGTTGTCTGTGGTCTTGTATTTATGTAAATAAAGATTAATTTAGATCATATAAGTAATGTATGGTTCACATACAACTCTCTCAAGTTTTTGTTTTATGGTTTCTGCCTACTTTAACCTCCTTTGTGGTAAATGCATTTTGGAGTGAATGTGAAACCATACATAGACTCCTGAAAGACTGTTAAATCAGTTGTTAGTTTGTTGTTTAGTAACCAAATTGTGTTTGTTGTTTAATAGTAACTAAATTATGCCAAGAAAAAAAGACAGAGGAGGAAGCTATCTCCATACAGATAAAATGTACCTTCACCATCTTCCTTGATGGACTTTGGTTGAGAAACCGCAAAGCACTGCATAGTTTCATATTTCTGATGTGCTTCCTGGTTTTCATGACTTTCTTCTTCAGAATCGGTTAAAGGTTTTACTAACATCCGACAGTTAAAAGTATGGCTATTGCGCCTAGGAGATTCACCAGACCAAGATCCGCCATTCACTAAATAAAACAAAGTTCATATAGAATAAATAGGTGCTTACCAAGATGTTATGAGCAATAATATTTAAAGCCTTAAAAGTAATTTCCTAGCAATCAATCTCTGAAATAGTAAATTATAGTCTGTGCCAGTACTGACATGGTTGCTGACTCAGGACTAGTTCAAAGTTGTTGTTATACCATATTTTCTTCTTGAGCTAAATCCTTACCACAACATAAGCACTTATTCCTTAGTTCAGTGGTCCATATGTTTTTTATATCAATATTGCATCACAATAAGAAAAAAAAATACATCATGGGAAACAAGCTGATGAATATTATTTCCAACAGAAAGTAAAATTCATCTGCTGAGGTAAAACAATATTAGGCATCCACAAAAAAAACCCCTGTTTTTTCCCTGTATGCTTAATATTGGGATATAAAAATGAACTCTTTAAACACAACAGAATGTACCTGCTGGCAGACAAATATAATGTATAATTTGTAGGTACCTGAAATGAGCAATAATTCTGGCAGCTACCACTACCAAGAGTTTCTTTAATATTTCAATTTTAGCAGAGTCTATCTTCTGAGTGTCAAAATAAAAAAAAAAATGCCCCTTAGCAAAAACCATTAGTTCAACATGCACTGAATTAATCAAACTTCTCTCTCTCTCTCTCTCTCTCTCTCTCTCTCTCTCTCTCTCTCTCTCTCTCTCTCTCTCTCTCTCTCCCCCTCCCCCCCTCTCAAATAATGGCAAACTATGTGTAGAAAGTAGTCAGGAAGATCTTGGAAAAGGTATTCAAATACCATGAAGTATATAAACCTATAAAGATCAGAATCATGCAAGCTATGATTGGAACACTCTATGGAAGTGAAAGTTGGACTTCAAATAAGCAGGCACCTTTTGAACTTTAATTTTGGGAAAGACTTCTGAGAATATTATGTTCAGTCAAGAAAACAAACCAATCAATCAACAAATCAATCCAGAGTTCTCATTTGAGCCATAAATGACCAGGCTCAAATTATTCTACACATTATATGAAAGCCCACTCTCTGGAAAAGGAAAATGATGGGAAAGGTGAAAGGAAAGTGAAGATGAGAACAATCAGCAGCAAGTTGGATGGAGTCAGTTACAGTGGTGATGAGGGCACATTGGAAGATTTGAAAGAACATCAGTCAGATCATCACAAATAAAATCTAATGTTATGTTATCTGTCAATAATAACTCAATGATACATAACCAATCCATTAACAACTGCACTTATAATCTTGTCAACAGAAGGAAAAGGATAGTTCATTTTTTGTTGGTATTAGTGCAAAAAAGAATTCAATTTAAAAGCAACCTCTCTGCTTTACCTGCCAATCAGCTGAAATGGACAATGACCAGTCCCAGCAGAAAACAAAATGTTCATTTCCTGCTGTACTCTGATGATCTGAGGTGAACTCTGCCTTGAAATGTGGGTTGGGTGTGTGTAGCCGGGGAGGCTTATGTGTGTGTGTGATCTCAGAGATCACGGTGGGCATACTATTGTTATCCATCCATTTTAATTTTTAAGGATTTCACTGGATATGCTCAGAAGTGCCCATCACCATCGGTGGGTCCCATCTGACTAAGAAAGTTCTAGGCTTATATCCATTCATTCAGTAATCATTCAAAGTTATGGTGCACTGAAACATGGATTTAATGGCTAGTCCTTTAAATTCTATTATGAGACCCATAATAGTCTGAAAAGATTACTAATCCCTGATGAATTTATGTCATGAAATCAAATGATGGCAAAACAAAAATACAAAAGTAAAGAAAAACATATTCACTACAACATGTATCTTTAGAACACTTACTTCGAGAGTTTGGCAGCAGGTTTCTGACAAATTCATTATGGTCTCCAACATGTAGGATGTTATATACTCTTGTGTTCATTAATTCTTCCTGATTGTACCGTAAATACTGTGTCACATTCTCTGATACAAATACCACATTACCTTCTGGATTCACTACGAAGAAGAATCCATCCAGGGCCTGAAGTTAGGAAACAATGTTTTAAAGCACTGCTGAGAATTGAACAAGATGAAAGCAATACTATTACTATTTTATGAAATCTCTTAAAAAGGAGCAAGATTTTATTCATTATAACATTAAGATTCAAGCTGTCTGATTTTTTTTTTATTAAAACAAGGGGTAAATGCTTCCATCCCTTTTTATTAAAATAATTAAAGAAAGTTTTTACACAAGTTACTCTGCTTAACAACAAGGTACAAACATGACTGAGCCCAGATTCAAAGACGACTGAATATTAAAGCTTAGAAATAATGCTGAATTGCGTTATATTGTGCTGGGAACAAGAAAAGATACATGGCTTAAATTTATTATGTGAGTTTTCAGCAGACACATAATCTAACACATCTAACATACAAAGTTCTAGTGCCATGATGGCGAACCTATGGCATGTGTCCCCTGAATGGCATACGGAGCCATGTTGCTTGGCACGTGCAGTGTCACCCATTTCTCTTCTGGGGTTTCTTGTGCGCATGCACCTGTGACAATCATCTGGCTTTCATGCGTGTGGCAGTGCCAGAAACTGGAAGAGCTGGTCTTCCATTTTCCTGCATGAGGATGCGACTGGGCAGGTGATCGTCATGTACAGGTGTGCCAAAAACCCGGAAGACTAGCTAGCCGGCATGCATGCGTGTGCCGGAAACCAGAAGTTTATTTTTGGGCGCGCGCATGTGCCCTTCTTCCGGGTTGCAGTCCAGACAAGTGCTCCCTTTTTGCCACTTGGTGCCAAAAAGGTTCACCATCACTGTTCTAGTGAGTAAGTAGAGTAGAAAAGCTAGTTGCAAAATTCTGGAGCATGAAGGGAAAATTAAAATGTAACCTGAAATTTTGGGAGATCAATGGAATTATGAACATCTAAATGCTAAATCTATTTGTCATAATATATATTGAATTATTTATACTGAAAAATAAGCTACTTTTAAAAGCATATTTAATAACTTAGGCTGCAAATATAAGAGAAGCCTCACCGTACCTAACTAATCTTATTCCTTGGTTGATAAACACAGATATGCATTATTTTAATTTAATTAGTGACTCACAAAACTAAAACCATGTTAAGATTCTGGTAGTAATCTAGATGCACAAATGTCTCGCCATAAATTCAAATTGGTATGCATAAAATCTTTCTTTTAATCTCCCCCCTCCCAGATTTTAGCATAAAGTAGCACTGAAGTGACAGAAATCTATGCTTTTTTGTCAGGTTTAGAAATCCTGTCTTTAGGCAGAGTCATAAATATACCTGTTTTTGCAAATAGCATAGTTTTCTATTTTGGACCGAACAAACTAAATCATTAGATAGATTTAACTTTGCTAGGCTGAAAAGAGTTTGCAATGGGGACCTCAATGGTACAAAACTCGAAAAGGTATCAGGATGATTTGCCATTGGGTATCTTTTTTTTAATGCCCAAAATTCAGAAGGATATAATTGCAATTTTGAGAAACTCAAACAAGAATTTAATATATTTTGGGAAATATTAAAAAATATTTAATATATTTTTCAACCCCTTGAATTGTAATGTAATATAATATAATAAAAATGAACAAGGAAGCAGTATCTTGTGGTAACTGAGTTGTTATTCTAACCTTTCTTATCTCTACTTATCAGTAATTTATTTTCCATATGAATTCTGGCTTTTTTATATGACAATAAAAGATGGGATCAATGATTTCTTTTATGATATGATTCAGCTTATTGCGGAAGTTATCAGTCAATGTCAATAGTTAAAATACAGAAAAGCTATGTTCTAGTTGATTTTCTAAAGACAAACAGAAAGGATAAAATGCAAGTTCTAAAGATGTGCATTCTGTAGTCTAGAAGTGACACAGGAGAAGGCCTATTCTTTACGCCAGTTAAATGAGCTTCTGACAGCTGGGATGTCTGCACTACAAATCTTTCAGATCTTAACTATCAGGCAGGACAAATGACATAATAAATTATAGGAAATATTTATTTTCTTTTTCTGCATCTATGAGAACTAGGTACTTGATTTATTGGAATTAAATTTAGAGGATGTCAATTTTGCCCACTCAATTAGCTGAAATCAAATCATTTCAAAGTGAAGTAAAAATATATATATATTGAACAATAGCCTGCTGTTTTATGTATAGGTACATATGGCTTGTATATTTGTTAATGACATTTAATTATAAATATAATTGATATTATGAATATGAAATGACTAGAGTTATCACTGATGCTGTATTTGTTTTTCTCATGCAGAAATTCTTTACTTAAGATACTATTTTCCTAAGTATCTTTGATCATATCTTTTACACTGTGAGGTATTATTTACTGCTATACTTTTGAGTCAGATTATTATTTAAACAGGTATATTCTCCTATAGAAAACTATAGAAAAACAATGCAAGTTAACTATTAATCCTTCAGAGTGCTCTGAAGCTGAACTATAAAAATAACATGGAGAAAAACATAAATTAGCGTGTCATATATTCAAAATTTTATTATATTTGTTTGCATATTGTACTGCCTTCGAATTTTACAATCCATGCAGCCCATAAACTACAATTCATAAAGCGAACTTTACAAAGAAAGCTTGTGTCATATGCTAGTTTTTAGGATCACACAAGATTTTATCATATACTGCTTTTGCAAAAACAAAATCCAAATTTGTTATCTTGCTGAATCAAATGGAATATTGGAAATAATTCTAAATATTAGAACTTTCAGCACTTTACCTCAAGCATCATTGGTCCAAGTGCATCCTTGTCAATTACACTCTGACCTGTGGATGACACATCAGCTTTCTGCACTTCATCCTCATTGGCTGCTGCTGCTTTCTCTACACACAAAAAAGAGAGGAAAAAATACATACTTTATAGTATATGGTAATGAATGCAAGACAGCAGAGTGCAGTGTAATATGTAAGATTACATTTAATATGTATTATAGAAAATGGGTATCACAAACCCAGTTGGAATCAATCACCATTTTAAAATTCATTCAGACAGAGCCTGCAAGATTAGTGTTTATCAAGTACAAATATTGTAAGCAAACTGGTTACTGTGAATGAAGAAAAGGTTTTTTTTTCCACAGTAGTCTCTTTTCAGTGGTACATATTTATTATCAGGAATTCATTACAGTGAATTAATGAATACATGTTTTGTCTTTGAACTCTCATGAATAACCTTTTAGTGGATCTTTATCTGTAATTACTATTCAAATAGTTTAGAAGAGGAATATGTGCTTTTTTATTATTGCTATGTTTTTATTAGTTCATTAATTATTACAATATACTAATATTTAGGTTTTTACTTTGGAATCTAGCTTGAGATGCTTCTTCACAAAAGGGACACCCTAAATATTACAAATAATACATTCCTTAAGTAGAGAAAAGTTTATATACATATATACAGTATGGCGAGTATCTTGAAGTCAGCCTTGTCTTCTGGTGACTGCATGGATTAGTCGCCTCAGTTTTCTCAGCAACATTTTTGGAGGTGGTTTGTCAGACCCACCTCCTAGGACTGAAAGGGCATGACTGGTGCAAAGTTATCAATTTGCTTTTTTTTACCTAAGAGAGTGGAAGTTGAGCCATGTGCGTGCATGCGCCAGCCAAATGATTCCATAATTCAACTAGAACTTATATAAACTCACTACAAATCCTATTGGATCATCTAATTTTATTGGATTTTATTATTATGCAAATTATTGGATAAAAGCAAATTATTGCTATTAAAAGCAAAAGAAAAATAGTGCTGCTAAAAATAAATGTGAGATCCACACATCATTTTAAGACTAACTGGCAAATCAAGATTTACTAATAATGTTTTACTTGCATCAACAATTTACACTTCCTACATCTGTGGAAAGCCAGAAATCCCACACTGATTATAATTACTGAACTAAATATAAAGCTTTTGGATAACAGTTAAGGCTAGAAAATATAAAGCATTAATCATGAAAGAATAGCTATATCACATACAAAATATGATTTATAATATATTCCATTAAGTTTAGATAATTATGATGCCATCCTATTTACTTGTGAATAGATTCATGGGTGTGAATGAATGAGAAAGAAAAAGAGAGAGATAATTATCTGGTGTATTCATATCAAAGAGTTCAGAAGAAATATACAACACAATTTAACATATATTAAATCTCAAAGAAAATGGAGCAATTTTTAAATACATACTTAATTTTTAATTTACATTTTGTATTTTTAATTCAACCCAATTTTATTAAACTAACAAGATTATAAAACTAGAAAAAATAAGAATTTTGAACAAGTTGCAAGAAAATAGAATAGCATATTTACATAATTGCAATATATATTTGAACAAATTTCTACTAAGCTTCCACAGAATCTAAAAATCCTTTTATTCTATTTCATGAATACAATTTACAGTGGGGATTGAGAGCAAAATGGGAACGATAGAGCATACAATCATTTAAAATATTTAATATTGACATGATTATATTTGATGTATCTGGATTTATTTTTATGTACTAAACTTCAAATAATTCTAAATAAGAATCCACCATATTGTTCAACTAAAACAAAATGGCAAAACCCCAAAATCAAACACTTTCATAAATATTTGAGTCTGAGGAGATAACAAACAGGTCTTGTATAAGGAAGTATTCAAACATTATTCATATTCACTATTAATATTATTTTTCACTATATTTTTCATTGCATTATTGTTCACTGCATTAAAATCTTATAAAAAGCTTGTAATAATCATGTCTTAGTATTTCAATCAGCAGGGAAATGTCTATTATTTTCACAAGATTTCAGCTTTTCAGAAGAGTTTATAAAATTATTTGCTGCTGTTCCAATTTCCAGTCTCAGCAGGAACGCTACACTCTCCCTAACAATGTTTACCTTTTGTTTAAAAAACAACATACCTTCTCATTACATTTTACAACACACCTTCGTAGACCTGCACACAGCAACAGGCACCCTTATTGATAAAAACCCAAAATATTGCTATCAAAAAAGACACAATTGCAGAATGATTTTAGAAGGTAAAAAACAAGGGAGAGAATTATGCATCTGTACTGAACTAAAATTAGAAAAGCTGCCATATGGCACTGTGAAGCCAGCAGCACATTCTTATTCATTAGGAAGCATTCTGCCAACATTAAAACACAAGGCCCTTCCTGCAATCTCCAATTGTGTTTATCTTTTCAACATTAATGCACGATATATCATCAGCTTGCTGAAATCTCCTGCAGTGCATATTTTAAAAGCACAGCTGCACTATTCCCCAGTTTGTTTACTGAGATCAGTTTTAAGGGTAAAGATTTGCTTCACTCCCTTCTTTATGCAGTCTTTCCTGTCAGCAAATGAAAGTGTCTAAAAATCTGCTGAGTGAAGGTTGTACCAGCCAATCCTAAACTATGAATGATACTACATTTCTAATTATTTCCGTCTCCCTTTCCCTCCCTCCCTCCCTCTGTGTGTGTGTGTGTGTGTGTGTGTGTGTTACGGATCTAATGGCTGAGAATAGAATACAGTCTTGATTTCGTTTTTATCCTTAGCGATGCAAGTGTAAACTAGGGGGGTAAATGGATTAATCCAAGAGATATCCATGAGTTGAAAGCTAGCTGGCTCATTCTTTGCAAGTCAGTGACTCTTTTCCAGTAGAATTTGCATCCTGTATTGGCAGGATGTGCTACATGAGGTTGTGATAAATAGGTTCACTTTTCTTTCTTTGAAAAATCATAAAACAATGTTTACGTTAGAAGCATGATAGCAAATATTTAGAAGCACAATAGCTCATAAGAAATTGGAAAATAATATTTAAAATACATCTAATTAGGACTGGATAACAGTGGAGAGGCACTGAAACTTTTAACATATTGGATTCTATTAGGAGAAAAAGTTACCTTACCGAGATTATACAAAATGCTTTCATTCAGTATATGAATCAGTATATATATATATCTATACCAGTGTTTGCAAACCAATAATGGCTAAAACTGTCACTGAACAAGTGAAATATGCTAGAAAAAATACAGGGGATCATTCCTTAAGAGTCAGGATCCTAAACTCTATTATCATGATATGTTGCCAGCTCTATAGACTGGAAGAAATAAATTTGGACATATGGTATTAATAATTCTGTATATGATTTTAAACATAAGATGCACCAAAACTCAGGTCCCATAGGCTCATCAAGTTTCATTAATTACTTCTTTCCAGAGAAAATGTTAGAATACTTAAGAATATTCAAAGGTCATGCACCAAACAAATAAGAAAGTTTTTACAAAGAAATTGTGTATGCTAGACAACATACCTGCTATGTAGCAGTTTCCATTTTGTGTAATTCTACCCCTGAAGGTCTATGTAGCCTCTATCTTTTTAATATTTCACAAACAAGTCGTGCTATACTATTTGGTGAACCTTTGGCCACTAGTGGTTTTCAGAGATATTTAATATATATATAATATACCACCCAGATTCTTTTGAGATCTTGATGTGTTATAAGCACTGTACAAATAGTTTCCCAAAAGTGAGCCAGGATAAAATTATATTGTGCCCATGTAATTTGGTCTCTTATCAGGTAATATTATTTCTGAAGATAACTTTTCTTAATTTTATATTCCTTCAAAGAGGAAACATGCTGCCTCATTGTTTTGCTGACAATCACTTTTCAGTTTGCAAAATAACAAGGCAGGCATCCTCAAGTATGTTAGAATTCTATACATTTAAAATGTTGATCTCTTTCAGTCAAATATATAACAATGATAAAACACATATGTTGCATTCAGAAAAAGAATTTTATAAAATAATGTAGTAAATTAGGACGTATTTCTAATTTCTTTGAGGGCATTCTTTTAGAATAAATGTTGATATACATACATACATACATACATACATACATACATACATACATTTCTTCATATCAATAATCTCTTTAACAAATTGCTCTAAAACGTCAGTTTATTCCATTCCCAAGATACACTTCAATCTACCTCCATTTCTTCATGTTTTTTCAAACATATCAACTGATATCTCTTTAAATCCTGGAGGTGAGTTATTCCTCTTGAAAAGCAAATTAGTGCAATAATATGTATAATTTAAAACGCTCAAGGACTACTTGTTAGTCCTTATAAACATAAATCCTATAGCCTTGATGGAGAACTTACGGCACGTGTGCCAGAGGTGGTACACAGAGCCTTTTCTGTGGGCACAAACACCATCGCTAGCTGATTTTCTGGTTTCTGGCGTGAGCTCAGAAAACCTGAAGACCAGCTGGCCAGTGCGTATGTGCCAGAAACCCAAAGCCCAGGTGGCTCTGGTGCTCTGGCACACACGTTCTGGTTTGGGCACTTGTAGCACGTGTAGAAAAGGTTAGCTATTGCTGTCCTATAGACCAGTAGAAGTCTATTAGTCAAATTACTGAAAGAGGTGGACGTTCAGGTCTCTTCTGCTTCAATTTGGCAGGAAGAATTTTTCATGCTTTTATAAACAACAAAGTTAGTAACAATTTAAGAATAAATTCAACATAGAGTATGAGGCAGAACTACCTATAATTAAAAATGAAAACACATCGAACAGAATACGGCATCTTCTGTTATTCAGTAAACAATCTCATAGATACTGCCTTCAAGTGTGGCAGTAAAACAACCGGGATTGTTATTATGAACATATTTGTTGCTAAAAATTACTACATACTGAGCAAATCCTCAAACATCAAGGAGTCAATTGCACCCTTATTCAATTTTCAGCCTTATTGTTTAACTCTAATCTGTTGCCTTACGACATCAGTAAAAGCCATTGCCAGAAACCATTAGTGGCAGATATCTTTGATCCTGTAACTTCTGGTTCTTAAGGTGCATATCTGCTATTCTTCTTATTCTAGACTGGTGTTACATAGCTAATCTTAAAGATAAAGGGGAGCAAAATATTTGCATAGATTGTACATTTTCTAATCTGACAGTCCTTTTAATCAATGTGCAAATGTATGTGCAACCTATGTGCATATAGTTTATTTTATGTTAGTATAATATCTGTGAAAAGCGTCACACTCTGAAAGTTGTTCCATTACTGGTATTAATGCTGGATAATTTACTTAATCATCTCTGTGCATAGATTATCAGATAATTAAGTTATCTTACTCAACATCTGGAAGTTTAGTGTAATGTAAAATATGGAGCTAGAGAAATAATGTGAGGTTATTATTTGTTATTGAGTGAACTGAGCATGCTTACTGTGTAATGAGACCACTCGATGAGAAACCATGGGCTAAAATTGTATTATCATATGAAAAAAGTGTTCCTAACAATTCATTGACAATTATTAGTAACTATAGCTATACGTATTTTATGCAGTATAAAGTTCCAGAACATTGGTCTGTACACTGCAAATATATATATATATATATATATATATATATATATATATATATATATATATATATATATATATATATATATATATATATATATATATATATATATATATATATGTATATATATATGTGTATATATATATGTGTGTATATATATATATATATACACACACACACACAAAAACACACACACACACACACACACACACACACACACACACACACACACACACACACACACACACACACACACACACACACACACATATATATATATATATATATATATATATATATATATATATATATATATATATATATATATAATTTGTTGTGATCTGTAATGAAGAATCAATTTGCAAGTCTGTTTTGCTTATCATAGATAATTTTAAAAGCCAAATAAGAAAATAGTTGTGTGAGGTTTAGACAGGTATCGGAAATTCACTGTATCTATTCACAGGTATAACAATTTGCTCATTCTTTCATGATCTGAAATCAAGGTGGAATACTCATGCAATTACACATACTGTAGTTATGGGCCAATAAATGAGCAGTTCATTCTGAGAAAAGATATTACAAAAACCTGTCAGAAATCCAAATATCATATTAGTCACCTTCTATGGATTTATTGTAATTTTTCCTTTTGGTTATGTTTTAGTTCATAAAGAAGTGAATAATGGAAATAGGAAAATCAGATTATCTTTTAGATCTGTGCCAAATACTTACGCATTGAATTTCTTTTTAATAATACTGAATAAAACAATAATTATATTTACTCTATATTTCTCAGTTCTCTTCTGCAGAACTCAAGAAATATTTTTCAACAAGTCACAGAAATGATAGAAATTATTATTTACTATACTAGCAAAAATGAAATTAAACAAACCTATTTTAAAAATAGTTTTTAAAACACATGCAAATTTATATGCATGCATTAAAGTTTTAGCATTACCTTTTAACTGTATCACACATAACCTTAAAATGCCTTAAATTAAGTTGCTAGGCAAGAAAACAACAGATCTCAGTAAAAGTGGAAATAAGATTACATTTATCTTGAACCCTATACTTACTTTCAAGGAAGGTCAAAAAAGAGAAAACATCATTCAAGTAACTACAATAACAATCAGTCTCCAGGTTATACAATCTAGCTATATTAGCAAAATCACTTGCAATTTCACACTTACAAATCTAACTGAACATACCAACAGGAACATTTCATTCTACTACTGCTAGAACAGAAACTGTGATTTTGCATTACCTAAATGATACCTACATTGCTTGCAAATTAAGTGATATACTATGAAATTAGAGGGGTTGAGACCAAGAGGAGCCATTACTCCATAATGGCAGATATGAGTTCTTCTGAAGATGATAAAGAATTCTGATGATAGGAGTCTTTATATTGGATTAAATTACTAGCATTGCTTTTTATATATTTTAATTCTTATATTATGGATGTTTACGTATCGTGTGCAGACTTACACTTCCTATTCTCAAAGCAATAGACGTAGCATTTGGATTTATATAAAGTGCCACAGTGCTTTTCTCACTCTATAAACTGTCTACAGTCAGCATATTGCTTCCAACAATCTGGGTACTTATTTACCAACCTCGAAAGGATGGAAGGCCGAGTCAACCTTGAGCCAGTCAGGATCAAACTCCTGGGTGTGGGCAGAGATAGCCTGCAATTCTGCATTCTATCCACTGCGCCACAAGGGCTCATGATAGTGTTAAACTAGTGTTTCCCTGAAAATAAGACAGGGTCTTATTTTCTTTTGACCCCTGAAATAAGCGCTTGGCCTTATTTTTGGAGAGATCTTATTATTTTTGAGGTGCAGGAGGCGGCAAGCGTGGTCACCTCATGACCACTGCTATGTTCTAGGAAGGCTTATTATCCGGGGAGGTCCTATTTTCGGGGAAACAGGGTATGTAGAATTAAATTCATTTTCAATTTCTTAAAAGGATAACATTTCTCTCTGGACAAGTCCCTACGCAGGATATTCTTTACGCAAAGGCATATTACACTATACAAATATACAATATGTAGTATATTACCAAGTATATTATCAGCTATGGCCATTTTTGAATAAAATATACAATTTGCTTCCCTAAGGTTACATGTTGTTCCTCACTTTGTTGCAGCCTGAACCACATTGCTGACTTTTGATAAAAGCAAATATATAGTTTTCTGCTATTTATAAAGAAGGGAACATTTAGAAACTATATAATATGTCCAGATTTTTTTTGGCAGTTAGAAACAAAAATAGCACAGAAAACACCAAAACCTGGCCATACTACCAGTGTTGAATCACCATTTCACCTCCTGAGCTCTTCCCTAAGTGCAGGTCATTAACTTGCTCTTCCCATCACAGAATATTAAAACAGCCAATCCTGAACAGGGTCCCAGGCAATCAGAGCTTCAACAATCAATTGGCAGGCAGCAAATGGAGACATGTTTCATGGACTATGGATATATCTTTTAAAGTCTTAAGTGATGTCTAATAACAAAGTCATATTGTCAGCCTCTGCTTTGCTGCTGCTTTGGCTGCCATTGAAACGGAGGTGGGGGGCATGGTATTTGGGAGGGGAATCATTATGTGCTGGAGAAAGATTCTAGACGCTGGCCTGACCACCTCATTGCGCATGTGGAGGAAGGGAGTTTCCCACCAAGGTTAACTGTCCAGCATTCCACCCTGGTGATGTTTTTTGAAGATATCTCCCACCTGACAGTTGGGTGAATTATAATTGGACTATGGACTAGGATGCCAAGGGGAGGGGATTGAACTATACATGATATTCTTTGCTTTCGTGCCTAATTAACCAGATTCAGCTTAGCTTCGCTACTATTCGTTTGTAATTAGTAAAAGTACACTTAATTTCAAACAAATGGAGTTGAGCGGTTTCTTTCCTGATTATTAAATGAAGCAGCATCTGACACATATTACAGTAACGAAGGCGCATATTACAGTCACGCCAGAATAGGAATCACTTCTCACTGGCTCATTTTAAAAATCAGTTAGACAGTTGGGCACTTCTGACAAAGCCATCTTAAGTTTGTGGCCATACTTTTATGAACTTTGTCCCAAGAAAATTCTCTTGGCATATTTAAAAAAGTTTGAAATAAATTTTGACTGGTTTTTAATGAATATTTTTATGGCTCATGTGCAGATTCACTGATGTTGTTATTGTTGTGGTTCTAAATTTACTTTCATGTTGCCTGAATTACATTTTAATATATATTTTGGTTTATATTTTTGAATTTAAAATTACAGATAATCCTTGAATCATCACATCTCAGCCAAACATTTATGTGCTAAGTGAGACATTTGTTAAGTGAATTTTGTCCCATTCTCCCCCCCCACCATTCTTGCCACAGTTGTTAAGTGAGTCAATGCAATTGTTAACTTAATAACACAGTTGTTAAATAAATCTGGTTTCCCCATTGACTTTGCTTGTCAGGTGATCACAAAAGGTGATTCTGGGACACTGCAACCATCATATAAATGAATCGGTTGCCAAATTTTGATCAAGTGACCATGGGTATGTGCAATGGTTATAAGTGTGACAAATGGTCATAAGTCACTTTTTTCAGTTTTGTCATAATGTCAAATGGTCACTAAATGAATGGTTGTAATTCAAAGACTACCTGTTTATTACAAAACATTAATAACAATTGATTTTTATGTTTTATTCTGTTGGTTGTTTTGGGTAGATATAGCATAGATCAGTGATGGCAAACCTTTTCGTCTTGTGGAAATGAAACATGTGTGCACGTGTGCTTGTTGGGGCCATGCTCTGGAAAAGCTGAATTTCCGGGTTATAGCGCACATGACAATCGGCTGGCTCTAGCACCTGCACAGACTAGTTTTTGGCATTGCCGCACTTGCGAAGGAATTGTGCTCCGGAAAAGCCAAACTTTTCAGTGTGCTCGTCGGGGCTGTGCTCCGGAAAAGCTGAACTTCTGGGTTCTAGCGCACCCAACAATCAGCTGGCTGGCATGCATGCACAGGCTGGTTTTCGGCACTGCCATGCTCATGAAGGACAGCTGATTGTTGCACCCACATGCGAGCCAGAAACCTGAAAGACAAACAGCCAAAGCCGGGTGTGCCAGGCAACATGTGTGGCATAGGTTTGCCATCATGGGCATAGATAATTTATATTTAATGTGCATGTTATCAAAGAACAAAGGGACATATATAAGATAATTCATCCTACTGTCAAATTCTTACTGAATGGAAACTAAATTTAATCTGGATACCTGAAGAACTACAAACTATTTAAAATAGGAAAAGAACAGCTTATAAACAATAAAATAAATGGCTAGACTAATATAGTCATGTATTAATGGAAATTAATGGAAATTAATGGAGTATCCATTCCCAGCTACAGAAGCAGAAATGGGAAAATATTTCCATTTGGAAAAGAATATCCAATTTATATCCTAGAAATAGTGACTGTGAAAAATCAAAAATACGTAAGTTCCAGAAACACATTGCAGCTGTAACAGATAATGACTTTTTAAAATTAATCACTCTCAATCCCGGCATGCTCTGTTACCATCATTAACTGAACCCCATCAACTGTTAGGTGAGGACCACTCCAATCCAAAGCATTCCTGGCTTGAGCCCTGGCAGCTTAGAGCCTCAGTAAGGTAAGGGACGGCTTCTTCTTGACCTTCCCTCAACCTATCTATCTTCCCGCTCCCATCTCTGCATTTTTGGCCACCTTGCATTCCACTGCCTCTGTTAGCCTTGCTGCTCTGCATTTTTTTGGCCCTGCCAGGGTTTGCCACCTCCAGCTAATCTTCCCTGTGTTTCTCCTACAGATGGTTTGGAAAACAGTTGGCACAGCCTTTTTACAAGGCTTTAAAAGGCCTCAGAAGTCTACTAAAGCATCACAGGGCATAAAGTTGACAGGCTAATAGAAGTGAGGTTGGTAGGGCTGGCAAAAGTTGGGGTGGCCAGGGATTTGTGCTGTCCCACTGTGGTGGCTGGCCATGGCATGAGTCTTGAGATGGTTTTCCTTGCCAGTGATTTAGCAGGAGCAGAAGTAGAGACTTGGGGGTGATGATGGCAGCTGGTTATGCTTGTAATGGTATGTGGGTGTGATTTGGGAAGAGATGCTGCTGAGACACGAGACGGCATGGACCAAAGTTGCATAAAGACCAGAGAGTGAAACTAAGAAAATAACCTCTATAGCATCTCAGGCTGTGGCAGATTTATACTATCAGACTTGTAATAGTTTTTAATATAACCTTATCATAAAGTAGGAATAGTTCATTTGGTTCATTTCAGTTTGGCTTACTTGGGAAGGCTGACAAGAGTGCTAAAGGTTTTAGACTTCTACTAGGGCAGCCGTAGCTATGCCTATGAGGAGAGCTGTGGTGCAGGGCATAAAAAAGGCAGAGATGGGGAAAAATAGGTGGGTGGCGAGAACTGAAGTGTCCTTGAAATTGTAAATGCAAAACGGCTGTCAAATGTTCATGTGACTGCAGGCACATTGAAATGGCCATCAGTTCAGGAACCCGCACTAAGTGTATTTCATTTAGTGCTGCTATTCCTTTAAATCAGGGATGTCAAACTCAATTTCATTGAGGGTCGCATCAGGGTTGTGTTTGACCTCAGGGGGCTGGGATGGGCATGGCCACCTTGATGTCACTCATGTTGGGGGCGCCTATAGTGGCCTGAGCGCTCTGCCAGGAAAACAGGTTCCCAAGCTCGTTTTCAGCTGTGATGGGCTCCTGCAATCCTTTGCCAATGAAAACGGAGCTTGGGACTGCCACCCATGGCCACTGCAAGCTCTATTTTCAACTGTGACGGCCTCCTGCAATCCTCTGCCAGCCGGTCCTTTCCTGTTTCCTGTGTGCCAGATCTAAGCACCTCGCTGGCTGTATCTGGCCCCCAGGCCTTCAGTTTGACACCCCTGTTTTAAATGGTCAATAAATGAATGGTTGTAACTTGAAGACACCCTGTAATTATGATGTTGTCATATATTTTCATGCTTGTTAAAATTTATTTATGCTTTTGGATTTAAGTCAATAACTACCATATGCTGGTTTAACCATGTGAAATCTAAACATGATAAACAAATTTGGATTTCCCCAATCCTGTTCAGCACTTTAACTACTACAACACAGTGGCATATATGTCAGTTGTTAATTCCACTTATTCTTAAACTGTTTACTAGTAAATTTCCAAATCTTTCATTGAATATTCCTGTTCAGAATAAATACACTTATTAAAATATGTACTAAGATTTCAATTTCACTAAATTATTTCCATCATTTAACTTAATTTGAGGATTAATCCTATAGCTTTTCCATATCCTGGCAAATCTGATTGCTATAGTGGTTTAGAATATTTTGAAAGAAAGCAGTTTCAACAATGAATATGAGGCATCTCAGTATTCTGAAACTGAAAAACTTGCATCCAGATGTTGCAGATGCTCCAACACTGGAGGTTTAAAGAAGAGATTGGCTAACTATTTGTCTGAAATGGTATAGTGTTTCTGCCTGGGGAGGAGGTTGGACTAGAAGACCTCCAAGGTCCCTTCCAATTCTGCTATTCTGTTAAATTCATATTTATAACTACCTAACAAGTTATTTTACATTTCAATTTTCACTAAAGAAAATGAACATTTTTCATACTTAAATATTTTTTAATAAAAATTATATTATAAAGCCCTGGATGATTTCAGAAATTAGCTATAACACATTTTAAGAGGCCAATAAGGTATCAACACCACACTAATAATTTTTATTATCTTTTTGTGGCCTAGACTTGTGTTAGCCTTTTTTAACCACTACAGCCAAGCAGGCCCCTCTTTTCTTCTCCCTCTTTCACCCATGCACACACATTGTCAAAATTATTGTTGCTGTGGTATGTATTCTTTTTGTACTTTATATATATATTTGTATCACATCTAAGTTGTACATATCTATTTCTAATCATTCCGGGAAACTCCTTTGAATTTAATGCAATACAGATATTTCTGCAATAAATCTCATAGTTTCTGGTTAGAAGAATTTGAACAAAGGTTTTCAGGTCTACTGTGCCTCAAGAGATTTGACTGTAAAAGATAATTTAAGAATATTAACATATTAATTTTCTAAGTTTCCTAATTTATGAAATATTTTAAGATCTGTCCCTTCATTCTAAATGAAGCATATTTTTATAACAGTGACTTATAACAGGGTATTATGTCACCTAGGGTCTATTGACTACTGATAAATCAATAATGGGATAATTGTACAATGCTGTAAGATGCTATAAAACATTTGTGTGGCAATGACATTATTAAACCAATCTTCTAAGATTATTTTGAAGATTCAATCTGCTGATTACTTTTTATTCAGTTTAATTTCTATAGAATTCAACACTGTTGGATGAAAACATATTTCGTGAGCTTAACAATTTCAAGTAGGAGATACTAAGGTAACCCAAGTTTTGATAGAAACACACACACACACACACACACACAGAGCAAGATGCTTAAAACCATTTCCCTACCTTGTTCTTTTATTTGACGAATCTGTTTCACAGTTTCTTTCAAGATTGCACATTTGTCAGGTTTGAAGTTAAAGTTGTCAATATCATTAAAATTAGCAAAAATCAGCTCTGCAAGCTCTTCTATATACTTATTCTCTTGTTCACGATTACGCTTTTCAGTGCTTCTTTTAGGACTGGAAGAAAGTTTTAAAGTTATTAAAGAGTCTTTGATTAAAGAGTAGTTTTAATCAGAGTAGCAAAATACAGGAAAAATTAATCCATTAATAAATGAATATCTTGTAAAGATATTCCATTTTTTACAAAAAGCAGTACTATTTGTAGAAAATTAGATACAAAACTATTTGCTTATTGCAGAACACAGTACTCCAGATGTGGATTACAATGAAACTATAGTAGGGCACTTCAGAGTTTTAACTGTTTCCTTCTCCAATCCTCACCAGCCAAAGTGATCAGCATGCCTTATCAGCAGCAGGAAAAAGAGGAAGAAGTTTAGCTGAGGCTGGCAGGAGTAGTCAGCAGAACACAGGGTGGCCAAAAGGACTGAGATGCAGAGAGAGTTAAGTAGGTGGGTACCGTTAAAGTTGAGGTGAATACAGCAGGGCAGAAATGTGAGGCATTGGCCTAACAACAATGCTGACTTTATCTAACAATTACAATCAGGACAACTGAAACTGCTATTGCTAACTATGCAACCATGTGATGCTTCACTTAATGACTGCATCATTTACTGATGTAAATTAGGGTAATTAAGGAAGGACTACCTGTAATCCTGTTCTGGATTCTAATTAGTTAGCCAGCAAATTTAATTTATTGATATTACCAGCACAAAAGGATAATGTCTCAATTTCTAAAACTATTTTTTTTATTACAGCCTCATAATTATCCCTTTTAATACCCAAGTTTATATTTACAACTAGTCATAAAGATACAGCATGTACATTAATAGACAATATAAATGTCCATATACTTTATTTTTAGCCTGCAACATATAAGGTATTTTTTTGATACATAAGAAAGTACTTCTACCAATTAATACTTTAGAACAGCTTGGGCTCTATAGGTTATATAAATACTGCCTTCCAGAATTTGGTAGCCAATCAACATGATCAGGACAGAGAATTCCTACTGTTGAAATCCACATAATTGTAAGAAGTCCATGCTACAGTGATTGCTATACAAGTAGTGATATAGGATTAGGAGTGGCAGATCTTGGGGCAGAGTCAAAAGAGAAATGAGACTAGAGTCTCTATGTAGCCACATACATACTAATCAACTCCTTCTTGAATTCCACTGATCCTTAGCTATTGCAAAAATAGTGTTAACTTGTTAGTTGAATAGATTCCTATGCCTAGGCATGAATTCTATTAAATCAGTTTAGTTAGAACTTCATGTGGGGTCTTGGTTTTTTGAGCCTGACAAGACCTGAGTTCTTTTTTTCCCCACCCACCCAACCTCCACTATAGAGCAAAGACATTGGAGAGAAAAGGATTGAAAGAGATCAAGTTGTTTCCTCTTCTACCATTAAAAGCAATGAGCACACAATCAACCCTTGGCACACTCTGCAAACAACTTACAGTATTTCTTGAAATCTCTTTTTCTCCAATATCTCTGATCTGCTTGCAGAGTAGGGGGGAAAAATTAACTGAATTACTTTCAATGTGTATTAAGACAGTAAGCTGAATCATTCCAAACAATGGGGGAATGATTAGGAGGCAAACCAAAACTCAAGGTGTGAAACTGAATAGTTTTGTTTCTTTTCAGCTGGGAAATACTGTACAGACTACCTGCAGTGTCTTCGGAAACAGCTCTCCTGCATACATTTGTTTGCTTTATAAGAAGTTGCTCACTGTTCAAGACAATGAAGATTTAATTTATTGAAGACCTGTTCCTTTTTAAAATATTCACTCAACTTTATACTTTGCACAGGTGGACAAAGAAAAAAAAGCCAAACTCTTCAGCAAATAAGTATTATGATGAGAATCTATACATCAATTGTTATATATCAAGGCAATAATGCTTTGGAAACATGAAAATGCAGACTTAACTTCACATTCAAATCCAAACTAACCTCGGTCCAAGTTGATCAGGACATTCCTTACGTTTTCTCAACTCTGCCCGAGCTGGGTCAGAGGAATTTTCACCAATCCCACTCATCTTAAACACATATCAGCAACTGAAAGACACAGAAAAGTCAGTAGAAAAACGCATCATTTTTCTAATTCATATTATTTTTTCAAGCAAGCAGGATATGAAGACATACTGGCATGTATGTGCATGTGTAAGTCAACCCAAATAGGCATTCAAAGAATGAGAGTGTTTTTAAAACTAATTAATGACTTTTAAATATGTGAAACCTAAAGCTAAAATTAGATTTTCATTGCCAATTGCTAACTTTCAAGTTGCATCTCTTTCCTAACCCACAACTGCACTATTGAAACTTGATAATTGTTATGATTGTCAATGACCAGATGCCAGATCAATATTCAACTGAAAACATTTCATTATAAAATTTTGTTAAAATTTGATATCATTTATTACTATTTTAGATCATCTTGTGTTTTCATTTTCGTGGCACGACAAAACTGCGCTCCACTAAAGCGTGCCCGATTAAACCGTGTCGCTGACGTCATCAGCAGTGCGACAACAGCGACCGCGGAGAAAAAAGGGCGCTTTAAAAAGCGCTTTGAAAGCAAGCCGATTCAAGTTAAGGTAAGGGTTAGGTTTAGGGTTAGGTTAAGGGTTAGGGTTAGGTTTAGGGTTAGGTTAAGGGTTAGGGTTAGGTTTAGCGTTAGGTTAAGGGTTAGGTTTAGGGTTAGTGTTAGGTTAAGGGTTAAGGTTGGGGGGTTAGGTTTAAGTTTAGGGGTTAATTTTAGCTTTAGCATTCACAGCATGCTTTTTTTGTCGCGCTGTGATGACGTCAGCTACGCGGTTTCATCGAGCGCGCTTTAGTCGAACGCGGTTTTGTGGTGGAACCTTCATTTTCACAGTTCTAAAGAATCTCTCCACAAAATTCTTATTTTTATAAACTTTTTTTAGAGGAAAATATCAGGGACATAATTGAGATTTATTCCCAAGGGAGTGGGAATACGTATTGTGTATGCCACCATTTACAACATTTGTTTAAGATGTTTGTTTCTGTTGATTCTTGACTTCATGAAGTATTCAAGTACCACATTACAATTATTCTCCACAGGATGCATTGGCTAAACTTGGTATTTGCTATTTACTCAATGAAAGAAGTCAGCAGAGTGTAATAGTTATATTAAAATGGTTTAATATAAAACGTAATGGCCTACAGAGCAGCACTAAAATATACAGTATAAGACATTCAAAAATAGTGTAAAGAATGTATAAGGCATATAAGAAAAAATATGATTTTGCCAAATATCTTAGTAGCACTGATATTCTTTTCTGATACAAGGGCAAGCTTTCAATGTTTTTAAAAAGTCAGTTTTCCTCTGACTGTTAAAATAGGAAATATAAGATCTTTTTTCATGAACATTAAACAAAATGTTATCTGGGTAAGCTCTCAAGATGCAATTACAGTTATTGAGAACAATCTAGCTTCCACCAGATGTTGGGGGAAAGAACATAGCTTGTTTCCAATCTCTCCTTGTTATCAGTAACTAAACAAAAGTTTCTGCTTTAATAGTGACAGCATACACTTATCCACATCCTCTATACATGTAGCATGAGAACATCTTGAAATTGAGCATATAATATAAGTAATGATAATCCTATTGCTAATCTCACTTTATTAAAATACAAAAACTTGAAAGTTGAAAAACAGTATTACAAAATAAAAGAAAAAAATGAATGCAACAAAAAACCCACAATGATTAATGGTCCATATCTAGTTTTCTGGTATCTCGTTTTTTTAAAATTCAAATGTTACAAAATGTAATTACCGTAAATACACTTATAGTTTTAATCCTCAATCTTAATTGTTGAATGCCATTATTTATAATTATTCTTTAAATATTCTTCTCTTTTAAGTATTTTTCTCTTCAGTTTTCAGATGTACAAAGTTGCTGAATCAAATTAATATGTCTTAACAGTTTCCTTTGTAAATACGCACACAATCTATTTTTATTTCAGAATATTAAAGAATTAATTTATGTTGGTCATTCTCCAATCCAATGACAAAAATAGGTACAATTAGTGAGTTAATCTATTGATTTTAAAGGCACACCTAACTAGGACAATCAATCACATGTCTTCCTCTCTTTCAATAGTTGGCCTGGTTAAAAAGTTAGATTGGAAAACTGCTTCTATAAAGAAATAGCCTTGGGGAATGGTTGTTTTGGAACACAATTTACACAGTGCAAATTAAAGGAGAAACAATGTATTCTACAGACACCATTCTGACCACAATTATGTTGTATTGAATACTTTAACAGACCATAACAGATTAGATGAGTCAGCTGTAAAATTCTTTCACAGTTCTGACTTTGAGCACAATTTTGTAAAAATAAACAACAAAAATGAAATTTCCTAACAAGAAGCTATTTCCAAGAACTATACTGAGTGCACTTGTAAATCAGTTACAACTCTAAAGACAGAACTGGGTAAGACAGAGAGGCGTCTTCCTTCTCCTTCCTTTTTTAATATTAAATAAATAAAAGTGAAACACATTCAACATTTCTTTATTGCAATGAACTAGATAAGAGTAGGGAAATTCTCAACTCATCATCTTCCATTCCTGGTATAGAGAATGGAGCTGCCTCATCAACACATTTCTATTTCATTATATAAATTGTGCCCTATTTCCTATTTTTCTATATTGTGTGGAGAAGTTCAACATCAGTTTTATAAGTTCAATGTTTCTTAAAAATAATAAAACAAAAAGAAAGGTAAAATGAAACATTTCATTATGATTAAATGAACAGCTTTTTTGACAAAGGAATATTCAACTATTAAAATGCTTCATTTGCATTTGAATTGTGCCATTCATAACATAATATATTTTAATGAAAAGCATAAGCATATAAGATGGTCTATATAATTTAATAATGTGTTCCTGCTATCATAATATGTACATTTCTCTTTATATCCCAGGATGATTATTTTGCAAATAATTTCCCAAAAACATTGTTTTGCTATTCATAGAAAGAAAAAACCCTTCACTGTTAATAGCTTAGTTCTCTAATTATAGACTGACTTGTGTTTCTGATTTAAATTTTTCTAGATAAATATTAGTGAAGCCAGTTTAGTCTAGTGATTAAGATAGCAGGCTAGACACCAGGAGACTGTGAGTTCTAATCCTACCAGGCACAAAATCAGCTAGGTGACCTTGGGCTAAGTCACTTTCTGTCAGACATGGAAGGAGGCAATGCCAAACCACTTCTGAAAATTTTTGCCAAGAAAACCGTGGGGACCTTAGACCTGTCCAGGCAAACTTTGAGAACTGAACAGAAGGGGAAAAAAGCCCTAACATATAACTGAAAAGTTTTATGCAATGGAATGTCTGAGTTCACATTGAAAAAATTGAGTGGTAAAAATAAAATATATTAAATGAAGCAAACCTACAATTAAAATATGCTATATTTTAACTGAATCTGATTAGGCTTATTGCATACAAAAATTTCAAAACTCAGGTATGGATAATCATAATATAGATTTCAGATAAGTGGCTATGGAATTCATTAGTTCTACAAGCGTACAAAATTTGCCAATGTCTGACATATGGTTAAATGAGATGCTATTCTTACTTAAGCTATCTCAGTCAGTGGTGGGTTGCACTTACCTTCACTACTGGTTTGCTGATCGTGCGTGCATGCATTCCGCTCGTGCATGCACCTGACTCGTGATACACGCATGTGCGCAATCCACCACCCCTGTGACAACCATCTGATTGTCGGGGCTTGCACAGGCGCTGCATGCTGTACACATGTGCACAATTAGCCTTTTGCCATAAAAACATGGAACATGGGCGAGCATACCGGTTCGCTCTCAGCTGCTCTGCGGCATTACAGGTTCGGCTGAACCAGGCCAAACCGGCAGTAACCCACCTCTAATTTCAGTGGGAGTTTATCATTTTGTTAATGTACTGTCAATGGAACTGGAAATCCGGAAACTTCAGATAGGATAGTTCAGAATATACTTTACGCTGATAAGTGGGTTTAGAAAATGTGAACTGGGTTTTCTAAACTGGAGCCTTATCATTTTTCCTACCTTAGTCTGCTTTTGGATCAATTTAAAAACTTCAGATCAAGACCTGGTATCAAGTGATCACCTGCCTCCATGTGCACAAATCTAGAGCTTAAAATATCTTTTTTTAGGCCTTTTCCCAGTACTGTATAGTTTATAGCTGGTATGATAGACAGAGAATATAACTCTTCACTAGTAGTATGTCTTCTGTGGATACATATTAAAAAGACTCATCATCGCATGTTAGCCATTTTAAAGCAATACAGTTAGTCTTCAACTTACAACCACAATTGAGGGGAAAAAAGTCTGTTGTTAAATGAGACATTTGTTAAGTGAATTTTGCCCCATTTTACAACACTTTTTGCCAGAGTTGCCAAGTGAATCATTGCAGTTGGTAAGTTAGGAACACGCTTGTTAAGTGACTCTGGTTTCTCTATTGGCTTTGTTTGTCAAAAAATTGCAAAAGGTGATCACATGACCCTGAGATGTTACAAGGGTAATAATTATGAACCAGTTGGCAAACATCTGAATTTTGATCACATGATCATGGAGATGCTGCAAAGGTTGGAACTGTGAAAAATGGTCATAAGTCACTTTTTTCAATGCCACTGTCCCCTGAGTACCTTTCACATGTATATAGATAAGTAATGTTTATTACACCCAAGAAATCTGAATAGATCTTTCAAATGGGAAATAGTGTTCCCTTTTATCTATGCCTCATCCTTCCAGGCCACATTTGACTACCACGTTAGCAGAAGCTTGACAATGGACTGAATTGTTCAATTGTTATTAATTTGTTTCAATATACTATAGACTTTATGTTTTCATATTAACATTAAAGCAATATATTAGAAAAATGAATAACCTTACAATGTCTTCTTGAAAGCCAACATTGTTCATTTCTTTAAAGCAAAGAGGTGCCAATAGGAATATAATATAATAAACACATTAGCTATAAATGTACAAAAGGAACTTTTTATCACAGGTGCAAGGTTAATATTCATGATCATAATGGTATTTATAAGCATCTATCTGCACTTTGTTATATTTAAAATCATTTCAAATATGGATAACTTTAGTTCTGGTATATTTTACCTACTCATTTTCTGCTGAAAGCTACATATGCATTCAACAACAACAAAATTCTAGCCTGACATCAATACTGTAGAACAAAATGGTTTCTAATTTCTGTGTTCATATATGCTAAGGTTCCTAATATAGCTATTCACTGAGCTGTTTACATATTAAAGTACGTCAGCCACCTCTAATAAGCCCCTCTAATAAGCTCCAAAATAGCAAGTGAAGCTTGTAACACTAAAACAGAAAATTGCTTTCCTTAAGCAATGTACAAGAATCCGATTCTGATTAAATCATTCAGCAACTGATATTAAGATGCTTCTTGACTGAATCATAACAATTATAGCAACAAGCTTAAATACTATTAAAATAGAGGAAAATGAAGGTAATAGGGACATTGGGGTAACAAATCACTCATTTAATTAAGATCGTCATTATTCAAAATTATAATAAAGCAACAGCCAAATTATGGAACATCTTTTGCTAAAAAGCAAAGGGCACCACAAAGATTATTGTATAGTGTTTCTCACTGTAATATTTATTTACTAATTTTTATATGCCTCTCAGTTCCAAATCTTATGGGTAGCTAACATTCAAGAAATAAAACCCACAAAATAATATCAACGGTAACATTAATATAAAAGACACACCCAGAAAGAAACAATTCTCTTCCCTATGAATGGTATGAATCCTCCTTCATTTTAGGTCCTCTATCAGAAGGCGTTTTAGGGTTCTGGGCAGTATTTTTGGTGTGACTAGTGCCATTAGGCTGAGAATTTTTTAATACATAAATCAGGGGTGTCAAACTCAAGGCCCGTGGGCCAGATTCTGCCTGCGGGATGCTTAGATCTGGGCCATGGGGCTGACCTAGAAACAGCGAAGGACCAGCCTGCGGTCCCTCTGCCAGTGATAATGGAGCTCAGGAGGGCCACATGCAGTCTATTCGAGGAGCTCCCTTTTCGCTGGGAGAAGTCAAGTGTCATCAGTTTGGAGCCCCTTCATGTCACAGGAAATCTAAGTCCAACTGTCCCTCAATTCCAATGACTCTTATCAACTACCAATTTGCTTTGACCTATGGTTCATAATTCAGACTCTTCTTTAGAGTAAGCATGGAATAAACTTGTACTCAGTTTGAATCTAATTGGACTCCTGATTTCTTGTACCTGATACACACATACATATGTGGTCATAAAAAAAAACTAGACACTTGTAGTTCTGTAAAAAGGTAGGTGGGAATAATGTACATCGTATACATTTGTATACTGTATTGCCTATCAAGGACTTAAGGTTTCTACAACAGAATTGAAGAATATGGATTTTATATGCTTGTAACTGATGTGCCCAAAATATAGTATGAAACTGAACACAGATGCAATGTGCCGTTAGAATATAATTATAATTATTTTAATGAAGATCAATTTTAAATATCATTCAACTAAAATAATATCACAGTATATAATAGATTATAGAAGCCAAGCAGTTCATATTGAATTTAAAGTTCTCTACCTCCATATTCCACTTGACTATCTGTGTAGCAAAACATAGAGTCATAGGAAAGGTAAATTATATACCAGAAAGATTAAATCATACTGCTATGTAAGCAGCAAATTATCTTGCTAAAATGACTCTTTAGAAATACAATGATGATCATTTTAATTTATAACAATCGTAGGTCATTAAAAAAAATCTTAGTTACAACATTTTGAGTTTTACACTGTACGTTCATTCTGGCCTGCTAATTACAAGTTCAATACCCTTAATCAAATAAAAAATAACACCATACTGATTAAATTTGCATATTACTATTAACTTGATGAACTACAATTGTAGATTGCTGTTTTTAACATCCTAGCATCCAGGTATATACCACATAAAGAAGTTTCATTTTCAAAAGATTGCTCCATGTTGCCTAAGCTAACACAGTGTTTTTCTCTTAGGTGAAATATTAATTGAGCAATACAGTGACCTACATCCTCCTTCATGATGGGAATCTTTTGGTAATACCAACCAGCTACTAAATTGTCACGGAAAGAGCATTGCTTATACAATACAGTTTCAACTGTATTTTAATTGAAACAGAATAATTTGGATGCATTCTTATTTATTATTTGACCTATGAGTTTTCCGAGAGTGGGCGGCATACAAAACTAATAAATAATAGTAATAATAATAATAATAATAATAATAATAATAATAATCAGTCAAATGCAAAAAGCCGCACTGCTTGGATCTGCACGCATATTGCGAAAATACGTTACGATGTCCTAGGCCCCTGGGTGGGGCCCGACTAGTAACCAATGCCAAATCCGGCGAAACAACTGACCGCTGTGATACAATTGTATAATAATAATAATAATAATAATAATAATAATAATAATAATAATAATAATAATAATAATAATAATGGTGGAAATACAATCAAGGCCATAAATACCTGGGCAATACCAGTTATAAGATACACAGCTGGTATAGTTAATTGGACACAAGCTGATTTGGACCTTTTGGACCGAAAAACCAGGAAACTAATGACAATGCACTACAGTTTACATCCACGTGGTGATACTGATAGACTATATCTGCCCCGAAAATCAGGTGGCAGAGGATTATTACAAGTGAAGCAAACAGTTGAAGAAGAAAAACATGGACTGGCTGATTATTTAAAAGAAAATCAAGAACATCTATTAATCGAAGTAAAGAACAAAAATCTACTGAAGGCCCAACAGACGAAACAAGAATACAGAAAAGATGTGATAAAATCAAGAATGGAGAGTTGGCAGAACAAAGCACTGCATGGCCAATTTCTGGAAAAAATAAAAGATAAAGTGGACAGTGAACAAACTTGGTTATGGTTAACAACAGGTACATTAAAGAAAGAAACAGAGTCACTAATCCTGGCTGCGCAAGAACAATCTATCCGCACAAACGCCATTAAGGCCAAAATAGAAAAATCCTCTGATGATGCCAAATGCAGACTTTGCAAAGAAGCTGATGAAACTGTTGATCACATACTCAGCTGCTGTAAAAAAAATCGCGCAGACTGATTATAAATTGCGGCACAATTCAGTAGCACAAATGATCCATTGGAATTTGTGCAAAAATTATAATATCAAAACAGCAAAAAACTGGTGGGAACATCAGCCTGAAAAAGTCACCGAAAATCAGATGGTCAAGATCTTGTGGGATTTCCGTATACAAACCGACAAAATACTGGCGCATAATACACCAGACATCACACTGGTTGAGAAAAATAAGGTCACAATCATAGACATCGCAATACCAGGTGATAGCAGGGTCGCCGAGAAGGAACATGAAAAAATCGCAAGATACCAGGACTTAAAAATCGAAATTCAACGACTATGGCACAAACCAGCAGTGGTAATTCCAGTGGTAATTGGCACACTGGGTGCTATTCCAAAAGCACTGGAATTACATTTAAAACAGTTAAAAATTGACAAAATCACCATCAGTCAAATGCAGAAAGCCGCACTGCTTGGATCTGCACGCATATTAAGAAAATACGTTACGACGTCCTAGGCCCCTGGGTGGGGCCCGACTAGTAACCAATGCCAAATCCGGCAAAACAACTGGCCGCTGTGATACAATTGTGTAATAATAATAATAATAAATGTAATAAACCTCTAACACTTTAATATAAGCAGTCTTCACTTACTAAATGCAATTGGGACCGGAAACTTTATTGCATGTTTGTAAATGGACACATCATTAATACATGTAACTTATGACATCAGTTCCTGCTGCAGTAGTTAAGCAAATCATCTACAGTTGTTAAATGTAAATCATGTCACTGCAACTTGTCACTTCCCTTCTATCTTCCCATGGACTTTGCTTGCTAGAAGCTCACCATGAATGTTGCAAATTGTGATCACTCTTGACAGAGGACAATAGGAAACCACTTATGTACTGTTATGTACTGTCAAGAAAGCAGCTACACATAGTCAATGGGAGTGATTGTGGAATGCTATCACCATTGTAAATAAATGCCAGTTGCCAAGAAGCTAAATCATGATCACATGACATGGGGATGCTGTGACAGTCATAACTTCTAAGACCAGATATTACCCTTTTTTCAATATCATTGTAACTTTAGCCTGCTACTAAACTGATTGGTAAACAAGGTGTCCTTGTATTGCACCACAACAGATAGCCAAAGTGCATGAAAGTGTCACCAACACAAGCTGAAGTCCAGAAATAAGTATACAGAAAGATAAACCAGCCAACAGAAACTGAGGAAACTATAAGGTGTAAAATTAAAAACCCATAACCACCAGCAGTTACATTGAAGAAATTTATTTCTAGACAATGAGTTGGAGTAGAGTATGCAAATTGAACCTGTGGTTTGTTAACATTCTCCCCCCATTTATAGTACTCACTAATAAGTAAGGCTGGAAAATTATTCCTCCTTCAACTTTCCATGGAACTAATGAGGAAGTTCAGAGGCTACAAATGGGCAACCCTGATTAGAATCATGGTTTGATAAATATCATCTATCAAATATATTTGAGAGAAGGGAAAATATTCTAGTTCTCATTAAGTCCTTACATAAGCTAGAGAAAGCATGTGTAACATGGCTTTAAGAATTCTTTTCAACCTCTTAATAACAACCCTGCTCTGGAATTAGTATGGTGCAGTCAAATGACTCTTCTACTTGGGTGATTTTTTTCTAGATTCATTCTCTCCACAATCTCAGCCTGGTCTGGCCCATTTAAATTCAATCTTTCTTTTGCTGGCTTATGTTTGCAGAAATAATTTGGTTCCTTTTTGTTCAGAAATATATTGTGCTAATATTTGATTGCTTTTACATAACTTGATTCCAAGATTCTACTAGATTGGAAATAACTAATTAGAGAAAGCATCAGAACATGGTTTCTGAATTTCTTTACAACTCTTCAAGATAGTTTCCAGTCTAGAGCATGTGAGTGGAAAGAAGGATGGGTTTCAAATGGAGGAATTGACAACTTTTCAAGCTACTGCTCAGTTATCTGTCCTATGGGGATGTATTTGGAGACTGGCAACTTGCTCTGTGCCAATCAACAGTTCAGTTACAAATAACAGAATATTCACAGAATACTAAAAGAATTATGATGGATAAATACACTAGTGAATGTCAAGAGGAAGCCATATAGACCAACAAGAACCATGCCAACACTTTGCCATTTGCTCATTTCTGACATCTCCCTTGAGTTACAGCTATCTCTCAGATGCTGATATAAGTTTTCCATGTCTTAGTTACAACCAACTCAACTACTGGGGTACACTTTCTATGGGGCTGCCCTTTTAAATTGTCCAGAAGCTGCAAATTGTATAAAACATGCTGTCCACTATGCAAACTAGTACATAGTACTAGGATCATATCATGCTGTATTGAATAATCTAACCATTTAATTTGTTGATGTTGACCTTTAAAATCTAAATAGCCAGAGCTGTTGATTATAAGGCTGCCTCTCCTGCTATGTGCCTGGCCAGTTACTTAGATCGGTATGAATGACCATTCAAAGAAGCTAAGAATACTAGGAAAAGAACGTTTTTCTGGTTAGTTTGAAAGCTATGGAATGTGTTCCCTAGGTTAGTGGTTTATTTCCTGCACCCTCCCCTCATTTTATAAAATGTATCTTTTTCATCAAGCTTTTAAATTTTTGTTATTATTTTAGTAACTAAAATACTTCTTAATTCTGGCTGCATAAATTGTGATTTGCATTTGTTACTGCTGCCCTGAGATCAGAACAAACAAAATAAATAAATACATGAAATATAACAAGCATGACCATCCACACCAAACTACTAACCGATTCATCCAGACCATTATTTATTTATTTATTTATTTAAGACGTGTATGTATAGCTGTTCACTCATTCTCAGTGACTCTGGGAATAGAAACCTAATATAACAACAACACCACACCACACCACACCACACCCACACACAAACACCAAGAATCAAAAAAGCCACAAGCTCCATCCCAGTCTGGGATCCTCAGGCCCTTTGGCAAAACTAGGCCTTCAGGGCCTTGGTAAAGAGTATCAAAGTATGCCAATCTAATCTCCACAAGGATGATGTTCCAAAGAGAAGGAGCCACCTGAATGATCTTGCTAATTTTCTGGAAGACAAAATTGTTTGCCTTCATTCAAGTACATGTGACTTAATGAAAGTCTTAAAATATTTTTATATAAACCTCATCTATCCTAATATTGCTCAATTAAAAGATGTTAATGTTTAAAGTGAACATTACAATGTGTTTATTTAGTTTACAACTTAGAACATAGGACAATTTTTCCCCACTTACTCCTTCATGATGAAAATTTGGACTATACATCATAACCTTCAACTCTTGGTCATTCTTTTTGGGATGGATCAATTTCTGGAAGGGCTTAATGTACCTCATGAGTTGCTAGGAATATGTGGCTACTTCGGGCAAAATATGGTGCTGTCTGGAACTGGAATCTACCTATCCCTCAATGAAGGAGGAGACTGAGGAGAAGCTATAATTAAGTGAATTTGATCAGGGTTATTGAAATGTGAGTAATGTATAAATACTTGGAGAAAATCTCAAATCTGGTGACACTGCATTGGGTGAATGAGTAGACTACAGGACTAAATGTTTTAGGTAGCTAATCTACACCATAATTGTTTGGGCTGCCCACACACATTTTAGTGATATTATTAAATATACTCCACAGTTACCTTTCCCTCTTGGAGTCTTCTCATCCCTGTCAGGCAATGATTTTATGAAAGAATATTAGGCTGTTACAATTATAACATACATACCTGATGTCTGTTAATCAAGTTAAAAACTTAAATCCATGAGATCAAAATATATCAACATAAATATCAGCAGTTAAGCAGTAATTAATTTATCAAAGCCCAGAATCCAATACAAGAGGAAAAACCCTGGAGCCTGGGGATGGCGAAAAATGGGTCCAATGGGCAAACTGAAAGTTCGGAAACAATCCATTTCTGACTTCCGGAGAGCCTCCGGGGGCTGGTGGAAGCAGTTTTCACCCTCCTCAGGCTCTGAGGCTTTCCTGGTCTGGGGAGGGCGAAAATGACTTCCCCCGGAAGCCAGAAACGGATCATTTACAATGAAGCAGTTTGCCCGTTGGGTCCAGAGGCTTTCCTGAAGCCTGGGGAGAGAGAAAACTCCTTTCCCCACATAGGGATTTGCATGTGCATGCGCAGAAGGGGGGTCATGTGTGCATGCACGGGTAGGCAGGGCACATTGCATTGTGGGTGTGCAGCACACATGCTATCACACATACCTGCACAATTTTGGCATTCAATTATGAAAAGGTTCACCATCACTGTATTAGGGCAATGGTGTAGTACAGGGGTGTCAAACTCAAGGCCCACGGGCCATATCTGGCCTGTAGGGCCGGCCTGGAAATAGCAAGAGGCTCGCGGTGCCTATGACAGAACAAAATGGGGCACAGTCCCTGTGCTCCGTTTTCAGCCTAGATGGCCTCCTGCAGCACTTTGCCAGACAAAATGGGGCACGAGGGCTGCATGAGGCCCCCCTGTGCCCTATTTTTGGCCTGCACAGTCTCCTGCAGCACTCTGCCATCAAAAATAGGGTGCAAGGAGCAACGTGCAATCCCACACGCCCTGTTTTGGCCAATGGGGTGCTGCAGGAGACGTTTGTCCCATTTCCACCCTGGCCGAACTACAATGCTGATACGGCCTTCAAATAAATCCAGTTTGATACTCCTGGTGTAGTTAGGTTCAAAGGCAAAAATGTGTTTCATATCACTTGAAGGAATGCATGTAGAATTTATTTGCAATATCTTAAATCAAGTGTGGCTTTTTTGAGTTTATACTATAACTGCAGCAAACAGATTTACCATTTCAAGAAAAGATGAAGATGTTTTAAGAAGTTACAGGCAGGTGTTGAACATCTATACTTCAAAGCACAGCTCTGGTTTCAAACAAAATCTGCACATCTGATAGCCATTTATGAAAGAAGAAAGCAGCTTATACAAAACTTTAGAATAATGGAGATGTGATGCTAAAAGTGAAAAGCAAAATAAATAAAAATAATGAAAATCATTTAAGGATTTATGCAATGCATTTTGTTCAAACACATTGAAAGTCTGACAATTTTTTCACTGTAAACTCTTCAAAAATAGAATGCATAACATAATCTAAGCAATACACATGTATAGCAGTATATAAAGTTAAGTTTTCATGAAAAATATATGAACTTTCCAAATATAAATGTACCACTTTCACCCAGAAACAAATAAGGTACACTAAATATTCTTGTGAACATGATAGAATTTTCATAGTTATTATATTTATCCCACATATGTATTCATTGCAAGGAGGTGAACATACCCAAAGATCTGAATAGATCTACCTTTGATTTTTCCACAACAGTAGTCAACTCTGGGAGATAGGTTGGGTTAAGAGAGAGTAAATGGCCCAAAGTCACCCAACTGGCTTTCCTTCCACAAGGGAGGCCTAGCACTCCGTCTTTATATACCCATCACCCATTGATGTCTTAACATAAGTAATACCATTCCCCATTTGTTTGAAAATTAAACAAAATATTTGGGTTAGCACCGTAATATCTCAAAAAAATCTTAAAAGCATCTATTAGTACTATAGTTGTGTCTGGATTTCTACTCTTTAAAAAAAATGTAGAACTTAGTTTAGTTACAGTAAAAAAAAAGTCAATCATGTAAGAGTTCAATATTAAAGATGTCTACTATTCCTTTAGAAGAAATTAACAAGCATTCAACACTATATAGCTATTAGTAACTTGACAACGCCCACCTAGTAATATTTGCAGGAGAAGGGAAGGTTAGCAGTACTGAAAAACAAGTTCCATGACTTCATGGGGGACTTATTACTCATATTAATAAACATACAGGTTAACTGACCAAGAATAGCATTTCACCTTTAAGGATTAAAAATAAAAAGATTTGCAGAGAAATATTATTTAACAATATCTATAAAGCTATTTTTCTCTTCAAGGTTAAAAGAAAGGTAAGCATTGTCATAAGGTTAAATGCATCAAAATATTCAGCATCATATAGATACATAGACTGAAGTTTAAGTGCCATTGTCCATATAGGAGCAAAAGACTAAAGCAATAAGGATTAAAAGATGAAGTTACTAATTGTAGTCATATTTACTACTACAGTATATGACCTATTTTAAGCCCTGGATCAGAAAATACAAGGATAATAAAATACGTATCTTCCTCTTATCTTAGAATTAGCAGTTAAAACAATACAAGTACTGCATTGTAATTATACAGCAATTTAAGCATACATATTCTTCAGCCTTTCTTCATCCTGAAAAATAGGCTTATATATAAAAAAGCTTTTATTTTACTTGGCTTTACTATAAGTGCTGGGTTTTAGTGTTCAATATTTTCTATTCCACACTTTTATACATATATATTTACAAGGGAATACATAATACATAAATATTAACAAGGGAATTATTAATGAAACTATAATAGTTTTTAAGAGAGAAAAATGGATAATGAATATGCTAGACACACTCCCTCTATTTGCTAAGGAATGCCAATAATCAATTGTCATGATCTGCATCTTCTACATTATACAAAAGACATGAACATACCAAATATGAAGTCATTGTACTTCTGAAAACACTCCTTGTAATCTTCCACAGATTCTGCCATTCAGTGAAAAATGTCAGCAGCTTTTTCTTTATTGTCAGGCTATGATTTTATTTACACATGTCGCTATACTGCTTGTTTTATTAAAGCAAGCAACAATGAATAGCAACCTATTAGAAAATAAGTCATGTGTTAACTTAAACTATCACTGTCTTGCCCTAAACTAAAACACATGCTGAGTGAGGATGTGCGCACATAGCAGCTTATCTCCTTGCTCATCTGCTTCTAATGACAGCTGATAAACTAGCCACAACTAATCCTTTTTTAGCTGCTGATCAAATAGACAATCCAGCATGGTGGAGCACTCGAAAATTCCTCTTGCTTCTGTTCTCCTGCTCCTCTAAAGGCAGTTTCCTTTTCATTGAGATAATAGCCTTTTCTGCAGTCACATGACTCAGAACCTACATTAGCACAGCGTTATGATAATAGATCTCCCTCCCCCTTTCTACTGCTATTAAGAAGGGCATCTCTCTAAAACCCACTTAAACATTTTGCAGAGTAAAGTGCCAACATCGTATATCTCTTAGAAGGGAAAAAAATGGGGAGATACAGAGACAGAAGAAAAAGAGAAAGCATTCTGATGCTATTCCTTTTCAATAATGCATATATCCTAGCAATAACCAATTAATGTAGAATGATAACAATATTATACATGATGTCTAGAAGACATAAGTAATTATTTGGTTTACATACTTTAGATTTTCAGCCTTAAGCTTAGTTGAAGCTTTTTTTTTTGGCTCCCTAATATTCTCCTTTGTCCTTGGTCACATATTGTAAAAAAATGTGTATTATTTTGTTCTTATCTCTGATTTTTTTGTGCAATGATTGTTACAAAATCTTATATCAAAATCTAATTCTTAAATAATATATTATGTAAATATAATGTACATAGCAGATCCCTTTTTGATTAGAAGTATGTAAAATTCATTTTTCAATGACGATGCATGCTTTAAATATAACTCACATAAAACATGCAAACTTTAAATGGGTTAAACCCTTTCTTCAATTATTAACCTAAGATACAAGCTTTAATATATGGACTCCTCTAAGTCTGATATTCTACTGTTTCAAAATTTCAGAGAACCACTAGGATGAAAACTGACTTATTTCTGATTTTTGTTGTCAAACTGCTATAAAAACAATTCAATGAAATGCATTTGGTCTGTGATTAAATATGTGACAAAATGTAATGTAGTATACACCTAAGAAAACTTGATTTTATTTGCTGGCACAAAATAATGCTAAAACTTTAGTAAAGTTTATATTCAAACCATAATAATAGCAACAACATCTGCTTATCAACTCTATATTGTTTTGACCATAAATATTACAATTTGCATGGATTTTACAAAACAGAATTGTAGAGTAATACTACAATGGTTTAAGACTCTGGACTAGAAAAAGGGTGATTATCAACTTTAGTCCTTCCTTAGAAGGAAGCTGACTGGGTGACTTAGGGCCAGTCTCTCTTAGTCCAACGGACCTCTCAACACAGCTGTGGTAGAGAACATAGGACAAGAAAGCAATATATAGATAATGTACAAAATAAAAGGGGAAGGAGGAAACTCTATAAAATAAATCAATAAAATTGAAATATCTAAATAATTTCATATATATTATCTTACTAATAACAAAGCAGTAAGATATATAAATATTATCGCTATCTTGCATGGGGTACATGAAGACTCAGAGTACTATAGAAGATTCTTAAAAATCCTGATTTTTAGATACAGAACAGGATTTAAAATAAGAAATGATTATCTGAAGGATCGTCTATCTCGTCTATCTCAATCTGACTCAACCTGCATATTAATATCAGCAGGAAAAGCCATCTAAAATATACATTGGTTTCAAGATTTATTTCTTGGCCACCTAAGAAGAGGCCATCTTCCCTGTAGTTTCCAAATGATGGAATGCAATGCTGAACGAGTCCTGCAGGTCTTTTAAACGAATCAACCTCAAGTCCTGCAGGTCTTTTAAAATTAGTTAATACAGGTAATCCTTATGACCAATGGAGCCCAAAATTTCTGTTGTTAACCGAGACATTTCTTAAGTGAGTTTTGCCCCATTTTATGATTTTTCTTGCCTCGGTTGTTAAGTGCATAACATCAGTTGGAAGTTAGCAACCCGGTTGTTAAGTGAATCTGGTTTCTCCATTGACTTTGCTTGTCAATTTATGCAGTCATGAATATGAACCAATTGCCAAGCACCTGAATTTTGATCACATGATCATGGGGATGCTGCAAAGATCATAACTGTGAAAAACGGTCATAAGTCACTTTTTTCAGTATTGTTGCAACTTTGAACAGTCACTAAATGAACTGTTGTAAGTCAAGGACTACATTTAGTACAATGTACTATTTTTTATCTGTTTTAAAATAATTATTTTGCATTTATTTTTGTTAGCTGCCTTGGTGGTTTCTGGGTAGAATTTTGAAATATAAATTTAATAGTAACATCTTAATTCATAGCCCAGTTTCTTAACTATAGCCACTCTTTTTTATTTGGGGCGGGGATTGTTTTAAAATTTTCAATTAGGGATGCAAACTGTATCAAAATGATATATACCAGCAACAAATCTGAAGCTGATTTTAGATATTTTTTGGAAAATTATAACACAGAATTAAATTGTACAAAAAAATTATCAGATGTTACTTAAACATTGCATGTCTTAAAAAATCAATGCCAATATTATTTAAATGCAATTTAAATATTGCAATATATATATGCTATTTAAAAAGAGGCAATTATGAACGAGAAACCACAAAAGGCTATATTAGCCTAGTTAGCAATATTAACTGTCATATTTCTTTATTCATGCAAAGCACTTCCTTTCCAGTCTACCCCACTCGCCAATTAGACACACGTATTCAGAGGAATGGGTGGCAAGCCCACTGATTAAATTTGCAGACAATATGAACATAGGTGGAATAGTGAGCACTGCAGAAAAAGAAATAGACATGCAGTGAGAAATAAAATGAGCTTCTACAAGGACAAATACATAGTAACCCACTTGGGAAGTAAAAATTAAAGGAGCATGTACAAAATGACAGCTTGCTGGCTAGACACTGGGTACTGAACTGCATATCATATGAAATATATTACAATATAGTAGTAAAAGGCAATACTGCAATAGAAAAGAAGCAGAAATAATATAAAGAACTAGAAGTACCAGCATTGTTAACAACTAGCACAAATATAAACAGGTAGTATTCAACAATGTACAGCTGAGACTACAGCAGCAAATTGAATTAAAGGAAAAGGACGCCAGAAAAAATATTACTCTGTTTCACTATTTGCCTAATTTGGCATAAAAGTATATTAGCAAAATAATTTTTCATCCACACTTTAACATTTTCTGTGAACAGTTTCAGTCTCTGCCTAAAATTAGATTTGGAAATTAACAGCCCTAGGGCTGTATAGGACCCTCAACTCATTTTTTGAGGTGTCAAGATTTCTAAGAATATTTCATCTGATCTTTTGTTATTTCAAAATATGAATCTTTAAGCCAGTGAAACAATGAAAATTATGACCCTGCTTCAGCCAGTTTGTGTCCTTGATCCACTTATTTTGGCCCTTCTGCTTCCCTCCAAAAAGCCCAATCCTGTCTCAAATTATTAGAATTTGAGTATCTTATCAACTACTTCAAAGGTTTTCTAATTCATACATAATACATATTACAATAGACTATATTACACTTAATATGTGAAGGAATCTCTAACGAAGCAATGGCCCTATCTGTATATAATTTTAATAAGTTCAGACAGTAGATCACATGGTATTACATCTACAATGGTCTGCTGACACATCATTTTGTCAACAAGGTTGTTTCCTTAGGTAAGAAATAAAACAAGGTGTCTTAGGATATAGCCCCTAATCACAACTAATATGACACAGATTGATGATTTCAAAGTTAACTACAAAATACATCCAGGCTGTACTTTGTAACTCCAGGATGTTTTGTGTTCTAGAACACCAATCATCTTTTTGTTTATAATCTTTTTGTTCATAAGTACGTATGTATCAAACCAGCAAAATAAGGTTCCTATAAACATCTTACTTAACATCCCTTGGTCTATATTGCACTGGTGAGGCCATATTTGAAATAGAGGTAGTTCTCGGCTTACAACCACAATTGAGGCCAAAATTTCTGTTGCTAAGTGAAAGTGAACTTTGCCCTATTTTATGACTTTTCTTGCCACAAGTGCTAAGTGAATCACTGCAGTCGTTAAGTTAGTAACATGGTTTTAAAGTGAATATGACTTCCTCATTGACTTTGCTCGTGACAAGATCAGAAAAAGTGAATACATGACCTCAAGTTGCTGTTATGGTCATGAGCCAGTTGCCAAGCATCTGAATTTTGATCATGTGACCATGTGGATGCTACAATGGTCGTAAGTGTGGAAAAAGAGTCATAATTCACTTTTTCTAGTATCATTGTAATTTCCAATGGTGTATCCTGGAGGTCTTTTAATTCAACCCCTGCTCAAGGCAGGAGTCCTTATACAATTCTTTTACAACTGTTGTGAATTGAGGGATAGCTGAACTGTGCCAGTTCTGGTTACCTTGGTGCAAAAGATTGCTGACCCCTAGAAAGAGTGCAGAGAAGAGCAAAGATGATAAGGTGTCTGGAGGCTCAATCATATGATGAACGGCTAAGGGAAATAGGTACATTTAGCCTAATTTAGAGAGCCTAATGTAGAGAGGCCACTACTTAAAGGGCTGTTACAGGGAAGAAGGTGTTGACTTATTTTCCATACCATCTGAGACTAGACAAGAAGCAATGGATGGAGGCCTGTCAGAGGGAGATTCAGCTTTGAAATTAGGAGGAATTTCCTAACAGTGAAAACAATCTATCAATGGAACCAGCTTGCTCTGGAATTGTGGGTGGCTTCAGATTTTCTAGACTGATATAATGATTCCTGCCTTGGGCAGGGGTTTGGATTAGAAAACCAAGGTCCATTTTAGCCTTATGGTTCTATGAAACTATATAGTAATTTCTGGGTTTAGGAATACATGGATTTCCTACACATCTATAAAATGTATTATTTGAAGTACATAGCTTTGAATTATTAACACATGAAGTGCTGTTCTGACCCCCTCCTCCATCCAGTAACGAATGCCGAGATAAGCTTAAATGAGAATGTCCTTTAATAACAAGTTCAGACTCTTGGTGGCTGAAAGCCAAGTAAACAAACAGATAAGGACCTTGGCAGCAAGGCTGACAAATTTTGGCAGCAATCCAGCCTGCCAAGTTTGTTTCTCTTTAGTCAAAGTGTTGACTTCTGCCAGAAGGGCGTGGCACAAGCAGTCTCTTTTATAGTCTGGAGAGGAGCCTAATGACCATCAGCTGAGCGTAATTACTTCCTGTAATTACGTAGTTGTTCCTGACGAGTAGCCCTTCGACGGCGTGCATCCCGGAACAACTCACAGTTGGTTTCTGGATCACTCTCCCTTGTCTCCTCTCCACTGTTCCAAGGTTCAGACGCCACCTGGTGGCCAACCAGTCTCTCTGTGCCCTGCTCGGAGTTGGAACCCTGTCCAGGGTCCTCCACATCCTCCAGGGCCTATTCATAGGGCCCCTCACTGTCGGAGTCTGGTGGCAGCTCCAACAGCTCCTGCTGGGCCACAGCAAAGTGCTATATTGATAAGGCTCTATAATGTAGTCATTGGTTTTTAGCCCTTAAGTAGGCCAGCAAGACTTCTATTAACTGTTAAAAAGGCTTTATACAGGTCTTGGAGGCATCTTATCAGGATTCACAAGCTAAGCAGGATCTGGCTTAAAAATCCTCAAATCAGAAATTACCGGGGAATATCAGGGCTTGGCCTGGAATGCGATTTTTAAAAAATTCTGTAAGAAGACAATGGCACACCATATCTAGACTGTTGCTATGAAAACTGCAGATTGTATCCATGCATTCATCATGTATCATGCTCAATAAAATATGCTTTTACTTTCTGGAACCTTGCTTTCTTTGTAAACACAACTGATAGTGTTTATCTGAATTTTCAAAAATGAAAAGATAATTTTATACTACCACAGAATTTTTGTACATGGCCTTAAATGAGATATTAGGTATTCCAGAATCTTTATAATTTCTCCCTTTGAAAATTAATCTGATTGACATTCCCCCAGGAAAAATATTTTAAAGAAAATTATATAAATTTTTTGAAGAAAATTTGTACTTCTAAAATTCTAAACATTTATATTGTTTTGCCTAAGCATAGTGATTTGATACTAAAAATGTATTTTAGTATAGCTTTGAAATATTAAGAAAATTTGTCCTGCATTTCTAATTCTGTCCTAACCCAACTAGATCATAACACTATTTTGTTACTGAGTTCATTCTATACTATTATTTTCAACTTTGGATTTCAGCATATAGGCTACCAAATTAGGAACACATGCATAAATATGTATATATGTATGTAACCAGCACAAGATGCTCTTAGAAGTCAATAGTCCTAAAAACTAATAGTGTCATGAACTTAACATAAAGCAAACGGAGTTGTATAAATGAAAACAAAAATGTTGACAAAGACACTCCTTTTTCTCTTCAAATATTCTACCAAAATATTTAGGTGTTGACCAACTATTGCAATAAGAACTTCATGAGGTACATCCATAACTTTGAGGAAATGCAACACAGTAAGATAGATGAAATTGAGAAAGGCAAAATTTCTTTATGCATGAAGGCGAATATACATGTCCCAGGATAATGTTGCAGGATCCAATTTGGGTTAGTCACCAGGACCAAATATTTTGTCTTCCAAGCTTTCAGACTTGAGTTAGCCTATACAGAAGTTCCCTGAAGATGGGCTCCAGCATGAGTCAGAAAGCTCGGAAGACAAAACCCCTGCTCCCAGTGACTAACCCAGATTGGATCCTGCAAAATTTCTTTAATCCATGAAAAAAGTTTGCTAGATTGTCCAATTTTTTTATTTTGGGTTTTGATAATAATGGCTTTTCAGCAATTGTAGATATTCAGAATCTCCCCAAAAGTTGATATATTCAAACTAAATGATGGAGTTTTTCAATTGCTGGTATCTCCCTATCAGATGATATTCCTCAAATAATCCTTGTGTAATAAATATCCAGCTCCTTGATGAAGCAATGTTGATGAACCTATGGAACCTTATTAAAAATTTAAGTAGTTTTTAATATTTACCTGTCTATCTATTTTAATAATTGTAATCTACTGGTATTTTTAAGTAAACATTAAAATGTAATATAAAAAACTAAATCCTTACGTTCATTAATGTGAAACTACGGCTCACTAATTTTGAAAGACTTTCAAGGAAATATATACAGATAGTCTTCAACTTACAGCCATAACTGAACTTAGAATTACGGATGCAAGTCAAGGTGATCAATAAGCAGGTATGTGAGTTACCCAATTTAATCTTTTTTGTGATGATCATTAAGCAAATGTGCTGGTTATTAAATGAACTCATTTTAGCCAATAGGCAATTTTTGGCAGAAACCAGAAGTAAAAATCAGTTTCTGGCCAAAAAAAAAGGGGGGGGGGAATTGTGATCATGTGATTTTCAGATGCTGAAAATGGCTGCAAATATGGGCCAGTTGCAAACACCAAAAATGCAATAATGAGTCTGTCCCACTAGAACTTCAAAACTGGATCATAAGTAGCTATGGGGAGATCTATCATAACTTTCAAACTGTCCGTAAGTGACCTGTTGTAAGTCAAGGACTACTGGTGGTAGTAGTAGTAGTAGAATTTTGGCGACATCTGATAAAACAAGACAAAAGCTTTCCATAAAATAGATATCCATCACTTCTTTGATTTTATGAAAAACTACTTACCATTTTAGTTGTTTGGTAATCTATTAGAAAATGAGAGCCAGTTTGGTTAAGGTGTTGGCTTAGAAAATAAAAGTAAGTCAAAACTGGCTGAATAACGGGCTCAGTCACTCTCTCTCACCTCACAGGGTTATTTTATGGAAAATAGAAGCCAGATATTAGGTATGTCCATAGCTTTGTGTTGACCAAATATAAAAGCGAGATAAAAATTTAATAATAAAAATAAAAATTCAAAAATGTCTTCAACATTCTCAACTGTGTTGTTGAAAGCTATTAAGTAGTTAACAAAAATCTGCAGACATGTCCATAATGGACTTTGTTCTTTGTTTTTGCTAAGTCAGAAGTTCTGTTTACTATGTTTTGAGTGGATGGGACTCTGATGTTGAAACTCTAATTAAGGCAAGGCTACTTCTGCAAAACAAGGGAAGTGTCAATTACTTGAAACAGTTTTCAAATCAAAACTGCTTTCACTGTAAAATGAATTTGCAAGAACATTTCACCTTTTTGGAATTCAATTCAACATGTAGGTTTACATAATTTCAGCTTTAGATGTATGTATGACCGCTGTTTTTTAAATAGTTTTCTGGATTTTTCCTATCATTTGCAACAGATGTATTTGATTGCAATTTTTTTTTACTTTAAATACTGTTATAAAACAGAGTTTTTGTAAAGGAACTGATTTTTCGTCTCCAAAGTTCATCTAGCAGCATACATTAAGGAATGGTTACCATCCTACTGTTCTAATAAAAATCACAGAAAAAGTTGAAAAGTAAGTTCAATTTCTAAAAGCAACATAGCTTGTAATAAGTAATATAAAACTTTTCTTAATGTTGCACATTTGAAAATCTTTTGCCTTAAATGATATATATAGGGAACAAGAATTGTTAACTGCAAACTTTTGTAGATCAGTATTCTAAAGCTTTATGGATGTCTCTTCACTGTGTATCTTCACTGACAAATGTTTCAGTGACATTTTCTTTGCACAAATCTGCCATTTTTTTACTAACAACTTATTTTATGCATCCATAAAATCCTGTAGGCTGTCCCCCATGTGGGATACAAAATGCATTATTTTATGGAGCTTGTATAGGTTTACAAAATGCCACAATAAACTGCCAGAAATTTGAAATCATCTCATTTCAAGGAGGCTGGTCACATAGAAGCTCTTGAAAGGACATGCAGATCCTTATGCAGGCTTTTAAATATTTTAAATTTAAAAGACTTTGAAATTGAAATACCATACTTTTAAGTACTCCTACCTCATATGCTGATTCTCATGACTACTGTCATACTGAAACTTTTTTCAGATACATTTGAAGTTAGCTAATATATACCCCCCCAAATAGTAATCAAACTACACAAGTAGATTTATTCCCCAAACGTAAACATGATTATATTCAATATATTTCTGTCAATGTACCTGCTGAATGAGAACATATTTATTTACTTAAATATACTATAAAATATTAAAAATTTAAACATATATTTAAAATATATACAGTTTATTCAGAAAGTATTTAGACCTCCTTCACTTTTGTCAATTTTGTTATGCTGCAGCCTTATATTGCAGTTGTTCAAATTCATTCTTTCTCTCATTCAAATACATTCAGTACCCCCATAATGATAAAATGAAAACAAAGATGATCATTTTTGATCATCAAAGCTGAATGGGTCAAAGTACAGGGATATTCTCAATGAAAACCTGTTCCACAGTGCTCAAGAACTCAGACTGGGCTGAAGTTGCACTTTCCAACATGACAATGATCCAAAGCACAAAGCCAAGACAACACAGAAGTGGCTTAGGGTCAACTCTATGAATGTCCTAGAGTGACTCATGCAGAGTCCTGACTTGAATCATATTGAACATCTCTAGAGAGATCTCAAAATGGCTGCCCACCGATGGTCACTATCCAACCTGACTGAGCTTGAGATGATTTGCAAGAAAGAATTTCCCCAATCCAGGTGTACAAAGCTTGACATGTCATACCCAAAAAGACTCAAGGCTGTAATTGCTGCCAAAGGTGCTTCAACAAAGTACTTTTATTCAGAAGGATCTGAATACTTATGCCAATGTGATATTTCAGGTTTTTTCTTTTTAATAAATTTACTGACATTTCTAGACATGTTTTCACTCTGTCATTATGGGGTACTGAGTGTAAATTAATGAGAAAAAATGAATTTCAACAACTGCAGAATCAGGCTGCAGCATAACAAATTTGACAAAGTGGAGGTCTGAATACTTTCTGAATACACTATGTATGTGTATGTGCATAAACACATAATTCAAGTGCCCAGGTTGTGAAAGATGCTTTTTTTTGTAATCATGCTGTATATGTGAAAGATAAAATTATATTCCATCTGTTCACACTTTGAAAAAAGCCTTTCAAATCAGGCAGGCACCCTTTTTCAATAAGAAAAAGGCATCTTAAATTTTCAACAGTGTAATTGAATATATAAAGAACTCTACTATAATTTTGCATTAAAAATTAAATTGAAAGCTATCCTGCCCTATCAAAACTGTACAGGTTGATATATACTTCTATTCCAGTATCCTTCAGCCTGGTAATTTCACCTTTTTAATGGAAATAAGCATCACCAAAATTCATGACTTTTAACCTGGAGACTGTTTAATATTATTGGTATTTGAGAAAATCTGAGTTTATATTACATACCTAGGACTAGTATTTCTTTTACATAAGTCTTTTAGTCAAAATAAGTGGTTGTCTCATCAAGATTCTATGGACAAGCTGTCAAGCTATTAAAATGTATATGTAACAAAGAAAACATTCAATATAATTTTTGGGGGGATTATCACACTTTGATAGTTCCAACTATCTATCATAAGCATGATTTCTTACGATTATTTACATTAAAAACACTAAAAAGAACATTCTATTTGTGTAACCACACATACTTTATTGTAAAAAGTTATGATATTCCCATATTAAGTAGAAAACATAGACCAGAATAAATGCAGCCATTTCACTTTTCACAGAAACATCTGAAAAAGACCTGAATGGTTGCTCTCTTTGCGCTGTGGGAGAAACTTACATTTTTCTCTGACTCAGAAATATGAACCTGACATTTGACTTTCTCGGAGGCCAACACGAATCTGTAAGATGAACAAGCTGAGGCACAGATGAACTACTATCATATTTATTCGAAAGAGATTCTTACTATATAAAAAGTGCCCTTCTTTTTCACGTGATATACAGGCTTATTGAGATGACATGACTGACTGCTCCTTGAGGCAATTATTTCAAGTACTGTGCCCTGGAAATGCATGGCTGCACATGAAATCACCAATCACTTAATGGCTACAACTTTTCACTGGGGGATATCTTCCCTTGATTTTTTGGGGTGAAATACCTTCGATGAACATATCAGAATGAGAAGTTTTAAAAGCCCTGTTTTGTATAAGTATTATAGGATGTCATTTTTTGTTTCAGGAGCAGAGAAAAGGTTAAATAATGGTGGGGTCAGAATGACTCCAAACAGCCCAGGCAAGGAAAGTCTAATCCTTCTTTGTATAACTGGTTGAATTAGATGACAGGATTATGATATTACCACAATGACCTGGGGAAGTTAGATGACCGGAATATAATATCTCTACAATGACTTAATTTCCTCTTGACTTTAATATGTCACATGAACAGTGCAATTCAAGTCCAAAGGAACTTAGTGAAGCATATTCTGGAGCAGTTGGACTATGCTGCAAATTAAATATTTTTTAGTGCAAAGACATTAATAGTTTTAACCGTTATGTACTTTTACGTAGACCATATTGTTATGGTACAAAATTAAATAATTTCCTAGAAAATCTTCAACATTTATAATGAATTTATAACACAAGTACAGTGTATACAAATGGGTTCTAAAAATGTTCAACTGAGAATTATTTGGTTTAGTTACCTTTTTTTAAAATCAGCCAACATGTCTCTGAAGGATGATCAGTTACAGAACTGAAATACTGTACAAGATTAAGTTTTAATGGTCTCTTTCCAGATAAGGGAAAATTGCTTTATCAGAGGGAAAATAACAAGCTGTTTTTAACTTTTAGGCAACCTTAGGCATGAAAGCCAATTGGGTAACTTTGGGCTAGTCATTATCTCTCAGACGAACATCTTCACAGGCAGTGGAGTCAAATAATTTAACAACCGTTTCTCTGCCCTCTGCCCTATAATTTCTTTCAACAACCAGTTCACCAAACTGCTCAGAAAGTTAACAACCACTTCTCCCGAAGTGGTGCGAACTGGCTGAATCCCACCACTGTTAACAGGGTTGCGGTGGTGAAAATTGGAAGCATGAATATTAAATATGTTTGCTGCCTTGAATTGATAAAAAATGTAACAGTCAAGATAAAAGAAACCTATTGTGAATAACACTAATAATAACAGCAAAAACCATAATAACTATGCACTCAGGTAATCCAAAGTACATGTACTTAATTAATCTGTAACTTTTCCTGAGATCAAACTTCCTCATAAATCCTGCCAAGCACTCGATAGAAAAATCAAAACATATATACTAAGATTTATAATTATCATTCATTTTCACATTTAAAATTCTAGACTGCCTCAAGATAGAAATAATAGGAAATGTAAGGCACTCTCTCTAGTTGAAAAAGGATTCTACATTACAACTATTATCTCATTAGGAAATATAGCTAACATAAGTACCATTCCATATTAGAACATATATAATTGCCTAAAAATGTTCTGATCTATTCTACCTAAGACTGTATAGAACAGAATAATAAATGCAGACTCACAACACTGTTCTTATTTAAATATTTTCAAGCACTCCACCCAAAATAATCTTCTGCTAGCCAGACTGATGTGTATTCTCATACAGTTATAGAATACTGGCAAAGGTGCATTTAATATAGAGATGCAGAGTTCTAAAAATATGTGCAAAGGAAAAAAGAATACTACTGCCACTCCTATTTCTAAAGCATTTTCAAATAATTTTTTACTACTAGTGATCAGAAGCTTTCTCATATCATATCTTTCTACTATTTATAACACTAATGCACTAAAGAACTTTCACAATATAAGTTTGTAAAGAGAAGTGACTACTTTTAATTGTTTTTTCAACTGTTCTCTATAAATTCACAATATTTGTTTCCCCAATTTATCTTGTGTAACTCCATTGTCTTTTTCCCAATCTATCTGTGTATATTCACTGTCTTTCATGTTCTTTGTTTTGTATCTTCAATGCATTGTTTTGCATTTTTAGAACTTTCTTATGATATCACCATAAGGGCCTGGAAGTTTTCAGCTGCTCTCCTGAAACAGGTATGGACATGGCTACCATGCACTTAGGACAGATGCTTACAATAATTAAATTAAGTACAAGCTTCAGCATGTAATGTTAAGTGTATTTTACTCCACTAGCATCTAAAAGTAGTTCATCCAGTACACATTAAGTTAATTTTATTAAACAATGTTTATTAGGAAGAATTAATGCACTGCATTTTTCTTATTCCCCAACATCTGAGGAAAAAGTCTTGATTGCAAAACAACTGAGGGGTGGGGTGAAACTAACTTAGTCACAAACAGAAAATAATGTATAACTTGACAGGTAAGTGAAACTGTTACTGAGATAAATTTATTTATCATACCTCTTGCTATATGAACAAGAAGATAAAGTGAACCTCTTTGAAATCAGATAATCAATGTTTCTGAGTAAAATATACAAAAATAAATAAATATAAAGCAATTCACTATATTGAAAATATTTGCTATGCAAAAATGTCATCTTTAATTAACTAAGAGCAAAAATACTTTTTTTTGTACTTTTTCCTAGTTTCTTAGTATCTGTACAAAAAAAAATACAAGATGAAAATACAAACTCAGTATGTATGGTATTAATGATTTTTCTTCAGTGCTTCTGAGATCCAAAAGTACAGAAAGCTGATGATGTCTTAAGATCTGTAAGGACTGTGTAATTTCAATTGCAGAAATGGTACAATTTTACTTTCTAGCATAAAAACCTGTTCCATGTATAATCTCTGGCTACCCGTCAAAGTATATTGTCACAAAAATATTAGAAAAATTCCATACAATTTTGAAATTATATTTAGTGTGTAATCAAATTAAATAAACTAGACAAAATAATTATTTTTATTTCTGCACTTGAGGGTTAATGCCACCATAGGTGGAATAATGAGTCAAGAGCTTCAAGCTCCCTTTTGACAGGGAGTAATAGTGAACTGTTAAAGGACATAGCTGTATACACAAATGTCTGGTAGAAAAATTAAAAATGATTCTATCTATCTATCTATCTATCTATCTATCTATCTATCTATCTATCTATCTATCTATCTATCTATCTATCTATCATCTATCTAATCTATCTATCTTTATCACACAACTACTGTATATTTAATATAAAATGATATAACATGTATAATTTGTATGACATGACACCAGTGACATGCGGTGAGGTTTATGGCTGGTGAGGCAAAAAGAAAGAAAGCGGCTTTTGGCCGCCCCGCCGCTATGTCCGATATAGAGACGGAAAAGCCGCTTTCTTGAAAGTGGCTTTTGGCCGCCCCGCCGCTATGTCCAACATAGAGGCGTCGGACATAGTGGTGGGGCAGCCAAAAGCCGCTTTCTTTCTTCTTGCAGCAAAAGAAAGTGCCAGCCCGCTAGCAGAGGCGGGTAAAAGACCCGCCTCTGCTGGCAAGCTGCCCCGACACAGAGAAAGAAACAAACACTGCCCCGACACAGAGAAAGAAAGCTGGTGGACTGCCCTCCCTGCCTCTCCTACCCCTTTCCCTCTGAGTGAAGAAACAAACACACGCACACACAAATTACTTAAAATTACTTACAAATTACATTAATTTTGAATGTATCCCCCTCCCTCCGACCCACATACCTTTTCCAGCTGTTTCACAATCACAGAGGATTTCAATTCTGCTCTTGCCTGCCATCATGAAAATGTAAAAATATAAAAGGAAAAAGGCAAGAGCTGCTGAGGTCAGACTGGGTTAGCTGCTGCCAGAGTTCCCAATGGGTGACTCTGCTTAACTATTTAAAAAAGCCTCTAAAAAAACGCCCTCTACAGGAGGAGGCAAGAGAACCATGTGCCTCATCTACATAAGGAATTTTTCAGCTTTTAACTCTTGCTTAACTCTGCTCGAGTGATCATAAAGTCAGACTAAATGAGGCACATGGTTCTCCCGCCTTCTCCTGTAGAGGACACATTTTAGAGGCTTTTTTAAACAGTTAAGCACTAAGCAGAGTCATCCACTGTGACTCTGGCAGCAACTACCTCAGCCTTTTTCCTTTTTTCTTTTTTTTCTTTTCATGGCAGTGGTGAGGCTCTGCCTCCCCTGCCTGCACATCACTGCATGACACACATTGGCTCCTCTGCAATTGTCTGCAGCTGCTCCCACATGGCCTGACATGCTTAAACTGGCCTACAACTATGATGCAAGGCAATGCCCATGTTTAAATAAGACTGAGTACCCTTGAATCATATATTGGAATTGGGCTGTCACCATATTACAGGTACTCTTCCAGTTATGACCCTAATGGGTTTGCTCTTTGGTCCACCATCGTTTGTGAAGCAAGAGGCTAGAGAATTTGTAGGGCTCCCCATCTGGAGCTTCTGGAGGGAATGTTATTCATCCAAAAATTGTTCTGGCAAGACCAGGTGGCCCTCCACTTCTACACTATAGCACATACAGACAGGTGCCCAGACTGAAGTTGGATTGGATGAATGAATTTACAGGGGTCAGTGGAGCCACCTTCCTTCCGCTGACACCCACCCATCAGCTGTTCTATATGCAATCTTCAATAGCACACACTAATTCTCAAGGCAAAACAGTACAGGAGATTGCAGAGCCTTTTTCTGCAAGCAATCTCAAACTACATGCAAATATACAGGACAGTAAAGGATCCTTCTGGAAGCAAATTCAAACTACATGCAAACAAACAAACAAACAAACAAACAAACAAACAAACAAACAAACAGTATAATGTAATGCAAAGGAACTTTACAGTACTAAATCTGCTTTCTGTGGATACCAGCTAGAAGTTCTGTCAGGCAAATGCAAATGCAGACAAACACACTAATGAAAAAAGGTTATCTTTGTAAATTACTTACAAACAAGCACAGTACTATAATGAAAAAGAAAATTTTAAAGTACTTACAAAGGCAACTACAGTACTCCAGTCCTCAAGACAACAGCAACCAAAGAAGCAATAAGGGCAGCAATGAATGATTTACTCCTCTAGTCCTCTACCCGGCAGCAATGGGGAGGGGGAAAAAAAGCAGGCTGGCTGCAAAGACTCCGATCTTGATTGGTCATGTGACCAGGAAGGGAAAAAGCAAGCTGACCATCTGAGATTTGGAAATTGCCTGTTGTAATACCAGAAGATAAGAAGCAGTCAGAAAACTAAAAATGGCCACCACTTCAAGTGAGATAAATCCAGGTCACATGACTGTAGAGATGTCTTGTTGGTCACAATTATGTTATATTTTTGGAGTACATTCGTTACTTCAAATACATGTTAAACAGATGTTGAGGACTACCTATACTCTTCCTCAGATAACAAGCATCTTCACCCAGTCCTGTTCTCACTTTAACTAACTGTAAGTTCCTAGATTCCTGTGAATTCTATGGGATTTCTTTCTAAATAGACAAGGAGAGCATTGAGCTATAAATTGACCTAGATGAATGATGAGTATAGCTTTTTTTTTAATATTTCCTTTGAAAACTCACTGACTTTAGTAATTTAATATTAAGATGATGGACACCATGGTTCAGTGGTTAAGATGCTGGCTTGCCGGCTGGAAAGTTGACAACCCGGGATTCAGGTCCTAAATACTGTGAGACAGGGTGAACTTCTGTTATCTACCCCAGTTCCTACCCATCAAGCAATTTGAAAGCATACATATGTGAGTAGCTAAATAGGTACCATTTCGGGGGCAAGGAAACAGCGTTCCATGCACCTCGATATATAGTCATGCTGGCCAAATGACCACAGAAATGTCTTCAGACAATGCTGGCTCCCTTGGATAAGAAATGAAGATGAACATCGTCCATCAGAGTTGGACATGACTGGACAGGGAATATCTTCACTATTAAGATGATAAATATTAGACTAAATCCAGGTATAAAACAACCTTGGACAGAAAGCCTTTTCATAGCTTTTGTATGTCAGTTCATAAATAGGTATTTGAACCTGATCTACCACTGAAGTTCCCACAAGCTATACTGAGGCCACAGTAAGATATAAACAAAGATTCAAATGAAACTATCAATGAAGAAAGTATTAATACCTAAGAAAGTTGGCATCTGTTCAAGAGAGATTTATACCGATACTTAGCCGGAAACATTCACTCAAGAAACAGAGAAATACTTTGATATTTAATCAGGCAAATTACTTCAGGATTTACCGTATTTATCGGCGTATAACACGCACCGGCGTATAACACGCATCCCCCATTTTAACACAAAAATTTGAGTAAAAATTTTTTTCATTAAAAATAAATGACTTGGAAGCTCGGAACTTAATGTTGGATTAAAATTTATAACATTAGAACATGAATTATAACATTAACTCCTCTTAAAAGGCAAATATGAAATGAAAAAACACCTCTTTGAGCAAAAAGTTATTTCCATTTTCTTCCTTATATAATATTTTCTGTTTCAACATAAAGTGCCTTCCTTCCTTCCCTCCCTCCCATCCCTTTCTTTATGTTTTCTTCATGCTTTCTTTTCTTTTTCCTCTGCTCTTTTTAAATCCCCCCCCCTTCTTCTCCTCCTCTACATTTAGGTTGGATTAGTTTGTACAACGGTCATCAAACTTCTGAAGTAAAAATAAATAAATAAATCATATTTAAGAAGAAGAAGAAAAAGGAAGACGTTTTTAGTTAAGTCAAACGTTTTAATAAAAGTTTCATCTTTTAAGATTTGTCCAACACATCCAATTGTAACCTTAACAGTAAAGAATATCACCCCAGCTGCTAAAGGTTCAACCAGTCTGAGAACCATTGAAAAGACAACAGTGCAAAATCCAAAAGACACAACTTCCTCACCGCCATTGCTTTGGTACCAAATCTTTGAGGAAGGGGCTCCAGAAAGAAGGAGGAGGAGGAGGAGGAGGAGGAGGAGGAGGAGGAGGAGGGAACCAAAGAGAGGCTTTTACCGAGTCTGCGCCCCACAGCCAGGACCGTCCTTGCGCCTCCAGCCGTGTTTCTTCCCCGCAAAGCCCTTCGGGCAACCCGAGAGTTCCGCTTGACGCCAGAAGGGCTTTGCAGGAAGAAACGCCGCGTTTCTTCCCCGCAAAGCCCTTCGGGCAACCCGAGAGTTCCGCTTGACGCCAGAAGGGCTTTGCAGGAAGAAACGCGGCGTTTCTTCCTGCAAAGCCCTTCTGGCGTCAAGCGGAACTCTCGGGTTGCCCGAAGGGCTTTGCAGGAAGAAACGCGGCTGGAGGCGCCAGGACGGTCCTGGCTGTGGGGCGCAGACTCGGTAAAAGCTCTCTTTGGTTCCCTCCTCCTCCCCCTCCTTCCACAGTCTGTGTGACGCTGCCGCCAGGCTGAGATCGGCGTATAACACGCAGGCAGGGTTTAAGCTTCCAATTTTAGTTTTAAAACTGCGTGTTATACGCCGATAAATACGGTATTTATATTTAGTCTATTTATATGGTGCTGTATAAAAAAAACCTCTGATAACTATATAACTAAAGTAATATAACTAGTAAATAAACAATCATAAAATGTAGCCAAACGTAAGAAAAAATTATGCCAAAGCAATTCATCAATCAGAACAATATAGCCAGATGAGTTCATAGGTCACCCTGACTCAATGGCTGGGGGAAAAACAGGTCTTCAAAAGTAGGCAGGGTCAAGGACATTTGGAACTCAGGAAGAATAATGTGTAAAGCTGGGATTTATACGTTCTATCATGCTAAGTAATTCCATTTATCTCAGAAATAATAAGAATTACATTCCAGTAACATTTTATAAATTCCCGATAGGCTAGACATTTCAATTAACTTTTGTTGATATAATTTGTGCATTGACTTGCATTCTTCAAAAGCAGTCTTATTTTAGAAAAGACACAAAGTTGAGCTGGATGCACTGGGGAGGAACTTTACCAGATTATTTCATCTAATTGGGTTGTTTAGAATTGGTCATATGCCATTTGGTAGCTATTTGATGTGACAATAACATGTTTTCAATTTTCCAAATGTGTCCAACAGCTTAAAGTTAGAGAGAACGTATGTGAAAGATGGTTTGAATTTTATTTTTATATCAGTGATTGTTGTTGCATACAAATCAAAACTGTCCAATGGACCAGGATGTGAGACATTTGGAAACCAGGTTGTAAATTTTCTTTGGAAATCTACTTAGTTTTACCACAGATTTTTTTTCATCACATAAAATAAATATTCTGGTTTGGTTATTGGGTACAACATAATAACCTTAACTGAACTTAATTAGGGGTCCTTGGTCCTCTCTGAGCTTGCTTGTTTTCTTGCAGATGTTTTATTACCCTAACTAAGTAACATCATCAACATTCTCATTTCATCAGCTACAAATATTGAACTTAATCGTGAAAGTTGCAATTCAAGCAAATCTATAAAGACTCAGATTGGGGAAGGTCAGTTCACACTTTTAAGAATCTTAGTTTCATTTTGGTGTTTAATAAAAATCGGCTGAAATACCGATGGATCTGTGTTACAATATGTGGCAACACTTCTACTTTTCATTTCATAATACCTAATATTTCATATTAAGATATTATAAAATAAAAGAATCTTAATATGGAATAATTTATGAATTTACCATAGATCTTATAAGACATCTAATATCACATTTTAACATAATATTCTGTGAACTTAGATCAATAACCCCTCACAAAGAACACAGGCAACACTTCCTAAACATGTGATATTCACTGCAATCTATCAGTAACATAACTTAAGAAAACAGCTAAAGAGTTAATGATGTAAATTTAAGAATAATTTAGAAACATTGTTCAAATAATAATAAGACCAATCACAATGGCATATAAGTAAGGAAAATCATTTTGATATTAGGGTGACCTTTATCTAGGAGGCATAAAAATGTCAAAGGTCGATTAGAATATTAGTAGTAGCAAAGACCAGAACAATTGCCTTGATTTATGTTGGGCAATGAGTAAAGGAAGCTCCAGAATTATATTGTCAATCTACTGGACTAGATTTTATTCTTTCTAATAATAAAACAAGAATATTTATCTTGCTTCTTAATTGCTGAAAGAGATTGGGTATCAAAACCTGTCTTGTCATAAATGTTCCAATACCAATAGCCATAATTGGGCAGAGCATGTAGCAATATCTTGTAAATGGCTTTCAACAGTACTAGCATCAAGTGTATATCTTTCAGTAACATTCAAGTGAAAACCATTCAGCAAATATCAGGGGAAAATCAATTGAATCAATTGAAAACATGTATGTATGTATGTATGTATGTATGTATGCATGTATGCATGTATGCATGCATGAAATTTGTTGTCCATCTTGTACATGACTCTGGGTGGCTTACAGCATGTACATCTTTTATGTGTACAAACAATGTCTAAAACAATTATACCAAAAACTAGTTATGTCAAAAATTACTACTAATGGTTCCTATTCATGCCATCTTACAGAATTCACTTCAAACCAAAATCATACACTGAGAGCATATGCACCAAAGACAAATTACTTGTGTGTCCAATCACACTTGGCCAATAAAGAATTCTATTCTATTCTATTCTGTTCTATTCTATTCTAAGTTTTCTGGCTCAAAAAATAATTATTTCATAGAAATTTTTTTGGACATTTCTGAATTACCTGTAATATAATTTGGTGATATTCCACATATTTTATATATACCACAGTACAACAGTATATGTTGTTTATTTTATAATTATAATGATATTATTGTTTTTAACTTTGTTCCCTGCCAAAAGTTGCTTTGTTAGGATGGGTAGCCATATAAATTGAATAACTAAATAATTACAGTAATAGAGATATTCTTGTTCAAAGAGGTAACTATACTTCATTTTGATTTTTAAGTCAATATTCATCATTTGGCATGTATTTATTTTTAAAGCGAAAAAATTAATACTCATTAAATATACCACAAGAAAAAAATAGGCATCTGAGGCACAAATTTGCACAATTTCTTTTCTCTAAAAAGAAAATAGGCACGTCTTAAATAATAACTGCTCTGTTGTTCTTTAAGTAAACTTTGAAGTAAACTGGCTCTTTCCCAAACTCTGGAATGAGAAGTAATTTTATTTGATTTTCTTGTTTTTAAAAAAATAATAATTTTATTAGTTGGGCCTTTTAATTTGATTTTTTATTATAAGCCACCCAGAGTCAATTGATTTGGATAGTTGCATAAATTAATACAATTCATCAATCAATTAATCACATTTACTTTGGGAATACAGGTGTCTTGATTCAAAAAAATACAAGCAAAAATACAAGCAAAATAATTAAAGCAAGTTTGTTTAGCTTTCAGTACTAAAAGGGAAGACTAAAAAGCAGTACATTATAATCAAGCAAGGAACAGTAAAAGGTCAACAATCATGGAAAATAATGTTAACTTTTTAAAAAGTGTATTGTTCCAGTCTATGAATATATATTTCAAAGATAATAAGATTACCAAGACCCTACAATGTAAAGGCTACCTAAACTGAATGAAAGGCTAAAAAACCACAGTACTGTAAAAACAATAAAAAGGTAATTAATTCAACCCAAAATTTGATCAGGAGATAAAATTATGCTGATATTTGATAAAATGACAATCCTTGCAGTGCAAGTTCTTGTAGAATTCAGGCCAAAATATTAATCATAAGTAGGACATAAACAAGAAAACTCTTCACAAACTATGTGAGGGGAAAAAAACCACCAAGGGAATCCTTCTCTAGACCAAGAGAATGCTGCCCAACTAGATTCCATATAACAACGTTTTGTTCACCCCACCCATGGTAGCAAACAGTAACAATTAGAGTCTAGAGTCACTACCCTGAAACTAGGACACCAGGCCATTTTGCAATTAGGGAATGGGGACACAACGTAAATACATTCCTCAGTAGTACAAATATAAGTTGTATTCAAAGCCCATATTATCTGAATATTATACCATGTTAAAAGAAATCAGGGAAAATGAAAGAAAGGGAAGAAACATTACTGGAGGGAGAGGGGATTCTTAATTAAAAGGCTATTCACCTTTTATGAATACATTTTTGTTATTATTGCTTTTACTGACATGCAATTTTTTTTTTCCAGCGAGGTTAATTATACTTATTTTCAATTAGATACATTCAGAATGACTATGACATTCACTGCTAATCCCCACCCACAAAAAAAACCCCAAATCTGTCTGAAAGTAAGGTTGACAATCATTCTGGGTTTCCATTGTCACAGCAGGTAAGCCCATCTTAAGGCAACTGTGTCCAGCTACACAGATGACAGTCATCTTAAAAATACATTCCATTCAGAGGAAGGGCTATATATTTATTTGTTTGTCTGTTTAGATATTTATAAATCTCATAAAATGAATACTGCAGAAACAATTGTAAAGAAAACACACACCCACTGTTCCTCTAGTGACTGAATTTCATTCCAATGACCAGGTTGTTAAGTAAAATGGTGAATGTGTGAATGGGAAGAGCCTCCTAAAGATTGCTGATTGCTGCCATCATTCAGATACGTTTTCTTATTTGATTTTTCATACAGCTGCACAAGTATTCTCACTCCAGTATGTGTTCTTTGCAGAGACACAAAATTTGGTCCTAAATGTGTACACTGGTCAGAAAATGATCAGTTTCATTATTGTTAATTACCATTATATTTGCAAATGGTTGCTAACTAAAGTAGTAACTAACCCAGGAGGGATGTAGAATATCTGAAAATAATGAGAAGCAGTAACTAAATTTCAATAACAGAAAAATCCAATCAAATGCAATTATATAGTGATCAACCATTTCGATTACAAAAAAGGTGTAATAGTTTGACTGATGGCTTGATAATTAAACGCATCTCAATTTGATGCAAGTTTTTTTTGTTCAAAATAAATTGAAAATCTATTCTTGTGTTTTAATTCTGAGAACAGCAGTAATAATAGGTTTTTGATGTATAAATATGGTTCAAAATAGAATTTTTGGAATCATAAATTAAAAATTCAGAATAAGTCCATTTTTAAAAAAACAAACAAACAAACTTGTCATTAAAATTCAGGTGTCCTCTTATTTTCTACACTATTAAAACCTTACAATGGTAGCTAGAAATGTAATGCCACTGAAAATAATAATTAAATTGGCTTTTTCTTCCCATTACATTTATATAGACTAGTTTTTCATCGGTAACCAGAGATATCTAGGCCTATTGTGGGGAAAGTATCTATCCAGCTTTTAGCTTAAGCAAAAAGAAACATTCACACTTAAACAATACTATTTATATTGAAATATATTGGATTTTTTGTTCATAGAAAATGAAATGAAATCCAAATCAGAGAGGTAATGGTATGGCTTATAAAAACTCAATGCATAGTTTAAAGTTAACTCAATATTTGCCAAAGTACATCACTAATCACCAAAGCCATTTTGGGAGAGTACTGTATTGCCTTCCACACAATCATTGTGGATTGCCTCATCCATATTTGGCAGCAAACCCAACCATATAGCAGCCTAATTACTTACTATGCTTTAGTCTGGGAAAAATGTGTGTTGAATTATTTCCTAGTTAGTCTCAGAAAGTCACAGAGAACATTAAAAACACACTGATCATAATTATATGAATGTATTCTCTTAAGAACTGTCTTAAAACTTAAAACCATAACTGTATCAGATTCCCATTGAGTCTCAAGGCTAACTGAATTGTACTCAAACAAGTTTCTCTATCTAGCCTACATCACAGTACTGATAAAAATATTCATATTATCAGTTTACACCAAGATTTTCCTAAATGTATTACGTACGGATACTGTTACCAATATAATAAACTGATTGCTAACTCTGTGATTCAAGTTTCCCCATTATGTGGGAAGCTATCAGTCATAGAAATCTATCGAACTGTATTAAATAGGGATTTCTAATATACAGTATAGATAAGAAACAAAAAACTAAGATTTGATTGGATCATAATGTCAATATAATCCTCAGGTTCAAAAAAAATGCAACCCCTGGTTCAATTTTGTTCTCCTTTTTACCTTAATATCACCACATATTGAAATACAGGTAGTCCTCGACTTAAAACCACAACTGAACCCCAAATTTATGTTGCTAAGTGAAACATTTAAGTGAGTTTTGCCCCATTTTATAACCTTTCTTGCCACAGTTGTTAAGTGAATCACTGTAGTTATTAATAACATGTTTGTTAAGGTTCCCCACTGAGTTTTGTCAGAAATTTGCAAAAGGTGATCATATGGCCCCGTGATGTTGGAACTGTCATAAATATGAGTCAGATGTCAAGTGTCTGAATTTTGATCTCGTAACCATGGGAATGCTACAATGATCATAATTGTAAAAAAACGGAAGGCCCTTTTTTCAGTGCCATTGTAACTTCAAATGGTCACTAAGCAAACCGTTGTAAGTCAAAGACTACTTGTAATTTCTTCAATGTGATGGAAATTTACACTTCATAGTACTTGAATATTAGCATTAAATAATTTTTAAAAAATGATAAAAGGAAAAGGATGGAGTCACAAGGAATATCTTTTACATAAACATTCAAGAATCTCAATTTTTATTTTAGAAAAAGTTTTAAGACTGAAAATAAGAGCATATTTTTTCTATTTAATAACAATTTTCTAAATCCCAGGTATGCCATCAGTTTTGCCAAGTATTCCAAAATGAAATGCAGTACCGGTCCCTTATGAGTATATTTTAAAAATATGTTTCTTTTCAGTGTCATTCATTTTATGTCACAATTAGGTCAGAAAAAGAATAATTATAATGGAGAGTGCCAATGCTCTTATTCATTTTGTTTAAGATAAATAGAAAAGAAGAATTCAAAAGTGTAAGTCTTCAGTAACACAACTGCATCTTTGTCAAACTCAAATACAATAGCATTGGTTTTTTGGCTACAATCTGTTTCTATATCATTTTACTCTCTTAGGATCTACCTAGAGCTGGAAGTCCCATTTATGCCACTGAGTGCAATTCTTCTCCAAAGGCAAGAATCTAAAATAAAGAGTTCCAGAGTGTTTATCTTACATTTCAACACATTCAATGAAAGGGAGTCTACCTGGATGGCTCAGTAACTGATAGGATTCCATCAAAGGTATTTTTTTTATAAATGGTAAACATTACTCTTGGAGAAAAACATAGGAAGGTTAGAATAACCATTTTCCCCACAAGTTCAGCGTGGCCGATGGGTTAGAAGTCCATCTCTCGTCACGCTGTCAGGAAATGTTGACACCAGATAGCAGTAAAAAAAATCTAAACCCAGCTAACCACAGAATGAGAGTTAGTGTGAAAAAAAAGTAAGTTATACTCCCATCTGTATCCTAAATGATATATATCTTTGCATGCAATTAAATCCAGTTTTTCTCAGATCTCAAAAGATTATTACCAGATATGAGGATTGTTCTTTGTAGTTTTAAAAACTTAAAAAGTGAGGGAGGATATCTGATAAGGCTCTAGGAAAAATAAAATGGTAATCACACAGGTAGCCTCAATTTACAGCAATTCGTTTGACACATGTTTGAAAGTTACAATAATGCTGAAAGATTTGACTCAGTACTGGTCCTTGCACTTATGACTTTGCAATGTTCCTGCTGTCATATAGTCAAAATTTGGGTGCTTGGCAACCAGCATGTGTTAACGATGATTGTAGTGTCCTGGGGTCCATGCTCACATTTGCAACGAGATCCAAAACAAGATTTGAAAGCAGCTTTTAATATTAACCATAATTAAGACTAACAAAAACTGCACAGGTTAAATAACAGTAATTTAATGAAAACAGAAGGAAAAGCTTCCTATTTTATTCCTGCAATGAAATCACAGGAGGAAGAACACTCATTCTTAGCATAAGTCTTATAACATTTGTTTATGCATTGTTTAGTGTTGTGTTTGCACTACCTCTGTGAATCACAAGGAAAACTGGCTAGCACAACTTGAAAAAATTGGCAACAGGAAGAGATAGGTGATACTTCCTTGGCTTCATTACTAAAGGTTTAATAAAGGTTAAATACTGTATGTTGTGTGGTAGAGGACAAGATTAAAATAAAGAGGCAAAACTTAATTACAAGTCCCACATAATACAATTTATATTATAGAAATAAAAAATGTATGGGGCATCTTTATTTCTTTCCATATATGAACATACTAATGAAACATATGTTATGCTTAAAGTATATGCCAGATTTCAACTACCAAAAGTTATATCTAAAATGCACACCTGAACTTTCAAAACCATTTACTCCTTCACAGACACAAGTTAAAACATGGCTTAATTCTCTTTCCTACATTTCCTCCTTATTATATTGACTTTGCTTTTAAGCCTTTTGGCATTTTAGTTGTCATCATAATAGCAAACAATTAACTGATTTTCTCTAATCTGTCGTCTTTTTGTTTTCTTTTCAAATTAAAAGCCTTTAGGCATTTTTAGGCCACCCCCTTATTCAAACCTAAGGATTCTTTTCTTAAAGAAAGGCATATGGAGCATAACTCCAGAGATCACTTATATTACTGTTTTTATCTAAATCCTTTGAGAGTTTCTTCACAACACAATGAAGCAGCCATCTCTCTTTTCCCAGGCTTTACAAGGGCTCCCATATGCATGTACACAACATAACAGCTCTGATGTCACTGCTTTATTGATCTGAAGAAGGGTGCTTTGTATATTCTCCTGTGTGTTGCAAAATACCTTTTTTCAAGATATTTGCACAAACTTAGTCACTGATGCTTTTGTTTGATAGCAGCAAATACTGTTTAAAATTTAACTTTAAAATTATTCACTCCAGCGAGGTAGATTCTACAGGACACCTTAAAAAAAGTATCCGTATGAAGGAGGAATCCTTCTTTGGAAAGACACATAGGCAGTTAAAAAAATCTAGATGAATACTTTTGACCACTTCAAGACAGATTAGGAATTCTGGCAATAGATGGCAGGACAGGACCTGCCACTTGACACAAGTTGGGTTATTGTTATTCATATATATATATATACTATTAAATTCTTGTTATCATGGCCTTTAAATGGGTGAAATGCTGCATCATGGGGCAACAATTTTTGAACCAAGCTACCTCAAATGGGATAATTTACAGAATGTGTCCCAAATCCAGGACCCCTGACTCCAAGGGAATGAAATTTGGGGAAGCTTTGGTTGTATTAGTTTAATGGCTGTAGCTGCTAGACTCTGGCTTCTTCGTTTTTAATATTCCGTGACAGTTTCCCAATCCCTTACTACTTCCCCCACCCATTCCTTCCACTCACTGAAGGAAAGGGGAGGGAGGAAGGGAGGGAGGGAGGGGAAGGGAAGGTTTCCAATACTCCCTGCCAGATTCTCACAAGGAAACTCAATGAGGAAGCTGGAAGGAAGTTGGAAGTTGTTTTTGTTTTTTTGCTTGCCCTTGGTCATTCTGTTTACCTGTTTAGGTAATATGTCTGATATGGTATCCCAATGGGTCTAGTATTTTTTAAAATCATTGTGCCACCGAAAAAAGCAAAACCATTGATTTTAACAATCTCAACCTCTTTTCAAGTATAGTTATATTTCCCCTCCCTTTCACAATTTAATTTTATCCACTGTCTGTGGATACACAGATGCTTTATGTATGCAAACTTTGCTCATGCCTTGGAGATGTTATACCCTTTGCATTGCCTAATTTTTATTTTGTGGAAATCTAGATTATAGATTTATAATACACGTAAGTGGTGTTTGTTTGGAAAAGAGCTAAAAAACAGGTAAGCAGCGATACAAGTCAAATATAACCAAGCCACAGGAGATATCAGGGACACTTAATACTGAAAAATGGAAATGGACATGCTTTAAAGTATATCCATTTTAAAGTTTTGCTTTTCTTTTCAATGTAAGAATGCTCATGAAGGATAAAAATTAGCCTTTCATGTAGTCTTCCTTTTTTCTCCTCCTCCATTCTTCTTTGTATGGGTGTCTATTTTCTATGTTAATAAAAAAGCACAATAAAAACCATATTGAATTATGTATTTGATCAACAAAAAAGCTGAATAAATTACAATCAATATTATTGTTCTGTGAGGAAAGTCACTGTGCCTCATTTCAAACTTCAGATGAGAAAATAAGCTATATCTTAAAATGCTTGCACACAATTTTTTCTTCTATATGGAAAACATAGCATAAATACAATGAATTCATTTCTAAATATAAACATTTTGTATAGTATTACTAAGGCTATTGAGAAACTATTACAGTCAATGGGAGCAAAACCTACTTCCTCCTCACTGAAGGAACAATCAAATAAGAAAGAGACATCACATTCCTCTTTTCTTTATAATATTCTACTGTGATATATTCAAGCAAATAAATTAAGGCAAACAGGAAGCAGTGGTGGGTTGCAGGCAATACACCCCGATATGGGCGTACCAGAGCCTGCCCGGAGCACCAGGTACCGTTCCGGTGCTCCCGCCCGCCCTCCTTATCTGCCTTTAAACCCTTCGGCACTTCTGTGCATGCACATGGTGCATACAATGCTTGCACACCCCTCTGTGGAGCAGCTGGAATGTCGCAGAAGCTTGTGAAGGTGTCGCTGGATGGTAGGACACATGCGCACACTGGGTGCATGTGTGCACGAACCGTTCGCGTTCATGTGGATTACGCCAGGCCCCACTGCAACCGTACCGGTTGCAATGGGATCTGGAACCCACCACTGACAGGAAGGTGTTGACAGGTAACTTTCTACCTTATTATTCTCATTCTGCAAAGACCTATACAACACAGTTATAATACATAATAATTTACTCTAATAGGAGTTTATTCCTCATAAGTACTGGACTCGTGAAATGTATAAAGCCATAACAAATTAATACATGAATACATGAAACCAAGCAGTTCACAAATTTTTACAGATAGTGACAGTATTCTAGTGTGAAGTTAGATTACAATTTCTAGAATTCTCATCTAGTTAACAATGCAGCATGAGGAAAAATTAAAGAAAGATATAGCTTTCGACTTGTTATTTTATAATACTCTGATGGTATTGTCTGGGTAAGGGGAGAAATGACCATATCCTTTGCAAACATATACTCCAACTATGGTAAATTAAATGAACATTCATTTTTTACAATCAATGCAGCAGAATTCTGTTCAATACCTTATTTTGCTGAATTATGCTAGTGCTCAAATAAGACTAAGCTTGTTTCATATTTTCAGAAAGCTTTAATCATGTTTTTCATCAGTTTGATGTTTAATAAAATTTTTGCATAGTGCAATAAAATACTTAAATATTTATGAACAGGCAATTGAAATACACAATTTACATACACAATAACGCAATTAAAAATTTCACTGTGTTAAAATCTATTGTATTTGTTCATGTCTCCTGAGATATATGCGGGCTCAAAACTCTCTCGCTCTATTGTACTGTAAAAGTGTTTTTTTCCAAGATGGCTGCTCATAGGTCTGTAATGGAATGTTCTGGAAATTTGACATACATAACTAACCTGCCTTTTGTCTTCTCCGTCTATCCCCCCCCCCTCATATCAATTTAAATCCTACTGTAAAAACTTCACTGCATCTGATGAGGTAAGCTATAACTCAAAAAATTATATACTTTTTAATAAAATATGTTAGTCTGAAAATCTGCTGTTACTAAACTAAACATAACCATAGTTTTGGCAACCATAAGCTACCATGGCTACAGTGATTGATGCTTTAAGAATAGTCTCCCAATATCAGCCATCAGCCTGAGCTTCAATAACACAAAGATGTCTAAACATAGAGCTATTTTGCTATTAGTTTTGCATTAGTACTAACTTTAATATTAGGGAACAATAATGCAAAAAATGTTTGAAAGCATATTGTTTGAGTATACTTTTGTTTATAGATCTTAATATGCCAGAAGTGGTAAACATGACTTCTCTTAAGTCATGTTGAAAGTCTGAGGGGTTTGGTTTCAATTTCCATAGGCACATGTAGTTGATTACAGTAGACACTCTTCATATACTTCTTGTGTTCAGAGGGAATATGTCAATTTCCCACAGCAGAAATTAGGGCATACCATAGACCAGTGATGGCTAACCTTTTTTGGCTCCCGTGCCATAAGCGGGGGCAGTGCTGGGGGGTGGTGTGCGGGTGTGGCACACCCATGCTGCTATCCGCACGACACACACATACCCCACGTGGATGTGCACTCTACCAGCGCCCCTCCCACTTTTGGCACTAGGAGCCTGGGGAGGGTGAAAACAGCCTCCCCTGCCCCCCCAATATCCTCCGGATGCTTCAGGAGCTTCTCCGAAGCCTCTGGAGGGCGAAAAATGGACCTACAGATAACCCCTAAGTTTGGGAATGGTTACTTCTGGTTTGGCTGTAGGACCATTTTTCGCCCTTCGGAGCCTTCAGGGAAGCCTCCTGAATGCTCTGGAGGGCGAAAAACAGTCCTACGAGCAAACTGGAAGTCCATTCCTGAACTTCCAGATTGCCCTTAGGGCCGGTTTCTCACGCTCCAGAGGTTTCGAGGAAGCCTCCGAAGGGCGAAAAACAGCTTCAAAATAAGGCCGAAGTCAGCTGGCCAGCACGCACATGCATATTGGCCAGCTGACAGGGCAATGTGTGCCCTAACAAATGGCTCCAGGTGCTATCTGTGGCATGCATGCCATAGGTTCGCCATAACGGCCATAGACAACTCTCTATTCAGTTACACTAGTATGTATCAAAAAATTAAACATTACTATTCATGTGTGGCACTCTACATATGAAAGTTTATTTTATTTTCATAAAATCTGGTTAGGTATTCCATCTGGAAGGAGAGATATTAGACTATACAAGCCTGATAACTCTAACACCAGCTTAAAATGAATTACTTAAATGTAATTTGAAGCATTAAATACTGAAGTTAAAGAAACTCTAAAACTGCTTAGAGTAGAATGCAAAATGAATCTTCTAATTGGCTTAAGAATCTAATTGGCGAGAGTCGCTTTTGCTCTTAAACTAATGTAAATGCTTAGAGCCCTTAAAGAGCTGCAAAATTTGATTAATGATTAATATAAACAAATGAAATAATTCCAGTTTTGAAAGCTACAAGCAATATAATTTAAAGGTTATTCATTGAACCTATCTTAAGGGAATTGGTGAACTTTATTAAACAATTACTACTGTATATTTAAACTAGTTTCTCAATATAACCCCACAGGAATTAAAGGCTATATGAAATTCAAATATATGCTACGGTGCATTTTTGTTTAATGGGGATAGTGTTTGCTCTCTTTTGGGAAATAAACAGATTGCAATTTGTGTTTGAATAGGTATAGTGGAAATAACAAGACTAAAACATTTTACTGAACAAATTTAACTGTTCTGGAAACCAGGACTGATTGATCACTGACTCAATACTTATTAAAGCACACAAAAATGCAAATATCGAATATTTTTGGATAACAATGTTATTAACTAAGAGAATGACAATCTGGTGTCTTTAGCTATACTGGGCTGCAATTTCTACTGTCACTTGTTATTACTCTATCTGCTATCTGAATCTGATGATATCTGAAATCCAAACAATCTGGAGTGCACAAGAATGCCTAACTTAACAGACTGGAACTTCACATATCCATTTGGCATACAATACAGATATACATTGTTTCAAGTTTACAATTAGTTTAAATATTTTCAAGACAACAGCAGTATTGTCAAACATAGCTAAGTCTGTTTTACAGATGAAAGTTATACTGAATATTATTCTTAGTTAAAATCTCATGAGTTCAGTGGAATTCTATGAAAGTATATTGTGTTATTTTATAAAAGTTATAAATACAGAAACCAACCAAATTCTTGTAAAGAATTTTGTACAGATGTGTCAAAACAGGACTGTATTGTTATATTGGAATGAGAATGAAATATTTAAGTATTTAAATTACCATTCTTAGGAAACATGACAATATCTCAGTATTTATCCATTCTCCTTAAATAATAAGTTATTCTCAATTGTATTTTAACAAATTCACTAAGTAATTATGCAACTATATAACTCTTTGTTATTTTTTTATTGGCAATTTTAAACACATATTTTAGATGACTTTTATTTCATCCTAAAAGTTGGCACTATTGTTGCATTTAGTAATTAAATTACTACATTTGACAGTCCTGACAGGTCTACAATCAACCCTGACATCTCTAATGCAATGAACAAGATGAGGAGGAGAGTTTCAAAAAACAGTTTTTGCTTATGCAGCCACAAGTATCAGAGACATGACTAGATGAATTGATGCAAGATAGCTCAATGTAAAAATATCTTTTAAAATATTACTTTTAAAACCAAATGGGTATGTAAAATGTGCAAAAGGAGTTTGAAAAACATTAATATCAGTGTCAATTAAAGAATGTACTGAGAAAGTTAACTCATATTTTCTTTTTTGAAATCATATTGTTCTTTGTATCTTCTAAGTCTGTGATGGAGAACCTATGGCACGCATGCCCAAAGTGGCACACGAAGTCATGTCACCTGGCACGCATGGCCTTGCCTGTTTGTCTTCTGGGTTTCTGGAGCACATGTGTGTGCAATGATCAGATGTCCTTCGCCTGCGCAGCAGTACCAAACACTGGTGGGGGCATGCGCGCCCACCAGATGATTGTTGGGTGTGCATGCATGTCAGAACCCTGAAGTTTGGCTTTTCCAGAGTGCGATCCCTTCATATGCGTGGCAGTGCCAAAAACCGGCTGGCATGCATGTATGCTAGAACCTGGAAGTGTGACTTTTCCGGAATGCGGCCCTGACGAGTGCATGCAACAGAGAGATGTTTTTGTGCATGCGAGTTTTTTCCAATTGGTTCTGAAAACGTGCACCCTCACTGTTTTAGGTCGTATTTATTAAGCTTAAAATAAGAAATAAATATGTATTTAAATATAAATTATATTGAATTTATATTATTGAATATTTGAAAACAATACACCAATATTTTTCAACAGAAACACAAATATCTCTTCATTTCTGAGTTGCTCAGAGGAGAGGTATTATTTTAGATAAGGACATAATAAATGTTTCGTTCTTCCATTTTCATCCCAGTTGACTTGTTACTTATCTAAAAGACTAACAAGACAAAATAACTGCTGCACAACTTTCAGAAGTGATCTAATTTTACTCCTAAACATACTTTTAATATTCTTATTAATTTTTTTAACATATTATTATATAAGTAGATTTTCTTTTACTGGGGACAAATATATGAACTTAAGTAGCATAACTATAAATGGAGTAATGCCAATATTAGAAATGTGTTTGAAAAGTTTAATGTCTAGAGGAAGTTTCTGAATGTCATATTATTAAACCACCCCTTGTTATAGATTACCATATTCTTAAACTTTCCAGTATTTTTTTAAAAGGTAGTGGGCTTACAAGTCATATAAATTCTCATTTAAGCCTGATTCAATATCTTTTAGGGTAGACACAGATTTGGATTTTCTTTAGCAAAAGAATCAGGATTTATTAATTACACTTCCAGTTTGACCAGTCTAAACAGTAAAATCTTGAATAATTCCTTATATTTAGCCTACATTTAATATATATTTATGCATGAAAAACAGCTCATTCTCATTTATCTGTATGCTTTCTTCTAAAATCTTGTAGCTTAAATCCTGCATGTTTTCAAATTTCAATATTCACACATCAGAATTTCTAGAGACAAATTCCATCCAAGTCCAAACCAGCATCATTATCTAAGTTCTAATAAAAAACTTTAGAGGGCTTTAAAACAAAAGACCAAAGCTTTTCCAGCAAAGTTATGAAAAAATTTACAAAATTAAGATATTAGAGAATTGATACATATTGCCAAAACAATATGCCATACTTGATTTTAGTTTAGAATGTTATCTATCTTATATTCAGCAAACCATGATTATTTGCATAATATGAATCCAGACATTAAAATTTTATAGAAAAATGTTTAATAGGGAATTTTTCAGTCACAATTAGCTGTTAAAAAGTACAGCAACATATAATAGGAATAAAATGTAGACTGAAATACTAGTCACTATTATTGTTTGTTACAATAATCTGACCATGATTCTTACCAAATTTGTATACTGATGTAAACTATTTAAAAAGTCATTGTAGAATATATTTAAAATTGCTACGCTTCTTGTTGCTACGTAGCAAGAAGAAGCTAAGATCGATGTAGAGATGTTATTAACCTTTTTTAATTATTTCTTTTTTCTCAATATATTTTAGACTGTGTTTGTTAAAAATCTATACCGTGTATGGGCTCTGGGAAGTCGGGGGGGGGGGAGGGAGGGATTTATACTATACGATGTGTTAGATTTCAATGCAATGCGACTTCACATGTATACTGTTTTTCTTTAATTTCTCTGTAAAAATAGGATAAGTTAAGTATATTGACATATAGTGGAAATACACCAAGGGGAGGAGGAGTGGGATAGAAGAAAGATGGGTAGAGAGGGTGGGAGAGAGGATGGGAGGGAAGGTGAGAAGGAAGGGAGGGAGTGGATCGGGAGAGAGGAGTGGTAGAGGGGGAGGGGAAGTAGGGTAGAGGGGGATGATGGTGGGAAGATAGAAAGTTGGAGGGGGGTGGAAGAAAGAGTTGCACGGAGAATGGAAGAGGTATATTGGGTTTCTATTTTTTGTGGTATTGTTGACCAGAGGAATTGCTGTGATTACTGTTTAATGTTGTATGACTCCGGCTATGCATAGTATATATGTGAGTGTATGAAAATAAAAAAATGGAAAATAAAAACCTTTTTCAGTAAAATATATTTAAAATTAATTTCTTATCTGAAATGTGAACAAAATGCCCCAAAAGTTGATATAAGCATGCCACTAGAAATGTATTTTGGATATTGCTTTTATAAATTATCAATGTTTTTTAGTAAAGCAAATAAAATAAATATAAAAAATGAACAACAATGTAATTTCTAAAAAGTGTTTAATTTTGAAAATCGAGTAGGTAGCTAAAAAGCTGTAAGTCATTAGTCTGTAGCTGCATATATATTGCCAATAATGCTCTAGGACTCCCAGATATATGGAACTGAAAAACATTAAAATAATCAAAGCAAAATAGATTTATTATCATTATTTTATAGGAAGTCTTCAAACTATGACCATTTGTTTAATGACAGTTCAAAGTTACAATTGCCTCTGAAAAAGTATTTATCACACCACCCACTGGTCACAGAATCATAAGTAGGGTACGTGGCAACTGGATAATATTTACAACCAGTTGCATATCCTGTAATTAAATGGATTTGCAATTTTTTACAATTTTTGGCCAACAATACCCATAGGGAAGGTGGATTAACGTAACTTTCTGATTCACTTAATGATCACTGTAAAAATAGTTGAGAAATCAAGCCTGACTTAACTTATGACCACAACAACTTATGACTGAAATTCTGGTCCCACTTGTGGTTGTACGTCAAGAAGCACTTCTATTTATGCACATCTGTATTTAATATTATATATTAATGATGAGAGCTAAATAGCTTGAAATAGATCAATACTAGTCTCCCTTTATTTATTTATCAGCACAAATGCAACACAAATGTAACAAAGGCGATAGTAAAAAATAATGGTTTTCTGTCGTGATGGTCCCTTGTGATGAGCCAATAGACAGAGAAAGGAAGCAGTATGCTCCCTCCCATATTTGGGCATACCAGGGGTTGTGACACTAAATACATACCTATTTCCCTAGCCTAGCTGATAAAGGAAGTGATCCTGTGGCTTAGTGGCTAATATAACTGCCTGATATGTAATACAGCCCAGGTTTGATTCCCAGTAAGGGTATGGCTAGCTGATGAGAGCTAAATAGCTTGAAATAGATCTATACTAGTCTCCCTTTATTTATTTATCAGCACAAATGCAACATGTATGTATGTATGTATGTATGTATGTATGTATGTATGTATGTATGTATGTACCAAAGTAGCAAACACCTAGATGTAGGCCAGAGTATCAGAAATTCATTCTCCCGGGATAGAATATGCAAATTCAAACAGGGTAGTTATGTTGCAAATCTGTTGCAAAAATATGCATATTATTAGTTTGTTATAAATTTTAGCACTGTAATCTACTTCAGAAGATTTTGAAATGTTCACGATATGTTGTGTGATTGGCAATACATTAATTACAATAATTTATTCAATCTTATTTTACTTACCCTCTAACTCCCTATTTCTTATTTCCTTTAATCATATATACTTATATATAATTCAGGCTAAGATACATGCTTATGATTAAAGAAAACTGAGCTAAGAAAGCTTATATTATGAATTTGCTAGACTTTACCATACCACAAAATTCCTCTGTTTTGTTAGGCATGCTGTTTGTGCTGAAACAACCCAAATGAAGAATTACAATCCAAGTACTTTATGCAGAAAAGGGCAGCTTATAGGAGGAAGAAAGGGGTTTTTTGTTTTTTACTTTTCTTCAATTTTAAATCATCTGCTTGCAAGAAATACAATGGATTGATGGATTGGAGGGTATATCATCTGTTTTCCAATTCAGAAAAGCACTCTCTTCCTGAACCAATTTAGAATTTTGGGCACATTATGACCACAACATAAAGGTTGTTCCATTATTATTGAGTGCAAAAGTATGAATTAGCAATTTGAAACAAATTAGAAGTGAAGATTTTGATAAATTTCTTGGCGGCAAGACCTTGCCTTTTAAAGATGCACTGGCTTGTTTCTTGGCAAGTTTGTGAAACTTATTCAGATGAAATAAAGCAGCTCTATCCAAAATATGTATTAAACTTAAAAATCAAATTTTAATTTAATGTTCCTTTTTTGTAGATTTTTAGGTATTTTGATTACCTTCATCAGATGTCTATGATATTTCCTATCAAACTGTGAAACTGCAAACTAATTACCTACACTCAATGCATGAGTCATGGTGGCACCATGGATAGAATGCAGTACTGCAGGCTAACTCCTTGCTCACTACAGGAGTTCGATTCTGAGCAGTTCAAGGTTGACTCAGCCTTCAATCCTTCCGAGGTTCCAGATTATTGCGGGCAATATGCTGGCACTTAACCGCTGAGAGAGGGCTCAAAAGCACTATTAAGTGGTATACACCGTATTTTTCGGAATATAAGACGCATCTTTTTTCTTCAAAAAAAGAGGCTGAAAATCTGGGTGCATCTTATACATCGAATACAGCATTTTTTGCCTCCCGAAGCCCTGCCCCCTTCACCAAAATGGCCGTGCACAGCCTTATGAAGGTTTTCAGAGAGCTCCTGGGGGCTGGGGAGAGCAGAAATGAGCAAAAAAATGGGCCGTTTTTGCCCCTCCACAGACCTCAGCAGCACTCTATAAACCTTCATAAGGCTATGCATGCAATTTTTTTGACAAAAAACAGGCCATATTTTGCTGTTTTTTGCACCCATAGGAGCATCTGCAAGCCCCCCCCCCCAAGGCTATTCATGCCTTTTATTTGAAAAAAAACCAGGTCTGTTTTCGTGAAAAATGGGCCGTTTTTCGGAGGTTTGCAGAGTGCAAAAACTTTTTTTTTCCTTTTGGAAAGCTCTTTAACTGATGAGAATTACACTGATCAAGTGCTGTGCCAGCAGAAACAAAGTTTTAAGGTTTATCAGCAATTTCCTTCTCCAGCACATGGATAAATACATCTGGAAACATCTACCAACCAAACTACTCTCTCTCCCCTTACCTACCTACTGTATTTCTCTCTCTCTCTTTCTATATTTCTCTCTCTATCCCTTTACCTACCTACCTACCTACACACACACACTCTCTCTTCCTACCTACGTACTGTAATTCTCTCTCTCTATCCCTCTATCTATCTACCTACCTACTCTCTCTCTCCCTACTTATCTACTGTATCTATCTATCCATCTATATCTATCTATCTATCTATCTATCTATCTATCTATCTATCTATCTATTTATCTATCTATCTCTCTCTCTCTCTCTCTATCTATCCCTATTTCTCTCTCTCTAGCCCTTTATCTACCTATCTACCCACCTACCCTCTCTACCTACCTACCTACCTACCTACCTACCTACCTACCGTATTTCTTTTTCCTTCTCTCCCACTCTATCCCTCTATCTACCTACCTACTTTTTAAAAAGAATTGCCTCTTCAATAGCTTGGTGCGTCTTATACTCCGGTGCGTCTTATACTCTGAAAAATTCAGTAAGTGTAAGTGCAATTGCCAACCCAAGGCTCTGCTTTAGGCCCAGTACCCTTCAACATCTTCATCAATGATTTGTATGAAGGAATAAATGGGGAACTCATCAAATTTGCAGATGACACCAAGCTGGCAGGAATAGCCAACACTCCAGAAGACAGGCTTAAGATACAGAAGAATCTTGACAAACTTGAATATTGGGCACTATTTAATAAAATGAAATGCAATGGTGAAAAGAGTAAGGTTCTACATTTAGGCAAGAAAAACAAAATGCACAGGTACAATATAGGTGTTACCTTGCTCAACAGTAGTAACTGTGAAAGGGATCTTGGAGTCCTAGCGGACAACCATTTAAATATGAGCCAGCAGTGTGCAACAGCTGCCAAAAAAGCCAACACAGTTCTAGGCTACATAAACAGAGAGATAGAATCAAGATCACATGAAGTGTTAATACCACTTTATAATGCCTTGGTAAGGCCACACTTGGAATACTGCATTCAGTTTTGGTCACCACAATGTAGAAAAGATGAGGAGACTCTAGAAAGAGTGCAGAGAAGAGCAACAAAGATGATTAGGGCACTGGGGACTAAAACATATGAAGAACGGTTGCAGGAACTGGGTATGTCTAGTTTAATGAAAAGAAGGATAGGGGAGACATGATAGCAGTGTTCCAATATCTCAGGGGTTGCCACAATAAGAGGGAGACAAGATATTCTCCAAGAGTGTAGAACAAGAAGCAATGGGTGGAAACTAATCAAGAAAAAAAGAAGCAATTTAGAACTGAAGAGAAATTTCCTGACAGTTAGAACAATTAATCAATGGAACAGCTTGCCCCCAGAAGTTGTAAATGCCCCAACACTGTAAGTCTTTAAGAAGATGTTGGGTAGCCATTTGTCTGAAAGGGTATAAGGTTTCCTGCCTAGTCAGGGGGTTGGACTAGAAGACCTCCAAGGGGTCCCTTCCAACTCTGCTATTGTATTGTATTGCTATTTTACTTATTTTACAGCCCACTCTTGAACTCTGGGGAGTGAACAGTGGAACAAAGACAATACAATTAATATAAATCTGTAACTTCTACAAAAAATCCTAATAAAACTATTTAAGAGACCCTATTAACTTGATCCAAACTTTGAACTTACCCTCCTCCAAAGCTTCCAGAAAAATGGGCTACTACACATGAATGTACTTCATGGACTTCTAAAGGAGGATGAGGGGAAGAAAGAGAGAGACTGAAATGGCATACAATGACCAAATTGAGAAGGGAAATTATATTCTGACAAGGTATTACTTGATATAAACTAGTGTTATACTATAGTGCTTTAAATACAACAATTCAGCACTCTGCATTGGGTCTGGAAACCTACTAGCAACTAATGCAGCAACTTATAAATAGATGTCATCCTTCACTTGTTGGACTAATTCATCACCACTCTAGCTGATCCATTCCCTACCAGCTGTTACCTTCCATCTCTAGAGGCAACCCTGTGTAAGGTAGGACTATAGCTGGTGAACCAGCCAAACCTTCCATGTTCTATTCAAAATTGCCCAGGAGGAACACTTAGTCATGGACTAACTCATTCAGGTAGAGAACAACTCAATCCAAAATAATTACAGGAATCACTATTGTTAGGGTGCAATCTGAATAACAATTCCATCTTGAATGGGTTTAAATAAGCTTATTTTACCACATTTTGATCCTCATAGTTTCCAAGCACTGATTCAGGATTTCAACAATATTCCTAGGGTTGGCAAGGTATGGCTAAATGTTAGCAGAACATTCTTGTATGGTGAATGTAGAAAGTCTATACACCTTTGTTGAAATGCCCAGTAAAAAATGTAAAAAATCAGACCAAGATAAATCACTTGTGTTTTTTTTTTACCTTTAAGCTATAGAATTGAAAAACAAACTGAAATCTTTTCGAGGGAAAAAAATTAAAAACTTTACATGATTGCATAAGTGTGCACTCCCTTAAATTACCATATTTTTCGGACTATAAGATGCTCCAGACTATAAGATTCACCTGTCTCTGCCTTCCAACAATTTGCCTCCTTACAGCAAACAGCAAGGTCAGCTTCAGCACAGCCTGATTTAGCATGAGCAGCTGATTGGCAATTGGACTTGCCTCCCAGAATACTGCCTATCAGCTGTTCCAGGCTGTAGAGATCACCACCATGCATCGCTGCTGCAACCTATCGCCACCTCTGCACGTCCCATATTTGGCTTCCATATGTTCCATTTTCAGCCTCCATGCATCCCAGTTTTGGCCTGTTCCAGGTGGTGGGGATAGGCAGTAGTGGTGATCCCCGCATAGAATGGGCCCAAAATGGGACGTGTGGAGGCCAAAAACGGGACGCACTGTGGCAGAAAATGGGCGTGCAGAGTCAGTGACAGGCAGCAGCAGCGATGGACGGTGATGGCGATTCCCGCAGCCTGGAACAGCTGATAAGCGGTATTCCAGGAGGCAGGTCCAACCACAAATCGGCTGCTCATGCAAAGTCAGGCTGTGCTGAAGCTGACCAGGCTGTTTGCTGCAAGGAGGCACATTGCGAGGAGGCAGAGGATGAAGGGTGGGGGCCAATGGGTAGATGGGACTTCATTCTATCTACCTACCTACTTCATACAACATTCGCTGTATAAAACACAGGCATTTCCACCCACTTTTGGGGGAAGTCCATCTTATACACTGAAAAACACGGTAATACTTTCTTGAAGCACATATTGATTTTATGATAGTATTCAGTCTTTTGGGGTAGAAGCCTTATCAGCATGACACATTTCCTTTCAAAACCACTTCAAAACTGTTAGATTGCAAGGACATCTCCTGTGCACAGTCTTCTTCAGTCCATCCGAGATTTTCAGATGGATTCAAGTCTGGGCTCTGGCTAGGTCATTCCAAAACTTTGATCATCTTCTAGTGAGGGCATTCGTTTGGTTTTTTTTTGTTTTTTTTTTGAGGTATGGTTTGAGTTTTTGTCATGTTGAAATTGAAATTTCTCTTCATCTTCAGCATTTTAGCAACTTTTGTGCCAAAATTGAATGATATTTGGACTGTTCATAATTCCTTCTACCCTTGACTAAAAGTTAAAGCGCTTTCTAGCTGAAGAAAAGCAGTCCCAAAGCATAATGCTGCCACCACCATGCTTCACTGTGGATATGGAATACTTCTGGTGATGCAGAATGCCGTTTAATGGGCCAAACATACTTTTTGGAATTATGTCGAAAAAGTTCAACCTTGGGCTCATCCGATTGAAACACATTTTCCCATATGCTTATGTCAGACTTGATATAAGCATTTGCAAAATGTAGCTGGGCTTGGGTATTTTCTTAGTTAGAAAATGCTTCCTTATTGACATCCCATGGCCCAGTCATATGAACGATACAGGAGATTGTTGTCGCATGTAATACACAACCAGTACTCCTTTAGGTTGCTGTAGGCCTCTTGGACCAGTTTTCTTCTTCGTTTTTTAAAAATCGATTTTGAAGGCATATCCAATTCTTGCTAGTATCACTGTTGTGCCATATTTTCTCCACTTAGTGACGACTGTCTTCACTATGTTCCATGGTATATCCAATGCCTTGGAGCATTTTTTGTATCTTCTCCTGACTGGTATCTTACAACAAGATCCCTTTGATGCTTTGTAAGCTCTTTACAGAAGATGGACTTTGCTGTAAGAGGCAACTGAGTAAATGCAAACAAAAAAAAAAAAAACCCTTCTGGAACAGTTGAAATTCATATGGGCTTAATTAGAGTCACTTTAATTGATGGCAGCTGTGTACTGACTATTTAGCATCAATTTTAATATGACTGGTTAAAACTGAACATAGCCATATCCCCACTTATAAGAGGGTGTGAACATTATGCAGCCATATTATTCAGATTTTTTATTATGTTTTCCCCCTAAAAGATTTCAGCTTCTTTTTCAATTAAACTGTAATTTATACATTATATTGAAGGTCGAAAGAATCCTGAAGTGATTTACCTTGATCTGATTTTTTTACATCTCAAAAAAACTGGCATTTTAATAAGTGTGGGCAGACTTTCTATATCTACTATATGTTCTTCTGGAATTCACAACATATCCTCACAAATACAAATATTAAGCAAAATATATACAAAACTAAAACCTTTTCAGCAACTTGTATTGCTACCAATACAATACTGAGTTTACTGGAACAAGCATACCTCAAATACATGACATAAAGCTGAATAGCAGATGTTTCATACAGGTAGTCCTTAACGTACAGCTAGTCACATAACTATTAGAAGTTATGACAGACTTGAAAACATTACTTACACCTGTCCTTGAAGTTACTTCATCATCCCTACTGATTATAGCATCCCACAATCACGTTTTGCAACCTTTTGCTGTTTTTTCCATTAGATGAACTGGATTTGGAGTTACCACCATGTGAATTCTTTAATGACCAAGTGACTTACTTAATGACCACAATGACTTTCTTAATAACATTGTAAATATGGTCATAAAATCAAATCCAGTCACCTGGTGACTTGACTTACAATTGCAACACTGTACAACCAAAATTCTGGGCTCAATTGTGGCTGTATGTTAATGATTACCTGTAATGCTTTGTGTTACATTTGTGGTGCAATTCTTACACAAGTAAATTTTTTCAGCAGTGCAAACCACAAACCTGGAGACTTAATCTTGGGATTACAGTTGCACAGAAGTAATAGAACGTGTCGATTCGCAAACATTAGACAGTATACAAAGCCATAAGCATTTCAGAGCAAATAAAGTACTTTTGTATATGAACATAGCATAATCTCAACTGATGATTTCTAATCAAACTATTAACAAGCAGTGTAGAAGAAATATTGGGATGGACTGGAGCACAATGATACATCATTAATTAAAAATATCAACAACTCTGCTCAATACATTGTCAAATGCATAAATATTAAATTAACTAATTTCATAAAGAAGATACTCATTGTTTTCACTATGAATTCCAACTCAGCTGCAATATCACACCAAGCTAACAGATAAACAGAGCTAGAAAATTAAGTTTTCTGAAAGCCAAAGAAAATCTGGCTTTCATCCAGAATCAGTGTCATTATCTGACTCTGTATTTAATTAGCACCAGTTACTGTCAAGCAGTCACTTGGGTAGCTCTTTCACTATCTTCATTCAGACACTGGAGACAAATCTGCCTTCATCTAGTCATTTGGAGATGGTAGAGATGATTGCCAGTTTTTGTTTTCACCCACTCTTCCAGGTAATATAATACCATACAGTAGAAAATAAGCAACAACAATCAGAATCCTGTATATCAAAAACTTGAAAAACACTGTTATTATTCATAAAATTAAAGTTCATTTTCTAAAAATCCTAAGACAAAAAAGTGTAGGCTTTAAATATCTACTTTAGATGGTGCAAGAGTTTGAATACTTTAAATAACAGAAAATTTCTGATTTTTTTTTTTAAACACTGCTTTTAATACTACTTTCAGATTCAAAAATAATGGGACACAGGCAAAACATAAGACTCATCCGTCCGGTGCTTTATACTATGCTTTATATATCATAGCTAATCATGTTTACATTTGATGGAAAGATGATGATGGTTCAAATATAAAGGCTGAGTAACAATAGGACCCATTAGAAGAAGAAGAAGAAGAAAGACTAACCTAGGGAAGCAACCGGAAGGGGGAAAAAATCACTGATGGGATGAGAAAGCAGTGGGAAGCACTGTGTTTTGACAAGACAAAATCATAACACAATAACCTAAAAAAGATTATAGTAATTGTGAAAAGGACAAACAATTCCTATATGCCTATGCTACTACTCCTCTGAAACTTTTTGTTCAGCCACAAGCCTGCATGAATCTTACCTTGTTTTCAAGTGGAGCTGGTAAAAACAATAGTTTGGAAAAGTGATAGTAAATTCTATTCCAGGCATGCTGGTGGTAGACATTGACCTCTAGTTAGACAGGCAGTAATCTATTTGTAACTAAACCAAGTCATTCTCTCTAAAGCCACATAAATTTATATAAAGGGAAATTGTGCAAATGTAAACAAAAATAATCTGACTATATTTATATTTAAATAGTTACTGTTTATTGTTTCTTCTATATTTTGTTCAGTGGTGAAATCTAATTTTTTTTGCTACTGGTTCTGTGAGTTTGGCTTGATGGGGGGGGTGTCATGTGACTGGGTGGGCATGGCCAGCTTTTCCCCAACAATTTTTTCTGCCGGTTCGAGTGAATAGATAGAAAAAAAATGCTTTAAAGTGGGGGGGGCGGGGGAGAGATTCTGATAATCGTGCAGATCAGCTGTGAGCCGTGCAATTGTCGGACCCACTTTATTACACTTTTTAAAGCATTTTTTTCCTGCCAGTTCCAGCAAACCTTAGCATTTTTTGCTACTGGTTCTAGTGAACCGGTCAGAACCGGTAGCATTCTACCCCTGATTTTGTCAGGGGTAGAATGTTGATTGAGCCATCAGAAACTCTTCTGATGGATTACTCTTAATCCATCAGATATAACCCCAAGACAAGGGCATTATCTTTGAAAACAGGGTGATACTTTTTTTTATTCATTTCATTGTCTGCCTGCAGAGTTTTAAAGATTTACAATTTTTTTAAAAGGTCTGAAATGAAACTGAAATTGTAAAACTTTCACAATAAGGTGTAATTACATAAACTCAAAATACAACTTTGAGGAAGCTAATGCAAGCTTTTAAAAAAAGTGCCTCACTTCAACAAAGCTGCCAACAAAGCATACCTTGATGCTGTTGTCAGACTTCCAGTCCAACAGGCAGGACTGGAACCAATTAGCCAAGCTCACATGATATAAGACTTTCTGATAAGTTACTTGTACTGAAAAAAAGACTCAAAGCCATAATGAAATATATCTAATGATTGCTATGTTTCAAGAGCAAACTCTATGAAATAGGCTACCCATCTCCTCTCTTGTGTGAAAAGGTTGGTTTTCATCTGTCCCTTGTTTTGCAATGGTCAGATTTGATTTCATATTAAGGAATGTGTAAGAACTAACTTTTACACCTGCTTTGCAAAGCAACAGCAGGATTTTTTACTAAAGCCAAAACAAAATAATTGCAATATTTTGCTTTGGATTCTGTTTTAGCGTTCCTTCTTAGAGCTTCCACTACAGAAAAAAACTGATAGGAACTTTCTTTGGCAAGAGTGGTAAGAGAAAGATAATGGAGCCAGGTACTCCATCATTAGGGCCTCAAGACTGGATATCTCCACTTCAGGCTCTACAAGGTGAGGAAAGATGGCCAGTCCCAAGGACTCCAGGCATGAATCAAAAGGATTCCTAAGTGGGAGAGTCCAAACATGTGGTAGGAAATCTGTTTCAAGGCCTGCTTTTCAATTTGACTTAGTTAATAAGTCTTTTTATTATGTGACTATATGAAACCTCTTTTCAACAAAAAAAAACCTAGATGAGAATGAAAACACAACATGAACTATTTTTTGTGGAACACTTCATTCAATATGCTTCATTCCTGATAATGATAACTTAATAAAGACAACTTACCAAGACTCAATGAGACAGTTAAATCAGTACTGGCTGTATATTTGAAAACTTCAATCTTCAGATACATCTCAAGCTTGCTATAAACAAAACAAAGAAAAAGACAATAAATATTCACATCAAATTCTATTGCTTATTTTATATTGCCACATTACTTTTTTGTCACTCTAAAGTAGCAGTCCTCAACCTTTGTCACTTGACAGCCTGGTGAAGGGGGGGCAGGAGAACCGGACTGTGAGAACGGTGGGCTGTGCACACGTACCTGCTTGCCACTTGCACAGTCTGACTGAAAATAGGCCATAGCCCGGTAGTAAACTGTGGTCCAGAGGCTGGGGACCCCCTGCTCTAAAGTGCTATAAAATGACCCTTTTCTTTATAATTTAAGCCACCATTTGTAAAGGATATTATTCTCTTTTTTTTCCAATGTTTTCTGTGTGGAAATCATTTACATGTAAAGAAATTTTAGCTTTAAAAAGCCAACCCAATGCAGGGTTTCATATTGCAAGCAACAAAGTCTCTTCAATAGAGCATTTAAAAGAATGATGTACAAGCATTAGTTACATCCAACCAGCTACACTCTGCTCTAATAAGAGCAAGATATTGATGCAGTTGAGCATGCTTATTATATTTAACCTGCTTAAAATTAACTCAGAAAATAGATTTAATCAAATCATTCTCCAGATAAACATTTTATGACATCAAAAAGTTAAATACCCTTCAGTACAGATATCTGGAAAATTTAGTATGATAAATATTGATAAAAACTAAGAACCTAGTTTCTAACTATTAAAAGTCAAGTTCCTATAATTATAGCATTTAGTAACAATTTTTAGTATTCCAATCATCATTGCATGAAAAACCTAGAGATTATTTTATCTGTTTCAGAACAAAACTGTGGCATACTGGCAAGTATTTTTTTAAAAAGTTGGCTTATAGGCACTAAAGCTAAAACTATATTTTAAAAATAGCCAAAAATTCATGAAATTTCAGTAATTTCATTGCCAAATATTTCAAAAAAATACTGGTGTCCTCTCCAATTTTTCAATAGAGAATACAAGTTATCAATTTTTTTTAATATGACTTTCTACAATTTATATTTAGATGGAGACTCTACAGACTATTAAGAGATGTTATATTGAGTCCTCCCAGGGCACAATGGCTTGAACCCAAGTAACCAAGAAAAAACAAGTTATATTCTCTTCCTCAAAGATATGGACAAGCATATGAAAAGGTGTATAGGAAGACATGAACCGGGGGAAAAAATGTGGAATCTATATTTTTCTAACATAAAGCATACAAAAATATTCCATGTGCAGAAACTAGTCTTCATATGCAGAAATGTGAGATCTAACAAAACATTCGAATCAATAAATAAATGACTATAACTCATCTACACTTTAAGCATACGGTAAAAGTCCTATTGAAAAAAATAAGTATGCATAAGATTGCAGCCTTTTCTATACTCAGTTCAATGGATTGCCAAACCTAACTACACTGCTCAAAAAAATAAAGGAAACACAAAAATAAGACAACCTAGATCTGAATGAATGAAATATTCTTATTAAATACTTTGTTCATTACATAGTTGAATGTACTGACAACAAAATCACACAAAAATTATCAATGGAAATCAAATTTAGCAACCCATGGAGGTCTGGATTTGGAGTTACACTCAAAATTAAAGCGGAAAAAAAAACACTACAGGCTGATCCAACTGATGTAATGTCCTTAAAACAAGTCAAAATGAGGCTCAGTGGTGTGTGTGGCCTCCACGTGCTGGTATGACCTCCCTACAATGCCTGGGCATGCTCCTGATGAGGTGGCAGATGGTCTCCTCGCACAACTGGACTAAAGCATCCCCCAACTCCTGGACAGTCTGTGGTGCAACGTGGTGTTGGTGGATGGAACGACATGATGTCCCAGATGTGCTCAATTGGATTCAGGTCTGGGGAATGGGCGGGCCAGTCCATAGCATCAATGCCTTCGTCTTGCAGGGACTGCTGACACACTCCAGCCACATGAGGTCTAGCATTGTCTTGCATTAGGAGGAACCCAGGGCCAACCGCACAAGCATATGGTCTCACAAGGGGTCTGAGGATCTCATCTTGGTACCTAATGGCAGTTAGGCTACCTCTGGTGAGCACATGGAGGGCTGTGTGGCCCCCTAAAGAAATGCCACCCCACACCATTACTGACCCACTGCCAATCCAGTCATGCTGGAGGATGTTGCAGGCAGCAGAACGTTCTCCACGGCGTCTCTAGACCCTGTCACATCTGTCACATGTGCTCAATGTAAACATGCTTTTATCTGTGAAGAGCACAGGGCGCCAGTGGCGAATTTGCAAATCTTGGTGTTCTCTGGTAAATGCCAAACATCCTGCACGGTGTTGGGCTGTAAGCACAACCCCCACCTGTGGATGTCGGGCCCTCATACCACCTTCATGGAGTCTGTTTCTGACCGTTTGAGCAGCCACATGTACATTTGTGGCCCGCTGAAGATCATCTTGCAGGGCTCTGGCAGTGCTCCTGCTGTCCCTCCTTGCACAAAGGCGGAGGTGGCGGTCCTGATGCTGGCGTGTTGCCCTCCTAAGGCCTCCTCCACATCTCCTGATGTACTGGCCTGTCTCCTGGTAGCGCCTCCATGCTCTGGACACTACGCTGACAGACACAGCAAACCTTCTTGCCACAGCTCGCATTGATGTGCCATCCCAGATGAGCTGCACTACATGAACCACTTGTGTGGGTTGTAGACTCTGTCTCATGTTACCACTAGACTGAAAGCATCGCCAGCATTCAAGTGACCAAACCATCACCCAGAAAGCATAGGAACTGAGAAGTGGTCTGTGGTCCCCACCTGCAGATCCACTCCTTTATTAGGGATGTCTTGCTAACTGCCTATGCTTTCCATCTGTTGTCTATTCCATGTGCACAACAGCATGTGAAATTGATTGTCAATCAATGTTGCTACCTAAGTGGACAGTTTGATTTCACAGATGTGTGATTGACTTGGCGTTACATTGTGTTGTTTAAGTGTTCCCTTTGTTTTTTTGAGCAGTATGTCTAGAATAGGCTGTCAAACCTGCAGCCCATGGGCCAAATGCATGACACACTGGCCACACCCACATCCAGTTTAGTAAAGGGGGGGAGTCGATACATCACCTGATGCCGCAGTAACAATGCAAATTTGACACCACTTTCTAGAACTTTTCAGGATTCTTAACATATATAGCTCTCACATAAGCAGAATAAGCAGAAAGTAAGGAGAATTAAAATATCTTTGGCCATTTCCACCATCAAGTTTTTAAAAATAAAGAAGTAATATATGCATTATTGTCTTCTCATTCATTTTTACAGCTCGCTTCCAGAAGGTAACATATATTGGCATCAACAATCCTTTTTTTAAAGTTGCCTGTGTGTTGAACTGTTCAACATTCTGAAATATTTTAGAGTTCTGTTATAGGTGGCAACGTGGTTGCTTAATGGGAGACTACTAGGAAAGACCAAGGTAATACACTAGATATAGAAATTTAAGTAAATGTCTTCAGCTGCTGTAGAAGTTTTGACTCTTCCAATATTGAAGTTTTATGCATTTTATTGTTGTGGGGGTTTATATCAGCTGCAGAAGAAAAATCAGAGGTCACCTACAACATACAGTGTAATGACTGCAACAATCACTATGTAGGACAAACAGGCAGAAGACTGGCAGAACACATCCATGAACACCAACAAGCATCAGAAGATATGATGAAAGCTCTTTAATTTCACAATTTATGGACAGACTTAACTATAGTTTCAATTGGGAAACTGGGAACGTCCTAGACCAAGCCAAGTCCAAAAATGCTAGGGAATTTCTAGAAACCTTGCACTCTGACAAATCTACCTTCGATAGGCACAGACATAAACAGTATCTATAGAATATGCAAAAGAGACAATCAACAAACCAAAAAGGGAACAAATAGACTCAAGCATCTATCTACCAGCAATCAGCATCCAGATCATCATAGATTAACTCCAAGATTAACATCAGACCAGGGGTGGGTTCCTGCCAGTTCTAACCTCTTCTATAGAAGAGGTTCCACAAATCTACAGTGCCGTTTAGAACCGGTTCCAGCTCCCTCCCCCTGCCCGTCCACACATCATCAAGATGAAGAGTGAGAGGAAGAATTCTGGGAGTTGAAGTCCACAAGTCTTAAAGCTGTCAAGTTTGAACACCCCTGGGGTTTTTTCCCTAAAGGGTTAGGGGTGCAAGGGTCTTGTAACTTGACAGCTTTAAGACTTGCGTGCTTCAAATGCCAGAGTTTCTGAGCCAACATTTTGGTTGCTAAGCAAGAGCGTTGTTAAGTGAATTTCACCACATTTTACAAGTTGGCCACGCCCACCCAGTCACATGATTGCCATGCAACTCCCACGTGGTCACAAGGCCAGCAAGCCACTCCCAACCGGTCATGTGGCCAGCAAGCCACTCTCACAAAGCAGGCCACATCTACAGAAGAGATTCTAAAAAAATTTGAAACACACCACTGCAGCAGACCAACAATCAAGTAAACAGTCTGTAGAGACTCTCAGTCATCCAGGTCATGGTTGTCCCAAAAGTGTTTTTTCAGGAAGCAACTGAACTTTCTTGGTTTTTCTTTGAAGATGTTTAGCTTCTCATCCAAGAAGTTTCTTCAGGGAATGGAAACATTTATATTCCTTGCAGACAGCTGGTCATTTGGATCCTTTTAAAGGGTCCTTGAAGCACTTGGAAGCTTATCTGTGTGCTCAGGGTCACCTGAGTAATGCTCCTGGTTCTTGTAGTCTGCAATTTTTTCTCTGAAAATCCATTCCTACTCCCACACCATTCAAAGGGTGTTCCATTCCCCACTATCCTGTGAAGAAGTAAACATCTTCAAAGAAAAAAAAAAGTCCAGATGCCTCCTGAAAAGCACATTTGGGATAATCAAGTAAACAGTATCCTGATCAAGAAACTGTCAAATAAACTAACAGTAAACAACCCAACAAAAGTACTTTGGATAATCTGCAAGAAAAAAACCAATCTTAAAGACCACCTTCATTATAATGTCTACAATATGGAACTTTTATATGAAAACATTATTTAAAAGATAGGCTGATTACATATCATAGTACATGAGAAAAATGTTAAGTTTTTCCTAGTAGTTGGATGACATGAAAAGCAGAAGAAAACTTATCTGAATGGGAGAAGAAAGGAGATGGAACTGCAGTTGACTACAGGTAGTCCTGAACTTACAAGTTTGTTTAGTCACTGTTCAAAGTTACAAGGGCACTGAAAAAATGACTTAAGACTGTTTTTCACACTTACAACTGTAGCAGCATTCCCATGGTCACATGAAAAAATTCGGATGCTTATGCAACTGATTAATATTTATGATGATTGCAGTGTCCCGGGGTCATGTGATCTCCTTCTGACAAGCAAAGTCAACGGGGAAGCCAGATTCAGTTAACAACCATGTTACTAACTTAACAACTGCAGTGATTCACTTAACGTGGGTGGCAAGAAAGGTCGTAAGATGGGGCAAAATTCATTTATCAAATATTTTGCTTAGCAACAGAAATTTTGGGCTCAATTGTGGTCGTAATTCAAGGATTACCTGTATATAAAAGTCTAGAATTGCCTATTTCAACAACATTTGAACCTGCTCATCTGAATTTCCAACAGTTTCTTTTGAACGTGGTGAATCTGGTGCTGAACTGGACTTTACCTGGCTTACTCTTTTTGGTACCTCCCAAGTACCTGGAAATAATACAAGCACATTCACACTTTAGCAATAGCAATAGCAGTTAGACTTATATACCGCTTCATAGGGCTTTCAGCCCTCTCTAAGCGGTTTACAGAGTCAGCATATCGCCCCCACAGTCTGGGTCCTCATTTCACCCACCTCGGAAGGATGGAAGGCTGAGTCAACCTTGAGCCGGTGAGATTAGAACCGGCTCAAGGTTAGAACACTTTATTAACATGTGCTCTGAATACTTAGTAAAGATTTTTAAAATATTAGTGAGTTATATGAGGAAAATAATAAGTTTGTAAAATGTAAAATGTGACAAAAAGTAATATAATCAGCTCACCCACATAATTAACTGTGGTTATAAAACAAGATGCACCTTCGATGTTAAACAGGAAGCAGCTTTATGCAATATTGGTAGCACACAGGTGCACTTCCTCTTTTAAGTTCAGCTGAGAACAGAAGATTTTTCTGCAGTATTTTTAGGTAACAACTCATTCTATGCCTTCCACTATATTCCCCCACAAAAGAGCCAATAGAATACATTCTATAGATATACTGAAATGAAATAGAAATTAGCCATAGAATTCAGCAAAATTGTGTTGTTTTGATTCTCATGACATGCATCCACCTTGCATTATGAAAGGTCAAATACATGACAAGCAATTATTTTATTTCAGTTTGAACCGCTCTAATTTCAGTGGTTACTTATGAATCTGATATTTCAGTGGTTACTCAAGTGTACTTACTACCTAACGTTGTCCTGGAAGCACTACAAATATTATGACAGAAAGAGAGAATCCTGAACTTATTTAAAATAATATTTGTACCACTTAAATAGCATAAGCTTCTAAATGCAAAAGCAGCAACATATTAACAAGGCTTACTTTCCTCCCAAATGAGTAAGGCTATTTACAGTATCTTTTAATTTACATGTAACTGCTAAGAGATTCACTTTCATTTCCTAAATGAATAATATTTTGGAAGAATCAACAGGACATATTACTAGTAAGCTACACTTAAAATGTATTATCTTTATTTCCAAGTCAAAACATTTTTGGTAAAATTGAAATCACCCACTGAAAAAGATAGTATGCACCTGAGAGCAAATTATAAAGCTATAATCAACCACACTCATTTTTCTATAGATACACATACGTTCAAGTAATTCTTTTGTACTGTAGCCATATTTTCTTCCACCGCCTAGTATTTGCAACTATCTAAGGTTGTTAAAGAATATAATCAGATAGTGGATGTTCTGTTTCATACAAATAGTTTTAACCTAGTAAGATTTCATTTTATGGTGCAGATGAGGAAGCCTGACTTATTTCTCTCACTCACACACACACAAACATACTCAAGGCACACTCATACGTATTGTACTATTGTACTAAATTTGTGTGCTGCTGCTATCACAGAAAAATCTTGGGTGGCTCACAATTTTCCTATAATCATATTATTTTAAATGCATGCTCTTTGCCTCTTCAATGCTTGATATGAAAGTAATAAAATACTTATGAACCATAACTGAAAACATACCTAGATTTTAATTCTTAAGAAAAAGTTATCTCATCTTGTATTATTGGAATATTTCTTTAATACAAGAACGAACAGAGAAAGGACCACCAAGGACTTGCCAAATAGACAAATGGATTTTATACTGTTATGTAAAGAGGATTAAACATGTGTAAGTCAATTCATTTAGAGCACAATATTTATAAAATATTTCAGAACACCTACATTTTTCTTGTGGATCAAATCTCAAAATTTTTGCATTGTGAATCCACCCTGGGAGAGTTCATTATAGCTGCAAACTACAACAGATGTCAACATGGAGGCAAGATCATCAACAAAAGGTGACAGAAGACAATGAACATTGTAGAACAGCTACAACAAAGTCTATTTTAAACCCATTTTATCAACTTCATTTAGCATAATTATCACATATTATTTTTCCACCCAAACACTAGAATTATTGTCCCATCACAAAAAGCACGTTTTAGCATTCTAGATTGTCAAACATTCCACAATTATCTAAAGGTTAAAGTGAATAGTGACACAGCAAATGTTAAAGATGTTAGAAGCAACCTAAAGGTTGTAGAATAACTAAGCCTATAAATATAATATGAAAATTTGGAATATGTAAGTTAATTTATGTCAGGCTATGCAAAGTATTTAAAGTATTTAAAGAAGTGTTTTCTGAAACATTTGTGTAAAAAAATCTGCACTTCTTGAAGCTTTAAAGCAGCTGTGTTCTTTGAAAGGTTCAGCATAGCTCTTCTGAAATCTTCCCCAATCATTTCCATATCGAAGTGCCTGTATAGCTACTTCATCAACATCCCACTGAAAATATTATCTGTGCATAGGGATATAAGAAACCAAGGAACTTCTGAAGCAGCTGCACTAAGTCCTTGAGAGGGTATGGCCTTTTTCAATACTTTGCACAGGGTTATTGTAGGTAAAAACTAGAGGGAGCTCCTAAAGCAGTGATGGTGAACCTTTTTGGCACCGTGTGCCCAAACTGGAACGTGCATGCCAGAGCACCAGAAACCCAAAGGCCACCTGGTCTCTGGGTTTCACGCATGAAGGCACCGGAAACCAGAAGAGCAGCTGGCAATGGTGCACGTGCCGACAGAAAAGGCTCTGCATGCCAACTCTGGCATGTGTGCCATAGGTTCGCCCTCACGGTCCTAGAGGGAAGGCATGATTTAAATTAATAAACAATAAATAGAAAGATATGACAGTATCATTTTCTTAGTCAGACCATGATGAATACAATCAAATGTAATTATTGATTCCATGTCAGTTATTCCCCACTGGAGTCCTCTTCTGAAATAAAAGATAGTATATACAGCATGTTTGTCCAATCCACATACAACCTTGGACAGTTAGTAATAAGAGCCCAGTAGATCATAAACTTTTAAAGGAAGTTTGTTATCTATATATGTTAACTATATTATATATTTTATATGTGTCCCGTGACAATTCTTCACTCAATGAGACCCACACAAGCAAAAGGTTTGACACCCATGATATACAGTATCACAAAAATCCTAGAAACTGTTTTATTGAATTTATATGGCAACTTGTAACACTGAGCATGTTGGTTACCCAAGAGAAACTTAAGTAGGCCACAAAGAACCAGATTTTGCTTTGCAGTTTAATCGTCATTATTGAAGATGAGTTTTAATAATGAGATTCATGATTTAAATCTATAGATACTACCTATAAATCTATATACAAATAAAAAAAGATAAATCTATCAGCACAAAGGCTCCCAACAATTTAGAAGCCAGTAATTTTATTATGTAATAAACTGCACGCTTAAAACACAAGTAACAAGGGATGTGATTGTTACTACCACAAAAATCCTTACTATACAAAAGCAACAACATCATCTGAACAAGAAAATCGGTACTTTGCAACCACAAAAAGATTCTTACAGAGCAACATTTTTATTAATCAGTTTTTGTAAATTTTGTCATTGTATTAAGAAACACAGTAAATCATAATGGAACAAGTAACTAAGAATTGGTTATTCAGTAATCCAAGTATCAACAGTCTTGTATGCCACATAATATATTTGTATTGGCTAAAGTTGAGCTACTGCCTTAGAAGCCCAGTACATAGATTTAGTGTAGGTAAGTAGCTTTTACATACACAAATTACAAATGAAGTTGTAAATCTTTTTATTTTTTTAAACACCTTTACTGTCCAGCTTTCCTTTTAAAAAAGGAAGTCAAAAGCATAATGAAACCAGAATTATTCGAACACTTATGCATAGTGTTCTATATTTAATTTTAAAATCTACACTTTTCTTCACATTCACTTAGAAATTAGTAATTCAGGATATTCAGAATTTTGATATAATTTCAGAGACTGTCCCAGACAGTCAACACTCTAAAAAATTTTACTATGCACATCAAGTCAGTGTCAACTCTTTAGTAACCAAACAGCTTTTCTTCATAAAAATTCTAAATTAGTGAACTGTTTTTAGTGAATGATTTTAAAAAAAAAATTGGTCATATTATCATTTTATGAAAGTTTTGGAATTATATTCAAAATATATTCATAGTAACATGTTTACAGTCCCCTAAATAAATCTGTCATTTAAAGAACTATACATATGTGATTTATAGGTAAACAATAATTTTGAATTTATTATTCCATTTTTATTAGTCAACTTTGCTTTAGTCATCTACTTTCACACAATACAATGAGCCTAAGAAAGCCGCAGTATCAGGCTGATGACAACAATATGTGGAAAGTGGCAGAGATGAAAAATAGATACTACAGAGGAACAAAGTCAAAGTTACCAAGACAACCAATAACCCTGGATGCCTTTGCAACAGCAGGACCAAGGAATAAAAAAGCTTCTGCCTATCAGGGAGCAAAAACGCCACCGTCGTGCTTCTTGAAATCAGGGCCTTAGGTACTGCGTACACTTTCCATAGAAAGCTACGGCAAAAATGTTTGTGTCCAACACCCTCCCTTGCACAAGGAAAGCTCAGGGAGCAGGTGGAAAAGGGATTAGGCGCACATCCTCACTGCCACGGGAAAGGAGGAGGCGTACGCAATTCTCCAAATACAATTAAGAGGAGGGGAGGTCGAAATACGCTTTTCTCTTTGACCCATTAAACCAAACGCGTCCCAAATAGAAAGCAAGGTGACGCTTCTCTCCGCGCTTCCATCTCTATTCCCACATAATTGTACACAGCGCGATCGATTCCGCCCAGAAGGACAGGGAAAGAGTGTGGGGGGGGGGGGAGAGAGAGGCGCCAAACACCCGGCTCTTCCCAAGCCGAGGCGCCCAGGAAGCCTTAAACCCACCGGCCAGCAACCCGGCTGCTTAGGCCGCCCAGCAGAGAGGACGACAGCGCAGCCGGAGCCGCCTCCGCCACTACTACCGCCGTCCCCTTCCCCCACCCAGGCACACGAAGCAGCAATGCGGCTCCCCGGGCTGCGCTCGCACCCAGCGACGAGCAGGCAGGGCCTAGTTGGGTTCCGGGAAAGGGGGACTGCGAAGGCCGCGCCGCCGCGCACAAAGTTGGAGAAGTTAATCACAACAAAAGCCCGGGGAGGGAACAGAGTTTTGTCGCCCCGACTCAATTTTACACCGAGGCAACTTGCACCGTCACAGCCCGTCGCCGTCGCCTCCCTTGCACGCCTCCCCTTCCTGGAGGGGCTCGGACCCCCTCACACGGCAGGGTGGGGGCTCCCCGGGGAAAGCCTTGGGAGAGAGGCGGGCGCGCTTTCAGCTGCCACCCCTAAAATCTCTTCTGCCCGGAACGACCCTCCCCCGAGAGGAGCAGGAGAAGAGGAAGATGAGGCGCAGCCAGCTCTTTCCCTGCCAGCAGCACCCCCGTTTCCCGTGGCGGCTCCCCTATTCTTCTCCCACACCTTCGAGCCAGACGGCCGAGACGCCCCCTTCTCTTTAAAGAGAAAGCAGGAGAGGAAGGTGTTAAAAGCCCAACTTCAGATCAGTTCGCTCCCCCTTCCATTATTCATTATTCGAGGGAACCGCACGCCCCTCATTAAGGAGCAGCAGACAACCAGACGGACACCTCCCCCTTTCGGGTGCAGATCCCCCCAAGTTGCCTCTCGCAGAGGCTGGGGGGGGGTGGCAGGAGAAGGGGAACCAGTCTGGCTGCCAGATCGTCTCCCCCGTTTGGTCTTCCCGGCATCAGCTCCGGCAGTTCCTTCGCCTTCCCCGGCAGCGTCGCGCGCAAGATCGGGTTATCCGACAGCGCACAGCCGGGAGCGCCCCTCTTGCTTTCCAACCCTCCACCCGCACCCGCGCCTGTTCCGCAGAGAAAGGGGCCCGGCAGCCCGGCGCTTCTATTTACCGAGGTCAGTAAAGTCGCCGGCTCCTCTCGCTCAAGCTGCCGCCAGCGCTAACCTTTGCTTTGTAAGAGGAAGCTGGAGCTGCTGAGTCTTCCGCGGCCGCCATGTTCCCGTTTTAATCACTGGCTGCTTGTTTATTTCAATGGAGACCCTCCCACAGCTCACCCTCCTCCTCTCCGCAAAGCTCCCCAGCCAGAGAGGAGGGACTGGGAGGGCCGCCGCCGCCGCCACTCCCTGCGACGGAAAGAGGGCGCGCGCACCCTAGCCCGTCCGCGGCCGCCGTCTTGGCGGGGCGGTTCGCCGAGAGGAAACTTCCTTTGCGACTTAACGCTGGTTGCCGGGACGTAAACCGGTGTCTTGGAACAGGGAGGGGAAAAAACTCGAAAGGAGCCGTGACCTAAGCAAGAAGGCAGATAAGAAAGGATGCCATTGTACGTGTCGTTAACAAAAGAGAAATGGAAACCAATCGGTGTGATGCATCGATTTCCTTTTCTTGGACGACTAAAGAAAACAAGGCGCTCTTTTGCCGACCATGTAAAAGACCAGATGATCATAATAAGCACATTGGCGCTCTGTCTGTCTCTCTCTCCCTCCCTCTCTGTCTGTCTGTCTCAAGATGAAACGCTTTTCTAACTAAAGGTTAACACGAGTTCTGTCACTATAAATCTGTGAAGGAATAACATTACGCCCCACCGCGTATAAGCTGGGTGAGAAGGCATGCCGCGCGGTTTGAAAGTAAATCCTTGTGGTTTTAAATACACAAAACAATGACACCTTTCAGCATAGACACAGCTTTACTGATGAGTTATGTACTTTGGGGACTATTTGAAAGTTCAGGATGTTCCAGGCCTATCAGGTATGACACCAAAACTGCATGATCTTAGGTCATGATCACTTCCATTTAGTTTTTTTTAACTGTTGCGCTAATGGCATTTGAACTAACATTTCCTGTTCATTTTGATATGCCTATAGGATGGTGCATTTACTAAGATATGCTTTGAGTAAGTTGCCTTATGAAGGAATTGGTTGAATTCTCATTTTTTTTAAGATCAGAGCTTGTTGCATAAATCATAGATCTATACAACCCTAAGCCAAGATCAATAATACAAAGATATCTGTGGAGTCATAGTAAACATAAAGTTTATGCAAGCTTAGGATAGAATGAGCATCAGAAATTTCTATCAAGTTTTTCCTGTTAAAAATTACACTGTAAAAATGCAAAAATGTGCAAAGAATCTTCTAGTTTATCTGTGGAAATAGGTAAATTGATATTTTTCATACTGGTTTGCAGTCACTGTAAATTTCAATAATTTGAGTTTATATTGCCTTAACACTCAGAACATAACAATAAAATTAAGATCAATTGCATACCAGTAGATAATCGTGTTTCCATACTTTTGTTTAGCATATTTCACTCAAGTGATACCATAGGCATTTCACACTAAAAGTTTTACAAAAGGTGTGTGTGTGTGTGTGTGTGTGTACGTGTGTACGTGTGTACAGATTTAAACAGTTTAAGGCTCAGAACATTAACAACCTAGAAAAAAGAAGCCTTAGCCCAGCCCTCTCTAAATAATAATACGTTTGCCAAATGTGTAAGCTGCAATGTTCAGAATTCGCCAGCCAGCAAGTCTATTGCTGAAAGTACAGGTTCTCAATTTACGACCACAATTGAGCCCAAATTATATGTTGTTAAGTGAGACATTTGTTAAGTTAGTTTTGCTCCATTTTAGAACAGTTGTTAAGTGAATCACTACAATTGTTAAGTTAGTAACACTGTTGTTAAATGAATCTGGCTTCCCCATTGACTTCTCTTGTCAGAAGGTTGCAAAAAGTGATCACATCATCCCGGAACATTGCAACGGTCATGAATATGAGTCAATTGCCAAGCATCTGAATTTTGATCATCTGAACATGGGGATGCTGCAATGGTCACAAGTGTGAAAAACGGTTGTAAGTCACTTTTTTCAGTGCTGGTATAATTTTGAACTGTCACTAAATGAATTGTTGTAAGTCGAAGACTACCTGTACTGGGGTTGAAGTCAGCATACTGTACCTGGAGAATACTGAGTTGGTGGGACGCTGCCTTGACCTATACCAAAAAGGTTGTCCAGTGGAAATTAGTGGAAGAAAAGTCAGAGGCTAAGGGTCTATTTTTTTAATGCCCCGGTTCTTCCCTTCATTTTGGGTAGTTCATAAACCTGCAGAAGATCCTTCTGTCATTGACTTCAATGAAATAGAATTGATTTATTTTTGCCTGCTTTTGTATGAGATACATCATTTTAAAAGAGTTTTAAAATAGAACAAGCTAGTGTTTATTAATAGGTTTAAAGTGAAAATTAACATCTGAAGGAAGTCACTATATTAAATTGGTATGTGCAATTTAATCTTGTCAAGGACCAATTTAATTTTCTACCTCTCCTTGTTCGCGTGATAAATAATTTTATTTTAAACTTTGTACCTACTCTCATGTATATCACTTGAGGGAAATAAATCTTCTTTAGTTCAACTAGAAATCTTTCCAACAGAGTATGTTTAATGTAACATATCTGGCATGGTTGTGTTCATTTGGTTATTCTATTTTTACAAATGGAACTTGGTATAGAATGCTATAGTTATTTCACAAAGGTGTGAAATGTGTTCTTTACTGTGTTGTTTTTCAAACTATCTGCTAGATTCCATAACCACTGATCGGCTTACAGACAATGACTACATGAAACCAAGATTTTTTTCTGTGCCTCAACAATGCCATTTGTCATTGTAGGTCTGTAGGTAGTTCAATTGCTGCTCTGGAATAAATGCTGCAAAAAAAGATATTTTACTGCAAATTCATTCATTTCCCCTCCCCCCACCCCTCTTTCAATTTGTATAGGAACTCATCTCAGACAAATTATTCTGGGCAGCAAACAAAATTAAAATAAAAGTAAAACAATGTGGGAATGACCTTGGGGAAAGGAGGGAAGACATGCTGCCTAGGAAACAATCAGACAAGAGAGGCAAAAGCCCCCAGTGACTTAATAATCAGGGGGGGAAAGTTATAAAGGACCCGCCCTAATGGATCAAGCAGTTAAAAATAACAGTGGGAAGTTTGTACTTTCAGACTTGCAAGTTTCTGTTAATGTGGCCTTACAATAAAGCAGATTTAGCTCATCAAGTCATGTTTCCTTTCTTGTTTACCCAGAGGGGGGTTGAGATAACATACAACAATACAAAAATTAAAATACAGGTGGTCCTTGATTTACAACAGTTTGTTTAATGACTGTTCAAAGTTACAACAGCACTGAAAAAATGATGTGTTTTTCACACTTAGAAACATTGCAGCAGCCTCATGGTTACATGACCAAAATGCAGATGCTTGGCAACTGGTTCACATTTATGACGGTTGCAGTATCTTGGGGTCATCAGCTTTTGCAACCTTCTGATAAGAAAAGTCAATGGGGAATCTAGACTCACTTAACAACCATGTTACTAACTTAACAAATGCAACAATTCACTTAGCAACTGTGGCAAGAAAGGTTATAAAATAGGGCAAGCTCACTTAAATGTTTCACTTAGCAACATAAATTTTGGGCTCAATTGTGGTCGTAATTTGAGGATTACCTGTATATAGCAGCTAAGAAAAAAAAATACTTGTTTTGAAAAACACACTCATGCCACGTGACAAACTGCTTTCAAAATTATCCATAGTGTCAACAGCAGTTTGTCATGATGGAAGGGCTGGTATTAAGAACCATGTTTGAAGATTTTATGGTGCAAGCAGGCTGTTCTTTAGATCCTATCAATTGTATTTTAAAAATAGTATTTCCTTGCATAACATTTTGAACAGTGTTTAAAAACCAATACATTATTTCTTATAGTACATTGAACTACTGTAATACTATAGGTTTTAGATGCTTTATGCTACCAGGTGATTTTTAGCTTTGTTTGCTAATGTTACCTGTAAATCAGGTTCAGCTTAAACAATACAAGCATGAAATTGGTGGTCCCCATGATGCCCCTATTGTAGCTTTTGGTTTCAGTCACTGTCATTCAGTCATCTGACTTCCCTCAAAAGTATAGAAACAGATCCTTATCCACTTTGAAACTCTGATTGGATTCTGTCCGTGTAAGGGGGAAAATCTTGTTTCTGAATACTACTAACACATTTAAAATTTGTGTGTAACTTGCAAGAGTGAAATTTACAGTGACTGTGTGTGTCATACATTTAATATTTGTGTTGATAGTCTACAGCAGGAAGTAGCAGAACATCCTGTTTCTGAAAGAGAAAAACAATTTTTCAGGCTTTAAAGTACTGCATCTAAATCTTTAAGATTCAATTGAATACGATCAATTGACATATAGCATAACTAAAAGTAGAAGGAAAGTAAAGAAGATAAAAATTTCATATGATGTTATTTGAAAGTGATAGGAAATACTATTAGTGCAACTCAGTCTAATGCTATGTTCCTATTTAATATAGCCACAGTATAATTGTGCCCTGGCAACAATTATTTCTCCCCTGATATTGCCTTTATTTCTTCTTCAGCCCAAGAAAAGTGAGAGAATCTACATTGTAAGCTGTACAGGTCAACATTTTGAAAATTATCCAGAAGTATTTTGTCCAAGCACAGTGTCTCATTGCTATTTATTAAATCCCACTCCTGTTTTTGGGCTTCCATAGAAGCCTGAAAAAACATAATAGGTTAAAGAAGATGATTATGATTTATAAATTGGCCACAACTCATTTTAGATTTAGGCAGTAATCTGAAAAAAAGAGAGACTACTGTAGAAGTATGACATTTGTGTGAAACATTGAGGACCTTTTTAAAAAAAATCATTTTAAAAAATTGCACAGAGGTGACATTCTGAAGAAGGCTCAGCTCCAAATCTATTTGGAATAGTTTTCCTTACTGTAGACACCATGCTAGTTTGCATTTTAAAAAGGAACTATTAAAAAGTACAAATTACTACAGTAAAATTGGACTGCAAAATATAGGCTGTCCTGAACATGTATACCATGCTCACTACTACATTTAGAGTTAGAATCAGAGTGATATGTGTGCTCTTGGACCAAGATTTGAGTATTGACTTGGGCCAGGGAGCATTCATATCAGCTCCTTCGTAAATTATATCATATGGCCTTGACCAAATTAGCCTCTCTAATAACAATCTGCCAGATTATTAACATAGAGGAGGAAAGTTTCATGCCTGTGACCTTAAACTTTTTAAGATAACGTAGTTAACCTTCAAACATCTGTGGGATGCTACATTATTTAACTGGATTGTTTTTCAAGCAATTGGGAGAGGGTGGGAGAGAGATAGAAAGAGAGAGTGATATTGGAATGTGTGATATTTTCAGTTAGTAAATTCTAATTATTTCGTACTCTGTAAATAATGCCAGAAATGGTAATCTTAAGAACAGTGCAATATTATTCTAAACAAATGTCCTGTATTTGAGGGCTATTTGTAATCCATCTGAATATCATGACAGTCATGTCAGCATTCTTTTTTCTGGAGCAAAACACATTTGATTGGCTTCACTATGTGGTTATTTTAATTAGGCATTGCCAGATGTGGTTTCAGACCTATTCAGATAGCAAATTGAGTCCCCTGCCAATCAATTGATGATGTCATTGATACTTTCCATTGTGCCAGGTCCTAACTTGTCATGCTTTTTTACTTCTATTATTATGGGATAAAACTTTATCATCCCAGAAGGAAGATAATATCTGGCATTACAAGAACTGGCTAGTGATGGCATTGAATAATCGACATGGGGCTCAATTTCTTTCTGGAGTGATTTGAAGCTTGTTAGAGCCATGAATGCTATGAGCTATGAGACCTATTCATATATAAATAGATTTCATATACCCTAAGGCATGAACAATGTTGCTTCATCAATTTTTGCTATTCTTACCAACTGTACATTAAGAAGTTCATAGAAAAAATATGATTGCAAGACTTAATTGGATTATTTTTTCTGGATAATGTTCACACAACTATAGTTAATGCTTTTATGTTTAATTAACAGAAGAAAATCACACATACATATAACAGAGCAAATGAAATAATATCGTTTTAGACTTACTATAAGAAGGCACCGCGGGAAGAAGGAATGTATATTAACAGAATTCCAAGAGCTTTGACCATATTGTTCAAAAGTCTTTCCCTTTGTCAAAAAAACATTCATAGGTGGATAAACACATATCAATGACCTACTGGGCCAGAACAGGTGTAGGTTTCCCTTTCTAGTGTTCTATGATAATTCTTTTAGTCAATTCCTCATCCAAACATTAATACATTGCACTAAACCACAATATGCTTTGTGTTTAATATACTTTGCTAAATGTAATGTGCAAAACTATCTTTTGTGTTTTGCAAATCACTGTTTATGGTTTAGCATGATATATGAGCCCAGCCAACTGTGTCTTAGAGAACAAACAATGGTTTAAAATTGTACCTTAGTTTAATGTATGAATCCCCTTGTCAACTATGGTGATGTCTTGTACCCCCAATTCTCAACATTTTCTTTTCATTTACAAAATATTCTGTAAGCAAACATATAACACTAAATTGTTAGAAATCAAGCTTACATATCAAGAGGCATTTAAAAAACAACTAATATTTTGCTTATAAACAAACACACTTTTTTCAAGAAATAATTTTAACACCAAATATGAGTTGCCATGACCAAGTTTGATGGCAATATAAATTTTCAACATAAATAAATAAATGTAAGAGGTATATGGAATTATTTTACTATTTCAAAAACCCACTAATCCTCAAAGAATACCTGTTCCCTTAGGCCTCAGTTAAAATTTTGTGTGCAGGTAAAATCTCATTGATTTTAAAAGCAACAGGCTGGTGATTCAAAATTTAAACACACACAAACTTTGGAATTAAGACAGCTTAGGTTTTGGGGATGGAAGAGCAACAATGATTTGTGTTGGAAAGATCAGCCAAATACACTTAGCTCCTTGCTTTCAGACTAAGCCTTTGACACTATGGAGTAGTGTTTCATATTTAATGAACTGCTTGTTCTCTATTTCAGAGCATACTCTAATTATCTCACTAGCTGCCCGTCTCCTAAGGCTTCTTAATTATCAGGAGTATATATACTCAACCTTGTACTTTATGTAGATAGATGGTTCTCCCTTATTGTTTCTGCCTGGTATAGATCCCAGCTTGAGACAAATCAAAACATAGATAAGATTTTTTTTTAAAAGCTAAGAATGAAAGAGCCATTGGCAAAATTCACAGCTGAGGCTGATAGTATCTTATTTTGCCAGACATTACTTCTCAGAACATTCTGAAACATGGCTAAGCAAATAATTATTCTTATAAAGACAATGTCCACAAAGATTTGTTTTTTCAAAAGCAAAATTATTTCAGATCACTCTTGGTCTCATTAGCTAAAATAGTGGAGGAAAGGGATAATGGATCTGAAACATTTTTTTTCCTAATTCAGGAGTGGAGTGGTTGTTAAGAAGCATGACCATTAGCCAGGTTGAGAGCAGTTGGTAGAAGCAAGAGTTCAATAATATCTGGAGAAACACCAATTTTTCATTTGCATTTTAGATGCACGATTCTAAGAAAACTTAGCGTTTGTTTTTGAAAGGCAGTCCATCTTGACTTGATCCTTCCAAAGGTTACAGTTCAAACCAATACTTGCCTATTTATTCAGTTGTACTTATCCCAAATAAATGGCTATATAATGTGCAGCATAGAGGAAGTTTAAGATTTGCATGGGATACAGGATTAGATAATGTCCCACAAGGCGATATAGCAAATGTTCTAGAACAGCAAACCAGAAGAAATGAGCTCATTTTGTGTTTACTCTGGCTTTAAGTTGCTAAGATTAAGATCATAGTACATCAGCCTAGGCTCATTTTGCTTAGTAAGTGCTTAATACTAGTAGGCAACCAGAAAATGAATACAGGTAGTCCTCAATTTACAATAGTTCAATTAGTGACCATTCGAAAGTTACAACGGCACTGAAAAAAGTGACATGACCCTTTCTCATGTGTAAATGTAAATATGATTTACATTTGGGTGCTCGACAACTGTTTCATATTTATGACGGTCACAGTGCCCCGGGCTCATGTGATCGTCTTTTGCAACCTTTGAACAAGTCAAGAGGGAAGCCATATTCACTTAATTGTGTTACTAACTTAACAGATGCAGTGATTCTCTTAACAAATGTGGTACGAAAAGTTGTAAAAGTGGACAAAACTCACTTCACAAATTTCTCACTTAGCAACATAAATTTTAGATTCAATTATTGTTGTAAGTTGTGGACTATCTATACAACCAGACTAACCTTACATCTAATCATGGAGTCTCTATTCAGTCTTCATGACAAAATAAATAGTGAAATAACTTATTGTTTGTGAATTTGTGGGAAACATCAATCTCATCTAAGCTGGTCATCTATTTTATCTAATACCAATAAAACTTTCATTGTAATGTAACATGTTTCCTTTGGTTTCTCCTATGCTTTAGCAGTAGTTTAATTGGGTTCTTTTTGAAACTTTTGTACACACTGCTATTTATATGTAAAAATTATGTACAGCAAGAACTTTGGTTTTATTGTATATTTGTAATCTGCTAGGAAATAATAAAAAGAAAATATGTAAAAGAGAACATTACAAGAAGTAACTTCATCCTTCTCTCCCATATACCCATTTATTATATTTGTATTTGTATTTATTTGTCTTGTATGCCGCCCACTCCCGAAGGACTCCAGGCGGCTCACAAAAGACAAGGGAAGGGGGATAAATATTATAAGAGTTGATTAAAAAAGTCAAATAAACATACACTTCATTTTTTTTCAAATATTACATACTTCTGAAATAATCCAAAAGGAACAATCAGACTGCTTATAAAGGGAAAGATTTGAGAAAGTGTTGTTGATTATTCAATAAAAATATTTCAATTCTTCCTTGAGTTGTCCCAAAGTAATGCCGGGACAATATCTTCTCTCCCCACTGCCAATAATTATCCTACTACTACTGCATCTCTCTTGAGCAACTGTTGAATTAAATTGCTTATTATCTAGCCTTCTGTCATCATAGGCATGGGACTGGTATTGTCATCTGCCTTTTTAGCACATTATCAGCTACAAAGAAAACATCCTCAAACCAAAACTTTTCAGTATAAATGGGAAAGGACAGATTTTTCAGGACTCTCATCGGTTTTCACCAGGCTGATTGATTTGTTTCTTCTCCAAAACTTCATTGGAGATTAACTTCAAATTAAAATAATGTAAGATAGAACAGCTGGAAAAAAACAGACAAGAGGGAGGCACAACCTACCATAATTGTGGTACCAACTAGATCAAGTTGGTTGAGATAGTTATGGTTGACTAACTGTTGAGCAATGACCCCTCTTCAAGGAAAGGATGGAGAAAGTGACTGAAACTGTACTACAGGAAAATTGGCAAAGAAGTAACAAAAGCCCAATTCAACATCCCACATTTTCTGGACACGTCAGTAACAAAAAGAGGGAATGCAAAATGACAAAATCACAGTGTCATGATACAAGCTCCATTCCTTTTGAACATGTGTATGATGTCATGATACTTGTATGGAAGGAGCGAGCCTTGTATCACAACACTGTTTTTATCAGTCCATCCTCCTTCCCCAACATATGCATTCTAAATATATTAAAGTATAGTTAAAGGAGAATAGCATAAATATACCCCTTCTTTTCCAAATAACATAATGGAAATCTGTTGTCTCGTCTGCTTTGTGAGAAATATGGAAAGAATAAAAAACGGAGTGATGCTGATGGTATGATATAAATATAGGAAAAAGCGTATCTCAAGGAAATAGGTGGCTCAAAAATGTGAAAGGTAATTATTTAAACTGGAGGAAAATTCAACATCATTAGATGACAATAGTATTATTAATTTTGTATATCTTAAAATTGTGATAAGATAGTGTTAGCTTAAGGAAGAAAATATAATTGTTATATTATCTTTAACAAAGTTTCTTTTGTGACTTCCAGAGGGTCCAGAGAATACTTTCCATTCTATATGGCCCTTGTAGCCTTTTAAAATTGTGTGAGCAGGGGATGTGCTTTTGTCAGCTGTTGATGAATGCTGCCATGTCACCCAAAATGTTGTGACATGCCACCTTTAATACGCATATCATGGGCTTACATTTAGGCTGTTCATTCACATTTGAATGAACAAGAGCCAAGGTGGTGCAGTGGTTAAATGCAGCACTGCAGGCTACTGCTAGATCAGCAGTTCAGCGGTTCAAATCTCACCGGCTCAGGGTTGACTCAGCCTTCCATCCTTCCGAGGTGGGTAAAATGAGGACCCAGATTGTTGGGGGCAATATGCTGACTCTCTGTAAACCGCTTAGAGAGGGCTGAAAGCCCTATGAAGCGGTATATAAGTCTATTGCTATTGCTATTGTGTGTTCATTCATAGGAAGGCAAGTGATGAAATGTCCATTATGACAGTGTGATTCAACCTCTGTCCCTTCATGCATGTACAAAAAACCAGAGTTTCAACCCTGAAGCAAACCTGACTCAATAAAAAGGGATGGGGGGGGGGTTACAGTCAAAAGAAAAAGGTTTTCTGTGGGAACCAAGGGCATTACAACATGTGGCTGGGGAGAGGAGAAGTGGAGTAACCAAGCAGCCAGCCAGCACCTCTATTGGACAATGTGGTTGATAACTTGGGGAAAGGGGAAACTTTGACTTTTTAATGGAGTGAAAACCATGGGAATCTTCAGAGTCGGTTTTCACCAGTTGTGCCAATAAATTGTCCTTTGAAGAATCTACCTGCCTCAGATTTCTGCTTTCCATGAGTGCATTACTTGGAATGCTGACACAGAAATTTCATAATTTTGGTTACATTCAGATCATGACTAAAGGAGGAGCTTTGTGTTAACAAAGGAATAAAGACAAGATCGAAATCCAGTTCTCCAAATGTATTAGGGGAAATATTTCCTTATAATGTTGCTAGCTGAGTGTCTATGGAGATTCTCACTCATCCAGGTCATGGATGGTCCAAAGTGTTTTTCCGAAAGGCAAGTGGGCTTGCTTGATTCTATCCTTTAAAATGTTTTGCTTCTCAACCAAAAGTCAGAACTAAAGAAGCTTCTTGGATGATAAGCAAAACATTTTCAAGGAAAAAATCAAGAAAGCCAACTTGCCTTTTAGAAAAGCACCTTTGGGTTACTAGTCAAGATGAAGTTACTGAATACAGAGTACATGAGGTAGACTTATGGCAATGCAAGTATCTTGGCCTAAATAGAGAGAGAGATAGACATACTCAATGGCATTCAGCTGGATGTCTAACCTTTTTTTCTTGTAGTAATGAGAATACAGTGCTAATGGAACACCAAGTAGGAAGGATTATTTAATTCACAAGGTACTGGAAAAATAATCCACTTTGTACCAGAAGCAAATTTGCATTTTACTTGTGATAAACAGCAAACAGCCTGGCCAGCCTTATATGGTTATTTGTAAATATATATATTGAGTGTTGTTTGAATTGTGGAAAAAATGATAACTAGTGCTCATTCAGTAAACATTCTTTGTATATATGGCTGTGTCTGAATGAAAGAGAGAGAGAAAATGTGATTCATCATTAAGCCCAACCAATATGGACAATGATGAGGGATGGTGGGCACTTGAGATCCCAAAGGGCCCAATCAGCATAGTCAATGATCCAGGATGCAGTAACTTGTCATTCAACGATATATAGAAGTCTTATTTTGAAAGGCTTCTCTCTGGAATTTAAAATGCTTGCCCTTAAATCACAACAAATTTCTCACTTAGCAACATAAATTTTGGGCTCAATTATGCTTCTAAGTGAAGGACTACATGTACTAGAATTAATGTGGTAAAAATGTTGAAGAATTTAGAAAAACTACCCTCTGAGTACATTTCAAACAATTGAATATCCAGCTGCTGTACTTATTGCTATAAAATCTGAGGATTAAAGCCCACCCATCTGGAAGATACTTGAAGAAGGTAAGGCTGAACAAGGATTTGTAGCAGAGTGAACATAATCAAAAATAAGTTATGTAATAAGGTGGACTAAAAGAAAGTTGGAAACTGAAATGAAGGAATGCTGGATGGAATACTAGAGATTTCTGTGGGATTGATGATTGAAATGAATGTTATAAATGCTCCAAACAAAGATAAAAAGACAGTCATAAATGTTCTGAGAATATTGAAAAATGTTAAAACTGTAGGAATAAATTGTGCAACTGGAAAAATGTTAAAATGTGATTTGTTTATGGAATTTGTAATGCATTTAACATGTATGTGAACAATGTGTTTGTGTGTGACAAAATACTGTTATTATTCCCTATACAAAAGAAGCAAGACTGAAAGGAAAGAAGTTGGACTTTTGGTAGGGGCAATATTTGAGAAACATAAATATCAGACAGAGTCTTATACATTTGTTAATATAGAAGAAGTATATTATAAAGTGAATGTTCAAATTATGAAACATTTTGTTTAAATATGGAATTAAAATTGTGTTGTTCAATGTTATAAGAGTAGATACGATGTAAATCAAGGGTGAGAATAAACATAAATACTTAACAAATGGTTCAATATGGAGAAAATGGGTTTGTGAAATTTCCTTGATTAGATAAATGTTTAAGGAATGTTTGTGGTGGCATTAGAAGTGTTTTTGAGAGGATGTGAATATATGTACATTTTGTATGCAGCTGATGCTGTGTTATTGGTTGAGAAATGGAACAATATACCAGAGAGCTTATATGATGCTGATAAACTCAATAAACAATTAACTTAAACATTAAATAATTGCTTAGTCATGAACAGTTAGATAAATTGCAGGCAGGATAGTAGCCACACACATACAAGAGATCTACTACTTCAGAACATTGAATTCAAGACTCCCCTTTCATTTTTTGAATCATCAGAAATCAGCCATACCTATTTAATATTTATGTAAGAGTTACACCAAGATGGAGAATTGCTGGTTTACAAGTTTTCTTCCCCATTTTCTTCTGCTCATCCACCTCTGACTCTTGAGGTGCCAGGGTATTTCACATCCTTCGTTCCAGTAGTAAGTAACTGAAGGATATTAAACTTTTTCTTCCATTTTTGCTTCTTTGTTGGCTGGGGCTGGTAAGTGAAAAAGTAAATTAGAATTCAACATTGAAAGGATAAATCTGCTTGAATTTCAACAATGAATTGCTGTTAGTTTTCCTACATTTCAAATGTTTCTTTTTCAAAAGAGAATAAGTAGATTTTCAATTTGATAAAATGTCTTCTTAATTTTCAGAAACTATGTTACTATCTTGCAAATTGAACTGTACAGTATTTGACACCAGCATTAGAAATGTCCTGAAATTGATAATTATGTAATGTTTTGCATTAGGTTATTGAGATATTTTTGGTTTACAAAAATTACAGACCAAAAATCATGATTTATTCATTAAGATACAATTAGAATAAATCATCTAATATATTAAATTATGGTTTACTAATTACAATGTGTAATTAACACTTAAGCTCAGATCAAATACTTACATTATTATAGGTTAGTATGGTACATGAATCAGGCCAGGTTTTTTCATGTCTGTGTCATATCCCACAATTTCTCCCATTTAACAATGACTGTAAAATTAACAACAAAGAAAAATAGAGAAGCACAAATTATCAGACTTCATTAATAAATTAATGATACATCTACTAAACCAATGAAAAGTAACAAAGCAATCACTAATATGCCATGCTGAGTTAAATGATATAATAGTATTAGGTTGAAACAATAAATAATCTTTAAGATGTTGCAGTGAGATCTATAACAAATCAATATTTATGTTGCCAGCATGCACAGGGTCAAACTGACAATGGATGCCTGATGAATAAAATCAGAAAATAATTTAAAACTTGCAGAAAAAAATGAAATCGTACGTAACATTTATGTAGTAAGATACAATGATCTTTTTTCTTCTTGTGCCATATTCGTCATTGGACATTGGCGATCATGTTGGCAATCTTATTTTTGTCAACAGGAGCATGAAAAAATTCTGCTGAGTTTTGTCCAAATGAGTCCCTTAGGTTTTGAAGCCATGATGTTCCTCTTCTGCTTGGACCTCGTTTGCCTTCAATCTTTCCCTGGAGGATTAAGTAAAAGATGCTATATTTTTCTGGGTGTCACATCACATGTCTAAAATATTTACATGTCCAATAATCTTTAGAATTCCAAAAGCCTAGCATGTTGTCAATTAGTAATTCTATTCCATATGTACTCATAGGCATCCTAAATCAATTCTATAAATACATCATGTTTTACTGAAGAAATATAATAACTATGTACCAACTGTCTTGCAACAACAAACCATTACATTAAACTCGATGTATTAAATCATAGATCATTTTTAAGGCACTGGACACTCTAAAACAGCAACAATGAAAGTGTAATTAGTTTTCATTCCATGATTGTGATTTGAACATTCTTTATATCCTCCTTCCATAAAGTTGAACATTCTGCAGAGATGTTCACATTTATTTTAATGTTTAATGAAATAAACGGGAATATTTGCTTTGTTTGATACACTGCCAACACATGTTCACAAAACATACATTTTCACAAAACATATACCAAAGATATAATGCTTGAAGTAAATGTTTCTAAACTCAGTTGGATTTACTTCAAAGTGTTCAATTGTTAAATACAACAGCTTTTATAACATTTTTGGTCCATGAACTGACAGAAAATTCCCAGTAAAGAAATCATTTTTATTTGAAGGTCATCAAGAATTTTCATCAAGCAGTATATTAAATTCAAGTATAAGGGGAGGCTGAAAGTGCCATCTTTGTTTTTCAAATCTGTAGTTTGCAATAGAACGCAGAAGTTCTACAAGTAAACTTAAAACTTATATACTGATGTAGTAATATGGAAATATAATTTGATTAATAAATGAAATTTATTTTGCAAGATACATCTGGTTATATTGTCAGTTGCCCATCTCCATTTTAGGGAAATAAATATTTAGTAATTATTCAAATTCATTCCACATCCTGTACAATGTACAATGGATCCTTGTATATTATTAAAGGTTGGGTAATGTCATGTGGTGAATTACTCTGGGAGTCAGGAGGCAGAGCTTCGGTAAAGAAGAATATTTTTAGCTCAGGGTTGAAATGAGGTGACCTTGCAGAAGTGGTATTGAGCTGGTTCTGACCGGTTCTGGAGAACTGGTAATGGAAATTTTGAGTAGTTCAGAGAACCGGTAAATACCATCTTTGACTGGCCCAACCACCATCTTTCCACCCAAGTCCCAGCTGATCAGGAGGAAATGGGGATTTTGCAGTAACCTTCCCCTGGAGTTGGGAAGTAATGGAGATTTTACAGTATCCTTCCCATGCCATGCCCACCATCCATGCCATGCCCACTAAACCACGCCATGCCCACCAAGCCACACTCACAGAACTGGTAGTAAAAAAAAAAAAATCCTACCACTGGGTCCTTGACACTCTCTGACCTTGATTGTTTTCTTGCAAATGTTTCATTACCCTAAGTAAGTAACATCATCAGTGCAGGAAGAGCTTTAGTGATCTGATAAAATCTGAGCATGAAGGAGAGATGCGGGTGGAGAAAGCGCCTCAGAAAAGACCTTCCCTAGTTTTCAGGAGATTAAAAGTAAGGGAGGGGAGATGTACTTTCAGGCTTTCAAGATTCTGTTACAGCAGGGTTGTCAAACTCACGGTCTGTGGGCCAGATGCATCACATGCTGGCTATTGCCACCCCCGTTTTAGCAAAGGGGAAAGAAGTTGCAATACATCAATTGATGACTTGAGTTTGGCATCCCTATGTTATAGTAACATTACAATAAAGCTAGTATTACTAATGATTGGTGCTTCTTGTCTGGACTACCTGAAAGGGCAGACATCAGTTTTGCGAGTTTTGAATTTGATAGTTGCTATATTCCTGAAGTTTAATTAGACTGCACTAAAACACAATATTTTATATCAGTGTTACATTTTGTTTTCAGTTTTTTATGTATGGCAACTCAGACTTGAGTTTAAATTGCACATCTCAGAAACATAATAGTGATGTATAAAAATAAGTCAGAAGATAGCTATATTCCATATAATACTGGGGAAAATGGCACAGAAATTGCAATAGCAGAACTTTCTTTTTAAAATATAACTAACCTGCAATCTGCAGTTCATTCTGTAGAAATGAAATACTACCTCCATTTTCTCCCTAGGAGAAAGTGGGAAATTGACTTTCTAGTTTATTTAAATATTTCCTGCCATCAAATTATATGGAGACGATATCTGTTATATTTGAGGCATAAACATATTTCCAACAAAAAGACTGTGGTACAAGAACAGTATAACACACCAGTCACCTCAGCTGCTCTGTGTCTCTTCATTGTATGCTTCCCATACTTTGACATATTTTCATGTAAACAAGATTTCCATCTCCCTTAACAAAATCATTAGTTAGTTGAATGTTGCTCCATGAAAAAAAAACCAAAATCTGTCTTTAAAGATGACTAGATCAATGGATTATGAAGTTGTCATATGACAGGGATGCTCTTAAAATTCTATTAAGAAATGAAGATTAACACTGTACCAGAGGTGGTTTTCAGCAGGTTCTGACTACAGAACCTGTAGCGGAAATTTTGAGTAGTTCAGAGAAGCAGTAATTATCATCTTTGATTGGCCCCGCCCTCATCTATTCTCTGCCTTCTGAATCCCAGCTGAACAGGAGGGAATGGAGATTTTACAGTATCCATCTTCTGCCACACCCAGCAAGCCATGCTCACCAAGCCATGCCCACCAAGCCATAGCACACCCTCCACGCCATGGCCACAGAACCGGTAGTAAAAAAAAATGAATCCCACCACTGCACTGTAACTACAGTAACAGAGCAACGACACGTATTCACATTCTCCCTCTGCAATAATACATTATGTGTTCTGCTGTAGCTTAACTACTAATGTGCCACAAAATGAAACTAGGAAAAAAATCCTTTCAGTTCTCTGTATTTTTAGAATATTTGGATTTTTCCACCTTCCTGCTAATTATATGCTATGATACAAAATATAACCTGAGAAATCCTACACTCAGTGCTTTGTTAGTAAGCACTTAATTCTTAGTTAACAGATCTTAAGCTCTTTGTTTTTTAGATGTATACGTATAAACTTTATTGTAATTGTATTTAATACAATAAAATTGATTTTAACCTCACTGGTGCAAAATTATAACAGAAACGAAAAAAGAAAGAAATAGAAAAAAAACCTAGCGTGTGCATGGAGTGATTGCGATTGTATTTAAAAGTCTCACAACCCAAGGATAGAAACTATCTTTAAACCTTTTTGTTCTGCTGGCTATACTTTGATGTCTTCTGCCTGATGGTAGAAGTTCAAAGAGACACTGACCAGGGTGTGAATCATCTCTGAGTATCTTCCTTACTCTGTTAAAGCAGCGAAAACTGGCGATGTCATCCAGTGGTGTCAGAGGGCAACAAATGGTTTCTTGTGCCGAATTGATCACTCTCTGTAGTGCCTTCCTGTTCGCAGCTGTTAAACCAGCATACCATACTGTAATACAATATGTGAGGACACTTTCTATGGTGGACTGATAGAAAGAGGTCATCAGCCGTTGTTCCACCTGATTTTTTTCTCAAGAGTCTAAGGAAATGAAGTCTCTGTTGGACCTTTCCAACCACCAGAGATGTGTTGTTTTTCCAGGTGAGATCTTGACTAATAAGCACTCCCAAGAATTTAAAAGAGGGAACCTCTCCACACAGCCTCCTTCAATATACAGTGGGGCAGGTTCTTCTCTGTGTTTCTGGAAATCTAGTACCATCTCTTTTGTCTTACTAGTATTTAGATGTAAGTTGTTTCTTGAGCACCATAAGGATACCTTCTGGACTTCTTCTCTGTATGTTGATTCATCCCCTCCAGTTATGAGACCCAGCACAGTTGTGTCATCTGCAAACTTTATTATGATGTTGGATGGAACAGAGGATATGCAGTCATATGTATACAGCGAGTACAGGTAGGGGGTAAGCATACAGCCCTGAGGGGAGCCTGTGCTGAGCTTCAGCGTGGAAGATGTAAAGGACCCAACCCTTACTGTTTGTGGATGATCTGTCAGGAAGTCTTGGATTCACAAGTGAGGGGAAGGAAATTCAGGTCAGTCAACTTTTCAATGAGAATTCCTGGTAAGATGGTGTTAAAAGTCGAGCTATAGTCTATAAAAAGCATTCTGACATAATTCCCAGATTTCTCAAGGTGGCTCAGTGCAATATGTAGAGCAGTGGTGATGGCATCCCCTGTTGATCTGTTTCTTCTATAAGCAAACTGGTGTTGATCAAAATTGGGTGGAAGACAGGACCTGAGGTGTTGTAGAATCAGTCTCTCAAAGCACTTCATCACTATAGACGTCAGTACAATGGGTCTATAGTTATTCAAGCTTTTTATGGCTGCTTTTTCTTGAACTGGGATAATTGTGGCTACTTTCAAGCATGATGGGACTCTAGTCTGTTGCAGGGAGACATTAAAAATCCTTGTCAGGACCCCTGTTAATTGGTCAGCACAGGTTTTTAAAGTGACAGCATTTGTTTTTCTCCTTTGCAAAATAAGTTTCCTTCTTTCTTTTTCTTTTTCTTCTCCCTTCCCCTCCTTCCTCCCTCTCTCCCTCCCTCCCCCCTCTCAAACACACATACACACAAGTTGGATTGGACTATCTCTCCTACCCCCTTCCTTCTCTCACTCAAACAAACTCTCTCTCAAACAAGCACACACACACACACACACAAGTTGGATTGGAGGGAGTCAGGGAGACCATAGGAGGAGGAAGGAAGCCAGTCAAAGAGCCATACTGGAGCACACACACTTTCCCCCAGCCCCGGGAGGATCCAGCCCAGCTTCACTGATTACAGGTTTGAAAAGACAACGTAGCTCTGCCTGCAATCAAACTACACTTGGGGAGGAAGAGCACTTCCCTCCAGCCTTTGCCCAAAGCCCCGCACCAGGAGGATGAAGTTTGAATTCTTCCCCCTTTTCCAGCTGTTTCAGAGAGGGTTTCAACTCTGTTCTTGCCTGTCATCTTGAAAAGAAAAAAAATGTAAAAGGAAAAAGGCGAGAGCTGAGGTCAGGCTGAGCTAGTTGCTGCCCCACTGTGGATGACTCTGCTTAATTGTTTAAAAAAGCCTCTAAAAAAGCACCCTTTATAGGAGCAGGCAGGAGAACGATGTCAGGAATTTTTAGGCTTTTAACCCTTGCTTAACTCTGCTCGAGTGATCATAAAATGCCTAAAGTCAGATTAGATGAGGCATGTTGTTCTCCTGCCTCCTCCTGCAGAGGGCGCTTTTTATAGGCTTTTTAAACAGTTAAGCACTAAGCAGAGTCGTCCACGGTGACTCTGGCAGCAACTAGCTCAGCCTGACCTCAGCTCTTGCCCTTTTCCTTTTACATTTTTTTTTCTTTTCATGATGACAGTGGTGAGGCTCTGCCTCCCCTGCCTCCCCGTCACTGGTCTAGAGTATTCTTACCTCTGGTGGTACACCGCACATACTGCACAAACTTAGGGAGAACAGACTTTAGACTGGCTTGATTAAAATCTCCAGCCATGATAAAAGTGCCCTCAGGGTAAGTTTGCTGCTGCCTCTTGATGGCGTCATGTAACTAAGGGAGCGCTGCGCTAACATTTGCATCAGGTGGAATATAGACAGCAGTGATAATTATAACAGAAATCTCTCTAGGTAAATAAAATGGCCGACAAATGACAGTTAAGAATTCCACATCTGCAGAACAGTGAGTATAAGCAACTCTACTGTTAGTACACCAGTTATTATATGTGTAAATACAAAGTCCTCCACCTTTGCTTTTACTAGGGTGACCAGATGTCCCGCATCTGGCGGGACAGGCACAACTTTTCATCATTTTTCCCGCATCCCGCCCGGTTCTCAAAAAACCCCGCTTTATTTTGGGGCTCACTGGCTCCCCCGCCCATCAGCTGCCGCTAGCTCGCTCGTTAGTTCCCCCATCTATTTCTAAAAATCTAAGCCAGCCCAGCCTGCTGCTCACTGATTGGCCTGGACTCCAGCCAATCAGCGAGCTGGCTGGGATGGAAAACGCGGCGTGCTTAAAGTTTTCCATCCCAGCCAGCTCACTGATTGGCTGGAGTCTGCTTAGCACGCCGCATGAGTCGCAGGAGTCCCCATTTCATTTCACCTTCACGGCCGTTTGCTTTGTTTTGCTGCTTCACTGGTGAGTAAACCGGGAATTAGTAACCTGCGCGGGGTTAGTGAAACAGCTGCCGCCGCCCTCCTCCCCTTCCCTGTGTGTGAGAAAGGCCCCCGCTCGCCAAGCGCTGCCGCACTGGTTCCTTCACACCCCTCCCACCCATCTGCCTTCTCAGACCTCCACGCAAGAGCGGCGGAGCGAATGAGCGGCCACAGCCATCGTTTTAAACAAGGCTCCGCTCGCTGGTCATCCCGCTCCGAGCTGGGAAAGGGGTGCTTTGGCAGGGCTTCCGCAGCACCCCCAAGGACCGTCGCGCAAGGTTGTTGTTGCTGTCGGCGGCTGCCGCTGCCGCTGCCGCTGCTGAGGCCCTTTAGTAACCTGCGCGGGGTTAGTGGAACAGCTGCCGCCCTCCTCCCCTTCCCTGTGTGCGAGAAAGGCGCCTGCTCACCATCCCATGCCAGCTCGCTCACCCTTGGGCTCCGGGGGCAGCACCTTCCCAGCTCCGCCGCTGCTGCGCTGCTTCCTTCGCACCCTGCAGAGTTTTCCCTGTGTCTCCCAGGTCGCACCCATCCTGTGTGCGAGAAACTCTGCAGGGCGCGAAGGAAGGTGCTGGGGAGGTGCTGCCGCCAGAGCCCAAGGGTGGGCGGGCGGACTGGCGAGCGGGAGCCTTTCCCTGTGTCTCCCAGGTTGTGCCCATCCTGTGTGCGAGAAAGGCGCCTGCTCGCCAGCCCGTGCCAGCCCGCTCACCCTTGGGCTCCGGGGGAAGCACCTTCCCAGCTCCGCCGCTGCCATGGTGCTTCCTTCGCGCCCTGCGGAGTTTTCCCTGTGTCTGCCAGGTCACACCCGTCCTGTGTGCGAGAAACTCCACAGGGCGCGAAGGAAGGCGCTGGGGAGGTGCTGCCCCGTGAGCCCAAGGGTGGGCGGGCAGACTGGCGAGCGGGCTCCTTTGTCTCCCAGGTTGCGCCCGTCCTGTGTGCGAGAAAGGCGCCTGCTTGCCAGCCCGCGCCAGCCCGCTCACCCTTGGGCTCTGGGGGCAGCACCTTCCCAGCTCCGCCGCTGCCACGGTGCTTCCTTCGCGCCCTGTGGAGTTTTCCCTGTGTCTGCCAGATCGCGCCCGTCCTGTGTGCGAGAAACTCCGCAGGGCGCGAAGGAAGGCGCTGCTCTTCTCCGCCCTCCGTGTGGTGTTGGGCCTTTTTTTCGCCATCAGCAGGGGATTGCCAGAGACGCCCACCGGCAGATGGTGAGTGGGGCACCTCCGAGGCGGGAGGGGAAACTAGTCCAGGCGCAGAAGTAGGGAAGGGAGTGAGCGCAGCGCTAATGGAGGATGCTCTTTCTCTGTCGCGATCTCCTCTTTTTATCTGTGACCACAAGCTGTTTCTTGTATGCTGCAAGGAGAGGCAGAAGCCAAGAAGAGCCAGGCCTGCCTTCTCGCTACCCTCGCTCCGCCCCAGTCACCAGGGATGGGGACAGCTCTCCGCTAGACTCGCTGCCAAACTGGACAGGGAAAGAAGAAAGCTGTTCCCACCAGCTGAAGTCAGAACCATGCTGGGACCAAAGTTTGGAGAAAAATGGTTGTGTGTGTGTGTGTGTGTGTGTGTGTGTGTGTTTGTGTTTGTGTTTGTGTGTGTGTGTGTTTGATTGAGCAAGGGATCCGGTAAGGGAACTGCGCCTATTTAGAAAAGGTAAATTATTGCAAACATGATCAGTCGAAGATAAGTATGGGGACAGGTTGGGTGGTAGAGAGAAAGTGATAAAAGAGTGGGAGAGAGGAAATAAAAAGAGGGGAGAGAGACAGAAAGAGACAGAGAAGGAGAGAGAAAGTGACAGAATAGTGGGAAAGAAGGAGAGAGAAAGAAAGAAAAAGAGAAAGAGGGTAAGAGAGAGAGAGAGAAAGAGACAAAGAAGAGAGAGAAGGAGAAGGAGAGAGAAAGTGATAGAAGAATGGAAAAGGAGGAGAAAGAGAAGAGAGACAAAGAGAAAGAGGGTGAGAGCGAGAAAGAGACAAAGGAAAGAGAAGGGAGGAGAGAGAAACTGACAGAAGAATGGAAAAGAAGGAGAGAGAAAGAGAAGAGAGACAAAGAGAAAGAGGATGAGAGACAGAAAGAGACAAAGAGGAGAGAGAAGGGAGAAAGAATAAGTGAAGGAAGAATGGAAAAGAAGGAGAAAGAGAAGAGACAAAGAGAAAGAGGGTGAGAGAGAGAAAGAGACAAAGGAGAGAGAAGGGAGGAGAGAGAAACTGAGAAGAATGGAAAAGAAGGAGAGAGAAAGAGAAGAGAGACAAAGAGAAAGAGGATGAGAGACAGAAAGAGACAAAGAGGAGAGAGAAGGGAGAAAGAAAGAATAAGTGAAGGAAGAATGGAAAAGAAGGAGAAAGAGAAGAGAGACAAAGAGAAAGAGGATGAGAGAGACAGAGAGAGAAGAGAGGAAGAGGAAAGAGTAGGAGAGAACATCTCATTTCACCCCTGAGGTGCAAATATTCTCTTTGATTGATAATTTTATTTGCCCATTTACTATCCAATACTTTCACTCCTTAAGTTCATGAAGAATTCCCTTCTTTTTATTGAATTTATCACAATACCTTGAGAACAACTTTTTCAGCATAGCTTTACAGCTATTTAAAATATATAGTAATTTAGGTCAGGTTTTCAGAACATTAGTCTATTTATAAGTCAATGGTTACGACCATTTTTCACACTTAGCGACCATTGCAGCATCCTCATGATCACGTGATCACAATTTTGTTTGGCAACAGATTCGTATTTATGCTGGTTTCAGTGTCCTGGAGTGACCTTTTGACAAAATATAAAAATTTTAATCAAGCGCCCCCCCCCCCCCCCCGGTCAATGGTGTCCCTCTTTACCAATCTGAAAATCTGGTCACCTTAGCTTTTACCAGAGTTGCTATTTCTGTCAAAGCAGTGTGTGGTGTGGTTAGTTAGCTCCACTAATGCATCTGGTGGAGCAAGTGGATGAAGGTCTCTGTGATGATCATCACACAGTAGTCACGAATGAGCTTATTCGCTGCCATCCATACTCTAGTTCATCAGTTTTGTGGACAAAGGATCTTGAGTTGGTTAGAAAAATGCTTGGTAATGCTGGTCTGTGAGGCTGCTTCCGTAACCGAACTAGCAAACCAGCTCTGCATCCCCACTTTCGCTCTCTTCACTGCCTCCTAGGCCCAACAATGATCCATGGAGAGCTTGGCATTCTTACTATGTCACTCGGTATATTATGAGACTGCTGGAAGTCGCTGGTAATATCTAGTCGACTAGAAGATCCAATTTTTAATAACTCCCTGCAGATATAGACTAGTTTTTGCCTAACTCTACTGTGGCACCAGAAGCTGAAAGCCGCAGTGTCTAAGCGCGCCGGGATCTTGGGGAAAGAAAAAAAAAGATGAAACATTTTGAATATATATCCTTTCAAAGATGAATTAAACTGAGTCAAAGACAGCTTATCATGTATTTGGCAAGGCAGGAAAAGAATGAAAACAGTGGTTGAAAAGCAAGTGAGGCTTTTTCACATGTTTTTCTTTGTGCTTCATTAATAGCAGGATAGGGGAAAGCCTACATGAAAATTATTTTTCATTGATATATTATGCTTGAAATCTCTTTACTTCAATCTGGGTGAGAGTTTAAAACATCTGCTTCATAAAAGCTAAAGGCATAAATGGTCTATAACTCTAAACTTTCTAAATAGATGAGCTTGCAGACATTTGAGAAGAAAGCAATAATGAGAAAACTATCCAGATTGACAATTAAGGAAGGTTAAGGTTAAGTAAATTAACAGCTGCTCTATGCTATCTACATGCAAGTAAATCCAATCACCCTGAGGCATGCATATGGCTGGATATTCTCCTGTATGAAGCACTAATATGGCAGAACAGGATTCTTGCCAACTTCTGCAGGACTCCATGAGGCACATATTGTATTATAATTTGCTGATTTCTGCAATCAAGAGATACCTGTTGACAAATGCTAACAAGCAGATGAAAGAGATTTTTCCCTTCTCTGCCACCAAATATTCTCCAAAGTGCAACTCTGAACAGATTAATACTGCCCTAAGGATTGACTGTAAAGATGACTCGTAATTTAAGGTTCCAACAGAAGAGTAATTTAAGACTTATTCACCACCCTTCCTTCCTTCTTTCCTTCCCTCCCTCCCTCCTTCCCTCCCTCCCTCCCTCCCTCCTTCCCCCCCTCCCTCCTTCCTTCCTTTCTTTTATGATATTGTGGTACTTTTTTTTAATGACCAGCTATCCCTTCGTACAAAAACTTATCTGAAATCATGACGGAGAACAGCCAGTCTGGGGATTCGTCTAACCAAGATTCCTAATTCCTGGCACCTGCTGTTTAGTTGCGTAACAAGAACAGCATAGGATTCCTTTGCTGTAGTGTTCATCCCTCAGCAGACGCTTCCTTCCTAAACTAGCCAAGGTAAAATAAAATATTGTAACTTTCCAAACTAATGCTGAGGTTACATAATTGCCAATATCAATTATTATCCGGCCCCTATATACAGATTAGAGTGTATTTCTCAATCTGGCATTCTGCTAGGATAAAAATAGTACAGAAAATGATACTGTTTGGTTCTGATAAAATCAGTCATCTTAATTTATGCTGTAACAACTGTATGAAACCAGATTTTCCTATTCAAGAAAACCTAGCAGGAATATTTTCATTTCAAGTTAATGAAAAAAATTAAAAATAATATGCTTTGAATTGGTGCCCTTATTAAAGTTCCCTTTGAAGACAAAACTGTAAATAATACAGAATGTAGCTCCCCCCCCATGGCAAATGAGATCACTTTATCCACATATCTACATTCCAGACATTGCAATGTCCTATGTACAATTTAAAAAGTGTTTTTGATTTTTAAAATCCCACATGATTTGGCCCTTACGTATTGTACCTTTTCAGATAAAACTGTCCTATCTAGTTGGGGATGTTGATGGGAGCTTGGAGGCAAGGTTACTCCACAATGACTCCTTCTGAGGAAATGAAGCTGGAGTTGCTGTTTGCAGTTTGGAAAAACAGCTGTAGTCAGTTTTCCACCCCCACTTCCCTAAGGCTCAGCTCCTATCCCATTTCCTAAAGGAGTAAAAGTCTATAGCCACAGAAATACAAGCATCCATCCATCCATCCATCCATCCATCCATTCATTCATTCATGCATTCATTCATCTTCCCTCCCCCCTTACTCACAAGCACCCATGCTGTGTTCAGGTGTCTGGCTAATGGAGCCACACCCTGGCAGTTTTCAGGAATGTGCCAAGATAAGCAGCTTCACACAGCCTACAAACGTGTGGGTTTGCAGGAGAGAAAAAGAAGACAACAATAAGTAGATGAGAAAGCATAAAGTGGTGTCTGTGATGTACAATTATTACAGGCAAGCAAGAGTTATCAGTCAATTAGCAGAATCACATGCTACAGTAAGCAGCTCATTGTGCTGGGATTCTTGGTCTGGAGCTTGGTAGCAACTAGAAGAGGAACAACCACACTGAGGCAGCACCTAATCCTCACAATTGCAAGTAGGGAGGCAAAGGTTGTATGCCACTTGAAGTTTTAAAGATTTTTACTTGTTATAGTAAAACTTATTTATGTGGCTACATCAATTTGCCTGGGAGGTTGAAGTTAACTCAAGGCAAGAGGAGAAGTGTGTGCTACAATAAGGTATTTTGTACAATTAGCTTCCATGCCAATGATGGCAAACCTTTTGGGCTTGGTGTGCCAAAAATTATTCAGCCTCAATGCCATCATTGCTACTTAAAAATCCCACCTTTGTCATTCTCCAAAGTTCATGAGCCTTGGAGACTGGTGTAATTGCTGTGTGCTGCTTACCTCCAGGCATGTTCCTTTTCTGTTAATAGGCCCCTGTGGCTTACTTAAGGTTGCTGTGGGTTGGGAGGACTTCATTCTTGAAGCAGATTCTGGGAATGCTTTTCTGCAACCTCTGCAGCCTCTGAAAGCCATGTAAAAGCACAACCCTTTATCGCATGATTTTTGGACGCTCTGGAAACTACAGAAGATAATGGCCTCTTTATGCGACTTCTGAAGAACCATGCAAGAGCACACCTCATTCTTCCATGCTCTCCATTGTTGCCTCTAACAATCATGGGAGAAAAGGGAGTACTTTCAAAAATAGTTGTTGTTGTTGGATGTTGGTAAACACTGGAATACTAACTAAATATCATAGCATATCATCTTTGACACACATGTCATATGTGCATAGGAGCCATGGTGGTGCAGTGATTAGAATGCAGCATTGCAGGCTAACTCTTACCACAGCCAGAGTTTGGTACAAACCAGCTCAAGGGTGGCTCAGCTTTCCATCCTTTGAAGATCAGTAAAATGAGGCCGAGTTGGAGGCAATATGCTGACATTGTAATCCACTCAGAGTGTTGTAAAGCACTATGGGGAGGTCTAGAAGTCTAAGTGCTATTGTTATACATTTGCCATCACTTTTCTACAATGTGATGTGTCCAATCTTTGGAAAACAAAGATCCCTCATGTTCCTCAATGTTAGTCTGGTGCCACCCATCATATCTTTTGGCAAAGCAGTCAAAACTATTGGGCGTTCTTTAGGAATTAATGCTACAAATCTTGTTAGGCACCTGTTTGTTATGAGATATGATACTGACATTACTGTTTATACAAAACGTTGCCCATCACATTACCTACCTCAATTCTCCCACTTTAGAATAATGCAGACAATAACAAATCTGAACTGAAACCTTCTTTAACTATGTTTCTGTGTTTTGAATTCAGTTATAAGGGCTAAAACATGCCAGTGGACTTTAAAAAAATAAAAAACAGTATAAAATATGCAATCTATTTTATTTTAAAACAAAACAAAGCAGAATATAAAAACCTATCTTCTTTATTTTTATAAGACACTTCAACCAGGCATATAATATGTTTCTAAAATTATAAGGGAGTCAGAAATATAGAGGGGTATAGATAACTTGCCAAGAACACCATTTGTTTTTTAAAAAAGATAATCTTTGTTTATCTTGTATATTAAACTAATATCTAGTATATATAGTATATCCATGGTGTTGGGAAAAATGGAGCCATTCAGAAGTGAATGGCTGAACACACCCATAGCAAAGGGTATAATTTTTAGCCATACTGAAGGCACGAAAAAACAACCCAGTAGTTATTATGGCATATTATTTTCTCTGTAATCTCTCCAAGATTTCTAGTAAGATAATTTAATAGCTAAAACATAGTTTGACTAGCAATTTTACATCATGAAAGACACCTATACTACTTTACTCATGTAAGCTTTCATAATTCAAACATAAAAATAGTTTGATTCTGAAACAATTTAATGATAAAGGTTCAAGAGGAATGTTTGTGGCTGGTAAGGTATGTAGGTGCACTTTAGAGCTGCATAAAACAGAACTGGATTTTACTGTTACCTATCTCTATATTAATATTATTATTACATATGCAATAATATGAAATCACAGCTGCCAGTTCTTAATGTAGCTTATTTGTTTATTTCCTTGTTTGTTAGATATATACCCAATTTTTTCCTTGAGAGTTCAGGACGGTATAGTTATGACTCCTTCATCCAGTTTTATTCTGACAATCACAAACTGGTGAGACAGTTTAGGCTGAGAGGTACAAGGAGAGTCCAGGGGTCTCCATTCATAGATAGGACCACGGTCAGTTTCCCAACTACTACAACCTAGTAATGGCAATGGTCAGTCCTTCTTTGGACTGAGAATGGATAAGACAAATTGACTAACTTCACATCACAATGACCCATAATTAGTTGTACAGATGGGATTTATTCACAGTCATAGAGCTCCTGCAGAACACCTCTCTCCTGCCAGATTCTACATAGTGAAAGCACAGGTTTTTGCAGTTTTCATTGTTGTGATTATAGGCTCCCATTTCCCTCATTACACACCAGATATTATTGAAGTAAAGCCAAAACAAGTTAGCAAGCCAGCAGGAGAACAAATTGATTACATTGGCAGTGAAGGAAAATTTGAGTTCGCTAAACTATAAATTTATTAACAGAATATGAATCACAGCCAGTCTATGCTTCATCTCAACCCTTTCCACCCTGTAGTTATTTTCTTGGCTCTTTCGTGGATTTTCCAGATGGTAGTTTCCTTCATGTTGAATTTTCGAATATAGTATTTAGCCAGAAAGATAATGCAGGAAGATAAACAAATGGTTAAGACAGGGGTCATATTGCACTAAGGTTTTTGAACACTGCCATTACTCAGATTATTCTTGCTATACCAGAAAAGAACAGCAGAAAGAACTGGCACAGTAGCATATCTTAGACTGACCTATACCTTAGAGTATTTGACATTACATTGATCTTTATCAATGTTTTGCAACCTTGGCATCTTTAAGATGATGGACTTCAATTCCCAGAATTTTCCAGGCAACATGCTGTGAAAGATATAATTACTATGGAATGAACCAGTTCACTAACTTCAGTGAGATTGGGCCTATTTGAATCAGCCATTCTAGGCATCTTATGCTCCAAATGGTTTCCAATGAACACTATAGGTTTCCTAGTATTGTAGAAGGTAGCATTGACCTATCCTCAAAAGACAAAATAACCTCTGGAATATGGAGGCAATAAACGGCTATGACAGGATACTTCCTGAGTAGCCTTTCCTTGTGTGGTGACCTAGGATCTCCTTGATTTATTGAAAGAGATCAAATGCCAGAAATGACACCTGGAACAACACTGGCAAAAGATAAAAGTGAAACTTTTGCAGAAAAATAAGATGCTATTATTCTTTAAAAGGCCAGCTGAATGTCTGGTAACCTGTTTCATCAATTATTTTACTTTTCTGGATTGTCAGTAAGGGTTGCCATTTGGGAGGCAATGGTTTATGGTGGTATTCCTTCCTGAACTAGATAGTTCCAGTCGCATCTGTAAAAGAGGAGAGATTTAGTCCTCAGGCACTTTAATCTGGATACCATGGGTCTTGATTTTTTTTACTCCTATTTAATTTAAAATTTACCTGAGACCCCTGGAGTTGAGTATGATATTATTGATATATTAATAACATCAAACTGTATCCCTCTACATTGGAAGAAATCCTGATCCAATGTCTGACACCAGAATTTGTGTCAACTGCAATCTTTTCTAGAACAGGAAGCATTAGCACTAGTCACTAAGTGCTATTCAATGTTTTGGTTACAACCTATACAGTAGAATATGGTTTGGGATCTAGCAATCTGCAACGCAATTGTTCCAAGAAGCATTTGCCTTCAGGTGAGTAGGCAGAGGATGTATACTGCAAGTCCACCCCACCCCTCACACTATGAAGTATAGTGTAAATAATTGTCTATTGGGGCTCCCATTCTGTGGAATAATGTACTCTTTGACATAAAAGTAATATATTTACAAAGCAAGTTAAGAGCTACTGTATTTTTTGGAGTATAAGATGCACCCTTTCCCCCCCAAAAAGTGGGTGAAAATCTGGGTGCGTCTTATACACTGAATAGAGAATTGTTGGTCTACCGAAACCCCCCCCTTGCAAAAATGGATGTGCAGAGGGTTTGCAAAGTGCTCCTTTCAGCAAAAAAATGGCCATTTTTATTTGTTTTTGCACCCCAGCCCCCGGAGCACTCTATAAGCTCCCAAAGCTCTGCATGTCCCCCCACTTTTTTTTGCAAAAAATGAGGCATACAGAGGATTTGAGAGGCCTAAAGATTGGAAACACTTTTTTTTTCAAATTTACCTCTTCAAAATCATGGTGCTCTTACACTCTGGTGTGTCTCATAGTCTGAAATATACGGTAGCTCTTTCAAGGTGCATTGGAGAATAAGGAATTACGGTAAATAAATGATTGTATTGGGGTGAGCTGGTAATAGTAATTACTGGGTTATATTGCATGATGATATTGAGTACATTTGTATTTTTTTAACATGTATTTACATTAAATTACATTTTGTTACCTTGGTGATATGTTGCCATAATTCTAACAGAGAATCTGCGAGAATCCTAGACCAAGCTAAATCCAAAAGTCATCGGGAATTCCTGGAAGTCTGGCACTCAGACAAATCTTCCATCAATAGTCATATAAAGTTAAGCCACATTTGCACCCCATTTAAAATAGAGAATAAAAGAGCTAAAAGAGCTAAGAAGGACAGAAAGATCAGAAAGATATCCTCCCCAGCAGCAACACCTAAATAAGCAGTGACTAACTCCAGACAAACAATCAGAAAGAAAACAACATCCTAATCAAGAAACTACCAACGAGAAAACCACAACATCACCAACATTGGCAAGGTAAGCTACTGTGTATAATCAGAGAGCAAACTTACACTTACTTGCATAAACCACACTTACTTGCACTGATGATGTTACTTAGTTGAGCAACAAGATAGCTGCAAGCAAACAATCAAGCTCAGAGAGCACCAAGGGATGCATAATTTTTATTGTTTTACATTATTACATTATGTTGTTATTTAAATATCCAGGTTATAATAAAACAACAAAAACCAAACCACACATAAACAAAAACAGTCAATGCAATAATGTTTCCATGGATTCTAGTGTAATGACCACAAAATTTCTTTGCCCAGCTGGTTTTTAAAATGCTTTTAAAGGACTGTTTAAATAAAAACAAAATAAATGAGCAGCTGGCATGGGGCAAACTACTTGTAGAAGCTTTCAATATCATGTTTGTTTCCAAGATAGCTCCACATCTTACAGGCATTCCTTGAAAACAAAAATAAGGATCTGGAGAGAAAGTATGCCTATGTACTCATAAAAAGAAAATAGTTAGAATAATAGAATCATTATTGGAAGGAAGATCAGTTATTCCAGCCCACTACTTGAGCACCTCCAATAGATGATCATGTAGCCTATTTTAAGAGCTTTAACAAAGAACAACTTAATATTTCATGGAGCAGCTGTCTGGTGGTCGGACAGCTCATATAGTCATGAAGTTCCTCCTGCTGTTTGTCCTGTATCTCAGGGGTGTCAAACTTGATTTCATTGAGGGCCGCATCAGAGTTGTATTTTACCTTGGGGTGGGGGGCTGGAAGAGGTGTGACCAGGGTGGGCATGGCCAGTTCAAAATCATTCATGTTGGGGGTGCCTGTGGTGGCCCGAGTGCTCCTGAGCTCCATTTTCACTGGCAGAGGCACTGGTCCTTTGCAACCCTGCAGGCCAGATCTAAGTACCCCGCAGGCCAGATCTGGACCCTGGGCCTTGAGTTTGACACATCTGCTGTACCTGATTCTTTGTAGCTTTAACCAGATGTTGAACTAGGATGGGGAGAAACATCTTTGAGTGGTGGGACTTAGAGAAGCAGAGAGAACTTAGAGAGTTTTCCTTCTGCAAAAATATATTGTCACTGATTACATAATACTTTGCAGACATTTAGTAAAAAAGCAAACAGTCCCTGAGCAACCATTGTCTGAAGATGCTTACAATTTGTTCTCTTAATGCAATTTGTGTGCAAAAGTGAGGGAGTTCTGATTCAGTGGCAATAATAAATAAATAAAGTGGAAAAGAACATAAAAGCTAGTTGGTTCAATTCAATACCTATGGGAGGCATTACATTGAAACAGCTTTTTATAATCTGATGACAAGTTATCTCATATCTGCATAATGTTTAACTTGTAATTCTTGCCCTTAATAGTCTCATAATGAATAATCATTACCAAGTTATCATAATAACTTAGTGACAACTAGATAAATTTCAAAATGATGCCATTTTTTTTCACTTACAAAAAGGACAACAGTTCTTTCTTCTAAACCTTCGTACTAGCCAAGGTGAAAAGCCACTGATTCAGCAAATACATTAAGCACAATAACCATGGTGACTGCCTAATATCACACAATCTGATGTATAGTGCGAGTACTTTTAGTTAATATGACACAGATCTGTTTGATAATGTATCTATTTGTCAGCAGAACCCAGTTTCTGTTTCAAGGCAGAATATTCAAAACAAGATTAACTGGAAATCTGTCTCTTATTTTTGTACATCTCAATGAACAGTACAGCTTTTACACAGTCCATGGGTATCTGTTCTTATGCTTGTCAGGTGCTACTCACCTTGGTCCTTTTATAACCAGAGGCAGGGTGTAGGTAGCCTGGTCGCAGTACCCTACTGTACTATGTGATGCCTCTTCCCTTCTAAGTATATACAGTAACTATATATACCATATGTTTAAGATCCATCCTTCCTCTAGATCAGGGCTATCAAACCTGTGGCATGTGGGCTGGATGCATCATGTGCTGACCATGGTTTAACGTAGGGCAAAAAAGTCCCAAAACTTCACATACGCCACCATGATGACCCGAGTTTGACACTCCTGCTCTAGATCAAAGGGGAGCAGTTTGATTCTTGCCAGGTGTTTGGACTTCAATTGCCATGAGGCCCAACTAGTAAGGAGACTGTAAAAATTGTATTCCATAACATCTGGAGGAGTCTGGAGTTATCTCATCCTTTACTGACTTCCTTTAGAACAAGTTGATATGTAAAGTACCTGGCCTCTAATGGAGTTTAAACCAGATTGCACGAGTCAGTTGCATCTGTTCATTTAGGCACGAAAGCTGGCAGAGTGACTCTAGACGAGACTGAATGTACTACTTTCTGCAGTCCTGTGAGGGCATTATAAAACTATTCCTCTACATCACTTTATATGCCCATATAGGGTTTTTTGCACCATACACTCTACAAGTGACATCCTGAAAAATATGCTGGCAGAGAGTTCAAAGATTTTTTAATTGCTTTTTTTGTTTGATAAAGATTCTAATATTCTCAAACGTTGGTAGATTTTGTGCTTCTATTTATTCTGTTTGTCTTTTTTATATCATGATGATAGTGATGATGTTGATGATGATGAACAATTCAATCCTGTTGGACTTTCAGCAATTCTATGGATCATCTCTCTCCACGTTTTCTGATCTTGTGTGGCTGCTTTCAGTGGCTTGATGTTCTAACTGGTGTCAGCTGTGATGGCGTTTAGCCACTAGGTTTTTAAGCAGCACCATTTTATTTTACCACTGATCATTCCAATCGTAACTATAAACATCAAACAGTGAATCTGGGCACATGACATGGGCAAAGTAAGTAAGGCAGAATTTTGTGATTTTGCCCTCCAGTGATATGTCAGGCTTTATACACTCCAGTGTTTGCTTGTTTGCCACCTTTTCCCAGCACCACAACTCAAACGATGCATGCCAATTCCAAATCAGAAGGGTTGAGGTATGATCTAGCAACCCGCCTTGTAAAAACCTTGCCAAGAAAATGTTATTGAGATAAATTATATTTATCTTAATTATTACCACTTGCTTTTATGTTATTTAATTGTATTTTATGCTTACTTTTATCTTTTCATTATGACTATAGAATTTAGGTGCATGTGCTTCTATCTATCTATCTATCTATCTATCTATCTATCTATCTATCTATCTATCTATCTATCTATCTATCTATCTATCATCTATCTACCTATTACACATATTTGATATATACAGTATCATGTTTTCTGGCAAGTAGTCAGGATAGATAGAAAGAAAGGGAAAGAAGAAGTAGATTAATTAATTTAATTCCATGAAAAGGAAAATAATTTATTTCTATCATTGGCATCCTTTGATGTTATGCCAGACATTTTTTTTTACTTTTCTCAAGGCTATTGAATTATTCAGTCTGAGTTTTGCTACCGGATCCTCATTACCTGTAGGTGGTAGTAATAAGTTAAGAGGATTCATTGTCTCTTTGCTGGCACCTAGCAATTGTCTGGATTTCACAGTATAGGTCAGGTAGTTTTAGCTTGTTTTTATTTCTATTAATGCTACCATTTAACCTGCTGTGGCAATAGGATAAAAATATATTAAAGGTGAATTAAACAGGTCATTCTGCATTAATGTAGCTCAGGTTGCAAAAAGTCTCGTCTTTTATTCTTAAAATGATCCAGATAATCTTATCAATGGAAAACCTTTTCGTCCCTCATGTTAGTAACATACTTGTGTATTGGCTAAATTTAAACCATGGTAATAACATTGCATAATAAGGTTAACATGATAGGTATGCCAAGTTGAAAAGTTTAAGTACATGTTGTCTTTAAGTAGTACTTTTGATCACTCTGCTGGGTGCTGAAATGAATGTTATCAGTGTCAGTCTAGGAGCTCAAGATATGCTGAGGTGGGGAACTGGTCCTTTTAAAGGAGCCCTAAAGTCAGGAGCGAAATTCAGCAGGTTCTGGAGAACTGGTAGCAGAAATTTTGAGTGGCCCTAGAGTGGGGTGGGAATGGAGATTTTGCAGTATCCTTCCCCTGCCATACCCACCAAGGCATGCCCACAGAACCCGTAGTAAAAAAAACAAAGAATTTCACCACAGCCTAAGGTTAACTGAAATCATGCTGTCTGCAGTGCTGGGATTCAGCTAGTTCGCCCTTATTCAGGAGAAGCGGTTGTTATCTTTCTAAACAGTTAGGAGAACTGGTTGTTGGAAGAGATCTCATTTCCCCCCCCCCCCACTTTACAGGGCTAATCCTGTAAGGAAGGCAGGAAGGAAACATTCTGGTGTTGTTTCTAGCCTCTTTATTGCCCTGCTTACAGAAACTGCTTCTCCATTTAACCCTTATTACATTGTAACAGCTAAGGTGAAGCACCTCTTGATGTGAGTGACATTGAGTTGGCCACGCCCACCCAGTCACATGACCACCAAGCCCCACCTACCCAGCTGGTCCTTAGGGCAGAGAACTGGTTGTTAAATTATTTGAATCCCACCACTGGTGCCATGCAAGTTCAGGCTGCTTGTCTGACACATGGGGAGTTGTCCGAGCAAAGACAACTGGGTTTGTGTGTGTGGCTGAATAATGAGGAAGAACTCTGAATGTAAAGCCAATTGAGTTTCCTAGAAGGAATACAGGAAATTCTACAAAAACAGGAATTCATGCAGGTGAAACAATGTGAGTTCACACCCTGTGGTTAATAGTGCTGGAAGCACTTCCAGAAAGGGCAGCTCTGTTCCCCTCTGTTTGTTTTCTTCCTTTTTAAAACTTTCAATTATATGTTGCTTTGTGATCAGTATTTCTGTCTACTGCTTTCCTTTCATATCATTCAAGTGCATCTCATGTTATTTGGGAGCCATCCTTTGGCTCACTGATTTTGATGGGCAACTACTTCAATTCTGAGGTAGACAATTGAAAACTGGCTTAGGGCTGTGTTTGAACAATCCATTATGGTTTGTTCAACTAACCATAGTTAAAATAAGCAAGAGCTTAGTGAGATTTATAAAACAAACCAATATATAATTTGGAATTATATAAATACATTTATTAAATACAAATGATGGATTATTTTAGGAAGCACACTGTTGTAATTTATCAGTCAAAAGGAACAGAAACAGAGCAGAATACTTAGCTGGACATCATAAAACCAAACTTGGTTAGGGATGGCCCAAAATAAAGGAATAGTATGAATGGCATACTAACTCAGAATGAGTCACCTGCTACAATTAAAACCATTTCCTGTGTGTACCCAAAGAGATAAATGTCATGTCACAAATAGTCATCTAAATCATTAGCAATTTGTGAGCTCAGAAGGACTTAAGTAGCCAGATGTTATGCTGTCATACATCAATAAAAATAATTAGCTGAGGAAAACAGTATTTAAAAAACATATTGTACACCCATAAACATACTTGCTTTTACACTGTTGCTTTATTCACTGAACACTAAACTCTGTTATAAGCTAAGGTACTTATCCTAAGACCTACAGGTGTTTTTTCCCCCTTAATAGTATCAACTTTTTAACCTTAACTTGGTCACAGAGAGAATACAAGGTATCTGGTTCAGAAGTTGTTGCACCAATTCGAGCAGTCTCCTCTCATATTTTGATGATGAGTCATTGCACAGTTAGCCAGATGTTGGATCTGTATTTGACATTTTTTTTGTACCTATTATTAATTCTCAAACTGGTAAAGATAGTAGCTGTTGTGTAAACAATATCTTCGATCAGGCTTGTCAATCTTCAAAGAGACAAACTTCTTCCCTTTTTCATCAAAAGGATGGCAAACATAAAGTTAGAATGGAATAGTTTTAAATTACAGATATAAAAGATTCACATCTGAAAGCAAAAGTACTGGTTGGAATTATTGTGCTATAATGTGTGTGCGTGTGTGTGTGTTTGTGTGTGTGTGTGTGTGTGAGAGAGAGAGAGAGAGAGAGAGAGAGAGAGAGAGAGAGAGAGAATATTCTTTTGTAAGGAATGGAATGACATCCATTTTTCCAGATGATGTCAACTATAGTTTTCAGGAGTAGAATAGGAATAGAATTTCTCATGGATAATGCACAATATTTAATATGTGTGAACTAGCAGTGGAGCCAGGAAAGGACTTTGGGAAAAGAGGCAAACATTTTCTGAACACTTTCCAAATAAATACTGAGGGACTTCAGATCAGGACAGGAGAATTTGACTATCACAATTTGAGTCCAGTACTCAAGCTTAAAGGGATTGAAAGCATTTAAATTCACCTTATATTTTTCTGAAAAATCTTGGGCATCATACCAATCTTCTAATAGAAAGTCTGTCTGCCTTTTGGTTTTAAACAAGTTTCAGAAAGCTCAGATAATAAACTATGCAACTTGTTCTCTGGCATTGTCCTGAGTTTAGGTGCTGTTGTGCTTTAGGATTACAATATCATCTGCTTCTGTCCCTCCTTGCTCATAGCAGCTCAAGGCTGTGCAGCTGTCACCAATACAATATTATAAAATCACTGTAAACCTCTGGTGTTTCCTGCATGTGGCAGCTTGCCTGAAACTTCCTATGGTTTGGAAGATTGTGGAATCTGCAATAATAGATATTAAGATGTAAATAGAAACTGGCAGGAAAATCTAGCCTAGCATTTCTGGAAAAAGAAGATTCCTGTTTGCCTATGCATTGAAAAAGAAAAGCCATTTTCTGTAGTATAGGTTTTTTTTTTCTTTCCCTAACTCAAACCCTGACCCCAAAGCTTTAAGAATGAAGAAGTTCATAATATACAAAGATAGCAAATTTGGAAGTATTCAAGCTCCAATACCTGTTAGCAATAATCAGCATTACAAGGAAACCGTCTGATATCTGGATGAGCTTGAGACTTTGCTCTTCCCCCAAGTACTGAGTCAATCTGAGCCAACTTTAGCTGAATACATTAATTATTTTTAGTTCAACATGCTCTACTTTTTTATTTCTCATTGCTTGTTTTATATTTTTTGTTAACCACCCTCAGTCACATGGTGAATCACAGACAATTTCCATTGGTGGGAAGTCTTGCCTGTCCAATTCCTGCCTTTGGGCTTAATCTAATAATCATTTATAAGTATAATCTTTATTGTAATTGTACTTAAATACAACGAAATTGGTTTTAACCTCACTGGTGCAAAATTATAACAGAAATGAAAGAAAAAAACTAGCAAAAAAAAAACCACAAAAAAAATTGTGGAAGATTAGTCTCCACAACATCTTACAAAGACACTATTATTTCACAGTTTTTTTTATAATACCCAAAGACATAATATCTTGGAAACTTTGTAGCCCCCACACCTCCATTGCTATAGTATTTCTTCAGGTTTTTAAGGTATCTTCTAACAGAAACCATGTGAAATAAAAACATGGAGAGGGAGCATTCATTACATATACTGTTTTTCAACCTCTGACTGGTGAATTCTAGTGAGCAATGATAGTTCATGGGTTCTTAATCTATGAGGTTTACAGCAATGAAAATTATGAATCAGCTTCAAAATACTTTCACATAATTGAAGAGTGGAAATGATACTAGCGTCAAAGTGCCCATTGGTTATATTATATTGCTAGCTACAGTCTATGGAATGTAGGCAGTGCCCTGCTGAGAAAAATCTGAATACTTACGATCAGCCCACCCCCCCAAAAACAACCATGTAAAATAAGTGAAAAAAAGATAATTTAATATTTGGTCTTCAAATTTGATCCCGGAAATTTATTGAGATAGTCTACAAGTAGAATACTTCACAGAATGTTACCAGGTAAATTACCTTTTCAGCCAATTTCATAACAATTGTTTTGCTTTTGAGAAGAGCAAACAACAACAACAACACCACACACACACACACACACACACACACACACCAAAAACAATCATGGCAGAGAAATATAGGAATGTTCTTCAAAACTGTATATTCCTTGAGCTACAGAATGATTTAAGCAACAAAGATATTGGTACATATGATTGAGTACGGTATATGCAGAATGGAAAAGAAAAGAGGCTAGGCTAGACTGCAAGATGTCAAACACACTTTATTTTGTTTAAATTCTCAAGAATAAGGATTTCCTGTCATGTGATTGTGAATATTTCTTGCTTTTGCTGAAACTCCACTCTTTTACCCTACCTCCAGTGTGGGTGTTGGTAGCAGCTTTGACTGACTCCTTTGCTGAAGGCTATGGTAAAGCAAGGGAAAAAAATTTAGAACACATTTTCGTCAGAATTCAAGGACAAGAGAAAGCACAGATGTGAGGAGAGCTCTGTGTTAATGAAGGACTTCTGCATCCAAATTAATAGCATTCAAATCCACTATGAAGAAACCTTGTTTAAATAGAATGAAATGCAAAGGAAGCTGGGTATTTGACCCAGTTCCGCTTTAAATGTGGGCTCTTGTTTTAGAGAGAGCTTAACTGGTAGAGATAATTTGGAACTGTAATCCTATACCACAATATGATTTATTTTTGTATTACTATGTTGCACAAATGTGGACAATACGATTTATAAAAATTGTTTTGCAACTTAGCAGGATACGTGAAACCAGATAACAGGGTTTATTCAAACTATGGTTTAGCAAATTATCTTAACATGATCTGTGAACCTGATCACAATGTGCAGCTCACAAATTATCTCACATTTTCCTTGACATGGTTGGATATGTCATAATGAAAAGAGGAAATGTGCTGCTCATTGAGTTGTTGGTACGAATAAAAAAATTAATAAAGTTGCTTTGAATGGAGCTTGACATCTGCTGTCTTACATATCCATGTTACGGTGTTTTTCTGGATATGATAAAAATTGCTTGCTTTCATGGCCTTTCTCGGAGTAGGAACAATATCATATTTTTGCTATTGGAGAAAACTGTTGAGAATACCATGAATAGCCAAGAAAACAACCAAATCATTAAGCAGATCAATCCAGATTTGTCACTTGAGGCACAAATGATCAGGCTCAAATTATCCTATTTATGTGCTTCATTATGTGAAGATTCAACAGTCTAAAGAACTCTAATGCTGGGAAAGGTGGAATACTTAGTTATCGTGTTGGTGAGTGCACTGTTGAAAGATAAATTAGGGACAGATTGTCATAGAAAATATCCAGTGATTGTTGAGAGCCAATACTGATTTGATGGCACATCAAGATGATCATTCTAATCAGCACAGGTTGGCCAGGCCTTGGGAGTCCTTGACAAATTTTCCAGTTTGCCTTATATCTGGTATACTTTTTATCTATGGATGACAAATTCCTTCCTCTATATGTTTATTATAGGTATAAGTGTTCCCCTCTGGGCTATGTGTACAGGAAATAGGTTTCCTGTTCTCACATGTGATGCAGTTTTAAAAGACATGTTGCACTTTGAGTGACCATTACAATTATATCCACCATCATGTGGGGATATAATTCAGGCAGTTTAAAGAGTAACAGTCTTGAGGCCAGAACAGAAAACACCCTGATCCACAGGAGGTTGTAGTAGATATGTGCTTTTAAGCAGTTATTTTCAGAAGGCAAATGTGGTTCAATTACCAAGTTTAAAACCTGAACTAAGTTAAATGGAAAATAGTGAGATTATTATGAAAAGTAATTGTTTCTCATTATATTTACATTTAGGCTTTAATCTTGGCTTTGTTGCTTCATTATCAGTGGCCCATGGTTAGAACTGGGTCTTCTCTGTTCTGATTAGAAACTGTTTCCATTTGATTCATTGGAGGAATAAAACATACCGCATTGCAAAATTCTATTACAGCAATTTGCAACCTGTGAGCTTTAAAAAGTTGCTCAGATCAGGAAACTGACTTATCAAGAAGACTAAAAGTAAGTTTTATTGCAATAGGCCAGGGGAGTCAAACTCATATGGTAATAGCAGTGTCACGTGATGTATCGGGACTTTTTCCCCTTTCGCTAAATCGGGCGTGGGCTTGGCCAGTGTGTGACGCATCCGGCGCTTGGGCCAAGAGTTTGACAGCGCTGCAAAAGGCTATAGTAATAGAGTCTTGCAAGACTGACTGTTTCTCCTCCACTCTCTCTGATATATCTATGAGCCAGAGAAGAGCTAGCCTGAGTCTCTGCCTAATAGTATCTCCTTTCTCAGGACATGATTTTGTCTTTTTTAATTTTGTTATGGCTTTTGAATATTTCCCTCATCTCGATGGGGACCCAATCTATATGGCCAAAATATTACTCCAGAGCTCCATAGAATCCAGTATCCTATTTCCTATAGTGACCAGTCTGAGGTTTCGGCCTTTCTCCTCTATTTTTCCAATTCTAGAGCTGAATTGGATGGTATTCACTCTGTGATATCTGTATCTGACGTTTCTGTTTAACATCAAAAATATCAGTGCCCATTTCACAACTATCAAGGAAACACATTATAATTCTGAGTTCTATTGTTAAAAGAGCAGAATAAGTATTTTCTATTGATTATTTTAAATCTGTAGTTTGGACACCCATTCTTAATTCTGTAAAATGAATCAGTCAACCAAAAATGTGCAGTAATATTATCAGTATTAATATCCCTTTTGGTTTCCAGGAGAGAGATGGTGAACTGAAGACAGCTCTATGAAAGCAAAGCTAATGATCATAGCAAATACCAAGTAAGTAGAATAGTTCTTTGAAATGTCTCTGAAGAGAACAAAAGATCACCCACATGTGCTCTGAACTCTGACAAGGAGGCTGCAGGACAGTGGAGTTTTGCAGGTTGGAGTGACCAGGAGATGATGGGATTAGCGAGCTTGCTCATAACTATGGCTGAGTCTTTTAAAGGGCACTAAATTCCCAAACCTCACTCCCTAATCATTTTCAGAAATTGCTCATTAACTACTTCTAAGCTATTAGAGACTTAAAACAAGTTGGAAAGCACCAGGTGAGCCTGTCTTCTGTCATTTTGAATGAAAGAAATAATAATAATCATAAGCTTAAGAATGTAAAGAATCTGAAATAAACAGCAAAAAGCTAAATAGGATTTTGATCTTAGAAAGTGACAAATAGACTAAAGGTCCAAATAAAACTGAAACATTTACAATAGGGTTGTGAAATTAATTATAAAGAAAACAGGTTCTCATGAGAAAGAGGCTCTGTTTTGGTTTTACAAAAAAAATCAAAGATAAAAATGTCATCTTCTAGAGAATCTAAACCATGAGTATCAAACTCAATTTCATTGAGGGCAGTATCAGGGTTGTGTTTGACCTCAGAGGGTCGTGTGTTTGTGTGTGTGTGTGTGTGTGTGTGTGTGTGTGTGTGTGTGTGACCAAGGTTATGGCCAGCTTGACATCATTCATCAAGGCTCTGTTTTTGGCTGTGATGGAGGCCATCACAGCCCTCTGCCAGTGAAAATAGAGCTCAGGCAGGCTGCATGTGGCCCACGTGGGCTCCATTTTCACTGGCAAGGGGCTACAGGCACTATTGTGGCTGCAAATGGAGCCCGGATGGATTACGTGCAGTCTCCCCAAGCTCCATTTTTGTTGGCAGAGGGCTGCTGGAGGCTGTTGCAGTTGAAAATGGAGCCCAGGTGGGCCGTGCATGGCCCTTCCGAGCTCAATTTTTGCTGGCAGAGGCACTGTGGGCTGGTCCATCACTGTTTCCAGGGTAGGCCCACAGGCCAGATCTAAACACCTCGCAGGCCGGATCTGGCCCCTGGGCCTTTGATCCACACTATCCAAAAGCTGTTATTGAATAAATTACAGATGTAGAACAAATTTTATTTGACAAGATAGAGATGATATTGAAACTAGATTTACGACTGATAGACCAAGAGAATGATTTAGAAAAGGATGCTTCAGTGGATCTACAAATGAAATTAGGTAAGGTTTTAAAATTTAAAATGAAAATAAATTGCAAATCAAGAGAATGATTTGGATACTTTTTCTTCCTGGATTTACAAAAGAGACTGGCAAAAACTTTGACGAACTTTAGCTGATGAGATAAAGAAGTAGTACAGAGAAATCAAATCCTATAGCAATATTTGAATGAATTGTGGATAAAGATTATTAAAAGAAAAAGGGGTATAAAGTTGCTTAACTTGATTAAGGATACATGAAGAAATGTTGAACTTTTGGCAACCCTTTATGGACTTCTTTGACACCGGGATGAAAAACATGATTCTTTAAGAATTTGTTTATAGGTAAGAAATAGATTATGGGATGAAGAGATAAATTTTGTAACCTTAGAGGGGGTGAAAAGTAACTAAATTTGTTTATGCTTGCAATGAAGATTGGAAGCGACTTATTTATATTTTTCTTGTGTTTTTGTTATATTCTTATTTTTCTTTCTTTTTCCTCTTTTTAATTGCACTTTTTACTCTTTTCTATTCAATTTTTTTCTTTAAGTTTAGTTTGAATTATATTTTACTATTATAATCAAAATTCCTAATAAAAATTACACATGCCGCTGCACTGATACCCCTTTGGAGCCAAACTTTGGATTCCCTCTCTAGTGTTTAAAGAAGAATTGCAATTTCTGTAGCTGGAACCCATTATGTTTAAATTTGGTGAAAGACTAATGATAACTAGTTTATGACTATAATAGTTGATACATGTCAATGCAAAATATTGTAAAACAAAAAATATCCTTCCAGTCAAGTTCAATTCCTAATTATTTAATGGACCTAGAAATATACTTTTATTGGCAACAATTCTGAAATACCTTCTTTTGTGATGTTTGACTTCTCGGTTTAGCCTACAAACCTAGGGAAAACTGAAATTTCTGAGAAGTTTCCATCTAAATATTAACCAGTGTCATGCTGCCTACACTTTGTTGACCTAGTGCTGCCCCCTCCCTGCTGAAATAATCTGTGCTAACCTTCTCTCACTTGCCAGTCACACAGGAATTATCTTGTTAAACAAATATTTATCCAATATTGTTGAATTGTTTTTCCCAATCTTCTGATAGGTTTTCTGCAGTAGACTCCTTGGCTATAAATGACTCAAGTAAAACTCAACTTCTGCTCTTTGATTATTGCAATTTTAACCTGCCAGAGGGACTTTTTTCTGTTTCTCTCCAGATTTTGGATGATTAACTTTGAATAGCATTTGTTATAGAATAATATACGGTAGTTGTTGTAAAGTACATAACTTTATGCAAACACAGCAGTAGGATTGGTCATAGATATAGACAATTCTGTCAGGTGTATTCAAGTAGCAGATTCCAAAATAATAAGCAGAATTGTGTTACCCATGTGTACCTTAATGCTAATTATCATCAGAATACTAGTACGTTTAATAGGTAGAATGCTATATTTTAATATTTTGTTTATTCTCCTAACCATCTTCGTTGCAAAAATCTTATCTTGTTCTAACTTTAGTATTGATGATGTTCTGTCAACTGCCTAATCAAAGTTATGAAAATCAGAAGTTGGTGACGGGATCATTAGGAATTCTAGGAACTGAACTCCACACATCTTAAAGTCATTGAGGTTGAAACAACTACCTTACAGCATCACTCCTCAGGTTCCAGGACCATGAGTGAAACATTTACAATTTTTAAAGAAAAATAGACGAGATGAACTTTTCTCCCCTTTCCCTGCAAGCACTATGTCCTATGGAAAGGGTCAGAATCACAGCAATGATAGTTTCAACATTAAATTTCTCATCTCTTTTGTAAATGTCTATGGAGATTCTCAGCAGTGGTGGGATTCAGCCAGTTCGCACCCTATTCGGGAGAACCGGTTGGTAACTTTCTAAGCAGTTCGGAGAACTGGTTGTTGGAAGAAATCTTTTGTTTTTTTCCACTTTACAGAGCTAATCCTGTAAGAAAGGCAGGAAGGAAATATTCGGTGTTGTTTCTAGCCTAATCTTTATTGCCCTGCTTACAGAAACTGCCTCTCCAGTTAACCCTTATTACCACTGTAACAACTAAGGCGAAGTGCCCATCGACCTGAGTGAAATTTTCTTGGCCATGCCCACATGATCACATGACCACCGACCACCGCCTACCAAGTTGGTCATTAGGGCAGAGAACTGGTTGGTAAATTATTTGAATCCCACCACTGATTCTCAGTCATGGTTGTCCCAAAAGTGCTTTTTCAAGAGGCAAGTGAACTTTCTGTTTTTTCTTTGAAGACATTTTGCTTCTCATCCAAGAAGCCTCCCTAGCTCTGACTGGATGGATCCTTCCATTCACCATCATCCAGTCAGAGCTGAAGAAGCTCTGAAAGTATAGGCAGAGAGAACATTTTAGCTTTTTGGAGGATCTATGGAAGCAAGCTTTATTGAAACAATATGAACTCAATTCACCAGCTATCAAAAAATATTACAGTATGAGGCTAGAGATGAAGTCCTATTTATTCTAGCCAAACAAGAATATTTTCTACAAGGATAGGAAACTCAACCATGGATGGCTGAGTTGGAGCTATTTGGTTTAGAGTTAACAAAGAAAAGTTTAACTTTGTTTAGCCACAATTTCCAAAAACCATTCCTCAGCTTGCTTCCTTTTAATGTTCTTATTGTATTCCTTCCTAGAAGTTTCTTAACACAGACTCCAGAGTAAGTAGTTACTTAAGTTTGACAGATACTCTGTTCTTGATTTTTGCGCCTCAGCAGCAGCAGCTGGAGAAAAAATAGCGAAATCACTGAGAATGGTGGTACGAAGCAGTGATAAAGAGCAGGGCAACCAAAAGGGCAGAGATGGGGCAAACATAAGTAAATGGAGGAAGGTGAAACACACACTGCAATCACAAATGTGGATGGACCTGAATTTTGATTGTGTGAATGCAGTTCCCCAACTACAATGGCCTTTAAGGGCCAACCTTTACCATTTATTTAGTATTGTTGTAACTTTGAATGGTCATTAAACAAATGGTTGTTAAGCAAGGACAATTTGTAAACATGTCATGAAAACCAGAAGGTTTGATAAAAGTCCATCACTTCCAGCTGTCAATCCCCTAGGTGGATGAGCACTCTCGCTTTTCCTACTGATTTGCCCTCCCTGGCCCCAGCATTCTGAAGTATAGTAGTCATATCAGAAGTAGAATAGACTACTACTTCTCGGTATTCTAGTGGAAGTGCAATTTTTCTCAAACAGTTGACATTTCTAATTAAAGCAGTTAATTGTAGTTGTGTCAATTAGTTCAAAGAAAAAATTAGTTTAGAAAAATACCCTTTTCTAAATGTTAGGATATAAGTGAATACATTCTGCAATGGTTGATAGTGTTTTACAATGCATAAAGCATAGTTTCTGAGACCATCATTAATTTGAATCATCCTTAAGCTATTAAGTGCCCTTTCTTCTCATTTTTACTTTGTGTTAAGTTTTTTTAAATTTATGTCTTTTTAAAAACTTGTGTATGTGTGTGTAGAAATTCTCTGAAGGACAATATAGTGAATATTATATACCGATTAAATATGATCATGTGGTCAGTTTTTAGCAACATATTCCAATAATTCCCAGTTTTAAAACTATGGTTTAATAGTAGCATGGTAACATAATATTTCTTTAAAAAGGGCTGATGATTTATTTGCTTTATCACTGTCCCTTGTATATGATGGGTTTGTAATTTATTAATAGCACAAATGGACATCCCTACAATATATGGAATTGTATACCTGTGTACATCCCAAGCTTCAGGCTTAATCTAGGAAAATCTTTGTTTCAGAAAAGAAAGCTTGCATATGAAACAGGTTTCTTTGATCTGTCTATAGCCAAATGTAACCAAGTGCACAGGAGTGGCACCGGTTAACCACAAATGTTGGTCTTTTCTGATTATACTAGAAAACGTTCCTAAGTTAATGCATTTTGGTACACTTAGCTGTTGTAAACTTGGGCCGAAGGTCCTTTTTGTAGTTAGGAAGCATTTTCACTAAGATAAAGTGTAGTCAGCAAGCACAGTGGCTCTCAAATATCTGCATAATTAGAGATACATTTCATAAGACAGACATAGGTAGCCAGAAAAACAATGCCGCTAATCCAGATTTTCAGGAGTTGCAACTTGTAGAACAGCTTCAACCTTCTTTGGCTCAAGTTTAATTCCTTCAGCCGAGACATGTGTTGATATAGCAATTTCTTCTAGACCAAAGGGGTATTTGCTTTCATTTGTCCAGTTTAAGGGCATCTGCCAAAAACTCTTGCCCTTCTATGGCAGAGCTCTTGAACAGTTGCTGTACAGCTAACAACACCAGCCATATGCCAACAAGAAGAGTCCTCAGGCTAAATTCTATTGCCTTTTGATAAGCTTCCAAAGTACTTGAGATAGGAAACAGTGAACTTTATAGAACCTCTGTTCATTACAATAGTTGTCAAATGGCAAGATTCTGCTGCCAGTTTTAATTGCCAAAATATTATGGAACATGTCCTTGGTTAACAACTGCCTTGTTTAGTGACCATTCAAAATGACAATAGTACTGAAAAAGTAATTTTACAACTGGTCCTTATTAACTTCTAACTATTACAGCACAATGATTGTGATATGGTTCGTAGTTGTTGCTTTACAGAATATAAAGATCAAGGGTACTTTTCAACCAAATAATGGATCTTGATCTACATGAACATCAACCATATTATTGTTCCAAGCAAACCACAATACAAAATAACCCAAACATATGAGTGAATAGCTCTGTCTGAGAAAAAAATAATGATGGCAACAGTTTTATTCCTGATTTAAAAATACTGCATAAAACTGCTGCAAATAAATTTCTATACAATCCCACTATTCATCTTGAATTTCTGTTGTTTCATGAACATGCTGTCATTTTTTTCCTCAGCATTTATAAAATAAACTCTTCCTCCTCCCCAGGGGTGAAATGCACTGAAGTCTGCTACCGGTTTGCTTCATGCATTCATGGGCACTTTGTCCACATGCACACTGCAGGCTCTACCACAGTGCTGAAAAAGGAGGATTAATAAGCCTTTTCTGAATTTGCAAAGATAAGTAGAACAGTGAAGGGGGGGGGGAACAGCTGTGCCGCGCGATTTATTTAAAGCAGGATTTCCTGCTTTCTAGCAAATTTAAATTACGCGGCACAGCTGATTAGTTGTGTGACAATCAGCTGTAATCACATGGCACAGCTGATTGTCGCATAGCTAATCATTGGAACCGGTAGTAAAAAAATGCTACCGGTTCACCCGAATTGGTAGCATTTTTTTTACTACTGGTTGGGGCAAACCGGTAGCATTTTTTACTACCAGTTCGGGAGAACTGGTCCGAACCGATAGCATTTCACCCCTGCTCCTCCTCATCTTCCCTTTTTTGTTGCACAAAAAAACTTACAAACTTTATCCTTGAGAATGTTTATCACCTGGCTATGAAATTACTTCTGGCTTTTTGTAACAAATTTAAATTAAAAGATCCATTTGCAACGTAAAGAAATGATGCTCACTGCATTCCATGACAATAACCCACAATATCACCACCTTTTGCTGATAAATATGGTTAATGAAAGAGCTTACAGTTGCTATCAACTTGTTTCTACATTCTTTTCATACGGTCTGGTTATAAATGCTTTATCCAGTCAGATTTTCCTGCTGCAGATACATGTATGTATCATGCTGAGTGTGGTGCATGCATTTCCCCACAATATTTGGAGTTCTTTTTATACATATGGATTTTGTTTTTGTATGTCTGTTAGTTTGTCCTCCCCTTTGTTTTGTATTTTATCGTTCAAGATAAATAACAACACTTTCAGATAGTGTGTGTCCAATCTTTCTCCTCCTTCTCTCCTAAATCTTTCCTTTTCATTTCTGCCACAATGTTTTCTGGATTTTGTAATATTACACCCTAATACATTTTTAGTTAACTTTTCTTTTCTTAGTTTTAAAATATGTATTATTCTGATTAGCTGCAGGACCCCCCCCAAAAAAAATGTATCTAAGCATTTGTTAACCCTGAAATGAACCTAGCTGTGTCATCTTTGTGGCCTCAGGGTTGCCACAAGTCAGAAAAGGGGGCAAGGAGGCGGAAATAGTTAACTGGGGCTTTGCAGTCAAAACAAAAAGTTTTCTGATGGGAACCAAGGTCATTCCAACTGATGGCTGGGAAAGGAGGAATGAAGTAACTAAGCAACTGGCCAGTATCTCTATTGGACAATGTTACTGATGACTTGGGAGAAGGGGAAAACTTTCACCTTTTAATTAGGTGAAAACCACAGGAATTTTCAGTTGGTTTTCACTAGTTATGCCAATATGATGTAGCCAATAATAAACTGTTCTTTGAGGACTCTACCTGCCGTAGAGTTCTACTTTCAATGGGTGCATTACTTGGAATTCTGACAGCATTACTTTGCCTGCCAAATATCTAAATCTATGTCAAATCTATCTTCCAGAGTTGGCATAAGGCTGAAATTTCACTTCAATGTCTGTTAAAGTTATGGCTTTAATACCGATTACCACATCAAAACCATTCACCATATTCAAAGCTTTCCAAGTGTGAGAGTTTCCTTATTGAGAAACAAAAGCAACTAGTTCCTTTAACGCTTTCTTAATCTCAGCTCAGCATGTAACTTTTTTTAACTTTTTCATTTCCGGGGGAAATATGTAGCCTTGTGGCATAGAGTTAAATAGAGAAATGTAATCTGTGGATTTTCATTTCTTTGCTATTTGTCTGAAAGAAAAAAACTTGACTATAAATATCCATCACTCTATATCATGAGTATATCATACAGAAAAGAAGAAATAAATATTAAGCAAAATAAAGATCATAAGAGAAACAAAAATATAGCTAAAATTAGCTCCACCTTATTCCACCTCCACTTCAAGTAGAAAAGTTGAAACTACCTGGATACAAAGCTCACACATAATGCAAATCAGCAGCATAATCCAATTATTCAAGGTAAGGACTTTTTCAAAAAATAGAGACACCTAACTCCAACAACAGGAAAGTACTGCTGTCAAAGCCCTTTGTATCTTGGTTACAAGGCAGGGAAATCTGGTTCAAAGGATTAGTATTGGATAAACAGAGAGTAGTGCTAGAGAATAAACAGACAGAAGAGAAACACTTCTAACAAGAGAATGCATTTTTAGCTGCTTAGAAAATTGTATATCCCAGAGTCATTTATGTTAAATAAAGAACTGTTGTACAGAAAAAGGGAAGTTTGTGATTCTTCCTTATTTCCATAAAGACATATTTTGATTAGTTAGGCATCAAGCAATTTTTACATATTTTAAGATAGCATGCCATTCTTTAAGAAGAAGGGTTTGGGAGGCATTGTACAATATTTTGTCTTTTCTCCCCAAAATGAATCTAATTAGATTGGATCTATTTTTTTATCATATTGATAACAATCAGTGATAATCAAGAGCAGAATTACATGAAAAAGCTGAGAATTTTGAGCATGTTTCAGCATGTTTCAGAACTACTATACTATTGAATTCATATATTTTTCACTTTCATTTAAGCAGCTACTTTTCAACTGTGAACCTGAATCTCATGGAGATCTACTACATTCTACCCAATAGCTATTCCAAAACTCAGCTTTTCTGTTAATCCTGATCCATAAATAAGGTGGCAAAAATTGAAAAAAGTACCAGACAATAAGATGTTTGGCTTCTTTAACCATTTGGAAGCTAGAGATATATAAGATAAATTAGTTGCAAAAGGGCTCTTCTTAGGCATTACTGGTGATTAGATGACTCATTTTGCTACTTTTACATTTTTTGTTAAACTCAATAAATGCTGTAAGAATGATATAAGTGATGTTTGTTCAAGAATCCTGGCCCAATCTAGTAACATTGAATTGTTAACATTATATAGATTATGATTAAGTCTCATTGGTTTTTTTTTTAGGTTTGCCTTATTCAAGATAATTGTACAATATAGAAAATTAGAAGCAATTTTATAAATGATGTATATTTATCTAATTTGTAAACTTAGCATATTTGTGCCCAATAACCAGTAAGAACAACACTTTCTGGGCCCGCGAAAGTATTTTAGAATATAGGGATAGGAACTTCAAGTAAGCTGCCCACATTGCTCATTTACAATTGAGAGCGAAGCTGTTTGAGGTTGCAAGTAGAAATGAATTTTTTTCATCAGTTTAGGAAGCAAAGTTATCATTTTTTTTAGCCACTCCTATTTCCGTCTTATCTCCTTCGATTATATCAGATATAATTAAGAAAGCTGAGAAACAATCATCATAATATAATATATTGTGGAATAGTAGTTTAAGTGTAATCATGTCTCTAGAGAAACCCAAGTTCAGATCACAAACAGATCATAATACTCTTGGGATAACTTCGGACCAGCCACATCACTAAATGTTGTCTATCTATCACTAAGGGCTGTTGTAAGGAGCACATGAGATTTTGAAATGCAATGCATTGAGCTCCAAAATGACAGGCTATATTTGAATATAATAACACCTCTGGGAGAGGTGGGAGTGGGAGGCACCGTGTTACGGTGGTTCTCCTCTTACCTCTCAGATAGGTCGCAGTCGGTGTTGGTTGGAGGACAGAGGTCGACTCCTAGGCCCCTAAAACATGGGGTACCTCAGGGCTCGGTCCTGTCCCCCGCCCTATTTAACATCTACATGAAGCCGCTGGGTGAGATCATTTGTCAGCACGGGATCAAATATCATCAATATGCGGACGATACCCAGTTGTATTTGTCCGCCCCGTGCCAACTCAGCGAAGCGGTAGAAGTGATGTGCCAATGCCTGGAGGCTGTTAGGGTCTGGATGGGAGTAAACAAGCTGGCACTCAATCCAGACAAGACCTATTGATGGGCTATTGATGTTGCCCCCCAAGAACGGGCCAGATATTCCATCTCTTAGCCTGGGGGGGCGAAACCCTTCGCCCCTCAGAGAGGGTCCGCAACTTGGGTGTCCTCCTGGATCCTCAGCTGACATTAGAATAACATCTGTCGGCTGTGACCAGGGGGGACTTTTGCCCAGGTTCGCCTGGTGCATCAGTTGCGGCCCTTCCTGGACCGGGAGGCACTTCAAATGGTCACTCATGCTCTCGTCACCTCTAGGCTTGATTACTGTAATGTCCTTTACTTGGGGCTGCCCCTGAAGAGTGTTCGGAGACTACAATTGGTCCAGAATGCGGCCGCGCGAGCGATATCGGGTGTATCTAGGTACACCCATGTTACACCTATCCTCCGCGAGCTGCACTGGCTTCCCATCGGTCTCCGAACACGCTTCAAGGTGCTGCTCGTTACCTTTAAAGCCCTACATGGCTTAGGACCTGGATACCTACGGGACCACCTCCTGCCACATACCTCCCAACGACCTATAAGATCTCACAGATTGGGCCTCCTTCGGGTACTGCCGACCGGGCAATGCCAGTTGGCGACTACTCGGGGGAGGTCTTTTTCTGTAGCTGTCCCAGCCCAGTGGAATGATCTACCTGCAGAGATCCGGACCCTTCCTACTCTCTCGGCCTTCCGTAAAGCCACTAAAACCTGGCTGTTCCGGCAGGCCTGGGGCTGTTGACCCCAAAATATGGTCCAGCCCCATTTGGAACGGAGTCCATGGTGTTTTTTTTAAAACTATCTTTTCTTTCCTTCTCTTCTTTTTGATTTATTTGTATTGTTAGCCGCCCGGAGTCCTACGGGATTGGGCGGCATATAAATGTTATTAAACTTTAAACAAAACAATAAAAGACTCAATACTATTTTGAATTCCATACAAGTTGTATTTGATTTAATTAAATATTCATATTCTTAGATTAGGATTGTGAATCAATGAACTTCATAAGGATGGTCAGCACCATTACATTTCTGAAATTCAAAGAAAAATGGCTGATATCCAGAAAACTTTTTCTATTTCCTCTCTTAAAATTTCTCCTTCCACAAACTGCATTATTGAAGTGCTGTTACCTTGCAAAGGAATTTCAATAACAGGATTTTTAGCAGTTTGAGATCTTGCATAGATTTTAAAGGTGAGAGTAACAGCAGTCAGCTTCATGATCCATTTCTACCTTTAAACTTCACAAAATCTGAAAAATTCTGGCCATGTCATGGAATGTCAACTGTAACCCTTAAACAGGCTGGGAGGTGGTAAGCCCTCATTGGCCTCAGTGGCTGGCCACCCATTCAGTTACTTCCTAAACAACTTCTTACTAAATCCAGAATTACACAAGAGATTCCTAGATAAATGCATACACAGCAACATTTTAATCAGTCAACTGTGTTTTAATAAGGAAATTTCTTGAATCAGTATAGATATTATCTACAAAAAATTGATTGTTTTGGCAGTTTACAAATTCTATTCCAAGCTGTATTTCAAAATATAAACCTAAATATTAGAGAATGCCTAAAAAAATAGAACAACTTTAACCTTGATTTAACTTCTCCTTTAAAACAAAAAAATGTCCTATCATATTCAAATGGATTAAATTCAACCACTATAAAACTATAAGGAATGGCAGACTATATTACTGTACTGATTTTAGAAGTGAATTCTCATTAATACCCAAAAAGATTTTTATAGTTATTAAAAATAAAGTGGCCTTTTTCATTTAAACATTTAAAAGGTTGCACAAAACATTCTGATATCAATAATCAAAAAGGCATTAATTTTATTATATATATATTTTGTTAACAGTAGGAACTATGGTGTTGAAGGACTTTCCAAGTAAAAAGCAGTTCTCTTTGGGGATATTAGTCAATTAATTTAATAAAGTTCTGTTTTAAGATGATTTTTCTTTTCTGTTGCGAGGCGAGTCTGCTCCATTTGAGGTTAATGTTCCATTGATTCCATTTTCTAAAAATAAAAAAACAAACACAATTAATTCTCTTCTCTGGATTCCAAGCCCATAGATTATGAAGATTTAAAACATCTTAATAGAGAGCTTTAAAATTAATTTGGGGGAAGAAGCACATCATAAATCAGAATATTTTTCACAGATGCTTTAATAGTATAATGTCCAGATATTTCAATTGGCCCATTTTAAAGTGGTATTCATTTTTGCCTCTAACAAAAAAATGACTGCTGAATCATGTTCTGCTACTTTAGAACATTAGGGAAATGGAGAAAGAAGGTGCTTCTGGGGAGAATACAGCTCATCAGTTTTCTCCCTCTTTGTGGTAACATTCTCTCAGCAATTGTACCCAATGCATGCAGGGCCATTACTCATATTTTCTGAGATAACAATGCATTTTTTTCTTTTCTGACCCTCTATCTATTCTAGCTTTCACTTGAAGAACTTAATAGTTTTGCCCAATTTTGCTCCTGTCTCCCCCTTTTCTTCATTTCCCAGACCAAATATGTAACAAGATGGGCCAAGCCATCTACTAGTACTCCATGAAGAAATAAGCATAATAGTCTTTTTGTGAGCTACCAAGAAAATACGGGTAGACCTTGGGTTAGGATGACAACTGGGATTAGAATTTCCATCATCAAGAGATACAGTCATAAAGTGTGACATTCAAGTGATCGCACTATTTACTGTTGGAAATCCTAACAGTCTTGGCTGCCATCATAATCCCAGAATCATGTGGGTTGTTAAATGAGAACCTGACATGACGACAACATGGGCAGGAATTCCAGGAAAGCAGGCTGTTGTGTGTATGTGTGAGGAAGGTGCTACATGTTGGGCCGTGTGGAACAAGAGTAAGCACTATGGGGTGGGTGCTATGGAGAGCGAATGAGTGACTTATGACCTCCTGCTGGCTTTCCAATTCACTTTATAATTACCATTGGTAATTATGCCAATGGTGACCACGTGTCTGCAAGACACTGCAACCATTCTAATTGCAAGCCAGTTGCCCAGTATCCGTTCACATAACTCATAGGAATGATGCAACAGTCACAACTTTGCAGGCTGGGTTGTTCAGTGAAGTTGTATCTTTGAACAGTCACTGAATGAGTTTTAGCAACCCAAATAGCCTGTACTAGATGCCCAATGATGTGTTGCAAATTTATATTAGAGAACTTATCAGATTAAACCACATCATTTATAGTTTCCTAATTGTGCAAAGCAACTACTTCCCTTTTGTACTTCTGCCAAAAGTATACAGAAATCATTAAAGCACAAACCTCTTTCTTTTTTCGATGGCTTGCCTTTTGTTGTCATAAACTTCTTTTTCACTGGTTGAGGAGGTGAAGAATGTTCTCTCCACCGTCTTAATTGGAAATTAATGAACTTCCACATCATAAAGGCCTGTGTTAAACAGATTGACGCCAGCACACTGATTCTATAAAGACCAGATAATAGAATATTAGAATTCCTGATGATCCAGAGATGGAAAGGATTAGAAAAACTGTTTCTTTTAGGAAGATGTTTCTGGAAAGCTACTAACTAATCTTTAATTTGCTTGTTACTGGTGTAAACAATTTGGTATATAGGTGGTCTAGCAAAAGGAAGATTATAAATAGGAATACATATATTAAGAGAATCATTGTTTAAAATGTCACATAGCAAATCCATGTTTCTATGCAGCAACTAAATTAGAATGCTATGGATCAGATATAATACTTTAATGTAGGATACATCTGTCTTGCATTCAGAAGACCATTTTTACTATATCTCCTGAAAGAGATCAAACCATATAGCTATATAAATGCCAGCACAATAGTTGGAAGAATAGAAATATTGTGATAGCATGCTTTCAAGAACTGCAAATACAGCCAGAGTCTTCTGTAATTAAAAATAAACGAGTTTATTCTGAAAGTGAGCATCAAGCATCTTGCTGTTATTTCTCCTCTTCTTCCTTTTTGTACTTTCTAATTATCAGACAACACTAAGTGGTCACTCTCACTCTACCATAAAACTATAATTGATCTATTAAAATGTAACATTGAAAAAAATATCAAAGTAAATTTAGTACCAGGTTTTATATACAGGGTTAAGAAATGTGAGACCCTCAGCTTAATTTCAGATTTTTGTTTTGTTAAAAATACAGATACAGAACCTAGGAAGAGCTGCTGCCTCCGGGAAAGTTGTTAAAGGGGAAAACAGAATATACCAAAAAATATATTTTCACACCGACTTTTAACTTTAGTGACATTCATTATTAAAACATTTTGGTAACGATGAACCTGCAAGTGGCCCTTGATTTACCACAATAATTTGTCATTAAGTGGTACAGTGACATGACTGCCCCCAATTTTATAACTTTTAGTCATTAAGCATTAACCATGGTCATTAAGTGAGACATTATGTGACCCTGACTTGTGACCATCTGCTGGATTTCCCATTGACTTTACTTGTCGGAAACTGGCCAGGAAAATTGAAAATGGTGATCATGTGACTGCTTGATGCTGCAAGTGTTGTTAACTGGATTCTAAGCACCCAGATTGCAATCAAGCGACTTCAAGAATGCTGCGATGAATGTAAGTGTGAAGATCAGTCTTATCGCAACTTTGAGCAGTCATTAAAAAAATGGTCACAAGTCAAGGATTACCTTTATCATATAATTATTATCCTATGTATTCTAATTCAAAACAGATGGCACAATTAGCAAGCATCTGCTAATTTGGAGCATTACAATTTAGTTTGGCCCCATAGATAATTCAAACAAGCCCAGGTTAGGAAAATCATGAATTTAAAGCATCATAAAAACGACAAAAGAATTTGCAAAATATAGTAAAAGGTATTTTAAGTATTCATTTTATTTCTCCTAATAACATACCCAATATTCCTAACAAAGACAGCAGCTTTCTCAAGCAATTAGTTCAAGACAAATCTTTCTGAAAATAATTTTTGTTTTAATATCATATGCTCCATGAAAACATATCTGTGTTATACCTGATTGGCAGCACATTAAAGTTTCCAGTACTAAAATCCAAAGTTTGATTCTCTGCTCTAGCAAGGCCAAATCCAACAGTAAGGACAGACAGAATTAAGGTCAGGAGTCTTCCCAAAACAAAAAGAACAGCCCACAATGTAAACCTAGCAGGAAGAAATAAAAGATACATGATTTATCAGAATTTATTCACTGACTGTGTTAGTCACATCTCCACTTTCAGATATTTATACATATTATGTACTAAGTTTTCTGGGCGAATAATTATGCCTGCTAAGATAAAAGATTTTTGAAACATATCAGGAAAGATTCTTCTGTATATGATGCTATTGAGCTCTGGCATGGATTTGATACAACATTGCTATCCCCCACTAATAAAGCACAAAAAACCTTCTGGAAAAGCTATTGTGTATTCTTCAGTTGAAGGATATATTCTAGGCGAGTATTCCTAGGTATGGACATATCAAGACCATCCTTTAAAATTAACAAATTTGATATCTTTGCATGTAAATGAATATACCAACCGTGTTTAATTCTATTTTGAACAAAATGCTCATATAAGCACAGCTACTGATATATGACATACAACATGCATCTTTGATTTATTTAAAAAGCAGGTACTATTCACTGTATTGTTATATACAATATATGTATGTATTTATGCATGCAGCAAGAATTAACTAAATATGAACAATATTTCTATACAACATTTATAATATGAGAGAGAGCATATGTGAGATATGACAGTAGAAGCATATACCCTTTTTGATGTTTTTCATCACTGAAGTAAAATAGTCTGGAGATATGGAACAGAAACTCCACAAAGTAATGTAACACAAGAAGAACAAGACCAAGATGGGTCAAACTATAAAAAAAGAAAAAGAATACACCAGATATTAATTGGCAAAGAAACAAAAGACCTTTAGAACTGTTTGTCGTAAAAGTGGATCTTGAGAACATTTGGTACATTTAGGATAGAATACCACCCTCAAATTCTCAGCATAACTAAAGGATGGAAACTGGTGTTGTCCCATCCTTCCTTTGAGTTGTGTAAAGAACAACACATATCTATTTGCATGGTAAACTTTTATTTATTACAAATTATTGACTGCTATCGTACAAATGACCGGGCTCCCTCTGCTATCGTACAAATGACCGGGCTCCCTTCCCCAGCAAAATAACAATGTCACTCACTTTAACAGATAAGCTCCAGTGATATGGAAAAGATATAGTCCAATGTAAACAAGCTGGCGAGGAATGTCTTCCTATGAAAGAGATGCAAGCTTATGAATTCTCCAAGAATTCTTATCATATTCAATTAGCTTTCATAGTTGCGTTTCTTATCTATATCCCTCTCCAATTGTCAGTCCCAAATGTTGCAGAATATGCTGTCTGGGAATTATAGGAATTGTTGTCCATTATCAGACACTTAGAAAAAAATATTAAACTCATAAATTTACTGCAAAATTGTCTGAGCAATAAATCCTCTCTTTCTTGCTTACTTTTCTTTTTAATAGAAAATACCATGTTTGTTAGTGGTATAAAACACTTAACTATTCCATTACTGCCTAAAAAGAATCTGTTTAATTTAGGTAATGGTCTTAAAAAAGGACACTATAACAGGGTATATAACATGCTAAGCTGTAACAGTTTATTTATTCATGTCTCAGTGTACTGTATGAAATAAGTTTTATTAAAATAAATGATGATGTTGCCTGCTCACAAAAGTTCCACAATAGGTCAATTTATAACTTAAGTTCCACACTGTAACAGATCTTACTGCAACGGTCCAAAACTGAATATGGGGAATATTTGAGAGTGGGGAAGAATCATAATGTTAAACCAGACTCTTAGAAGAAGAAACTATAGAAGGTTCATTTCTTGGTTCTTTAAAACTAATCAAGAAGTTTTTTTCTCAATATGAGATGCTGCTCGAACTGGCTGCAAGAGTAGGGGAAAGACAGGCAGATTTGGATTGGCTGAAACAGGAAGCAAAATCTTCCATATACGCAAGTAGGACAAGAGCACAAGAGTCTGAAGTTACATATCTAAACCTTATATATTCTCTCTTGACATTTTTTCAGATTACAAGCAAACTCTATTTCAAAGGTACCTTTCTTTGCAAATCCCATAAACAAAATTCTGCTTCTTCTTGTCAGGATAACCATATTTATTATTTATGCATTTAATTTGTAAGCTTATGGACAAGATATTACATGCAATCTTACTTTTTTTATCTTCTGAAAATAGAATTCTGGAAAGGCATGAAACCAGTATGCCATCTGTGAGATATAAAAGAACTTCATTTGAAACCTGCAGAATACAACATGCAAAAATCAAAATTAAAATTTACTGATTATTTCATATTAAAACCTTTATTGTAAGTTTTTACAATGGAGTAATTGAAATTTTTGGAGCACCTAAAACTGGTAACATAAGATTACTATAGATGCATTGCTAATAAAATAATGTATGTTATTTGCCTGAAAATACTAGATATCTTTATACATAATTAAGTAGATGATTATTTTTATAACTACAAAGTCAGGTGGGATAAAAGAAGAAATTATGAATTAAACTCTTAATTAAAATAACTCACGGCATTGATGTGTGTGGATAGTCTCTCCAGAGTGATGTTGGATCTGATATATAGTTTTCCTGAAAATAAGAAACAGGAAATATTAAGCCAATGCCCTGTGAAGTTGCTTAACCTCTTTCTAAGCATGGTTAGCATGGAAGACGGACATAGAAATCTGAATTAAATGACTTAGCAAGCCTCAAACTGAACTGTGATTTCCTTGTTTTAAACAAAGTGCTCTAAATTCAAGAAAGAGAAGCAGCAGTTTTATATGAACTACATATTTCATAAAATTCAAATTAATGCCAGATGAATATAAGACAACTTCAACAAAATGTGATCTCCTTGTTGTACCATAAAACTATCTGAGAACCTTTCCTGGACACAAATGTATCTTGGCTGACAAGTCCACATAAACAAATGAATTGATAACTTATACATTTAGCAGCATAATATATATATATATATATATATATATATATATATATATATATATATATATATATATATATATATATATATATATATATATATATATATATATATATATATATATATATATATATATATATATTTTGCATTCTAGGTTTAGCATTTTAACCTTCGGTATCTATTGTCCCAGGAAAGTATTGCTCTTCCTTGGGTCTTTTCACTTGTATATTGCAGCCAATAAGTGCAGCCATTATTAGCATATTATTTATCTTTGACTTTCCTTTCAAGCAATAAAATGAATGGCACTATCTGTGTATTTACAATTCTTCTGGAAAACTTAACATTGATACTTTGAGCATTCCATTGCCATAGAACAGTACTAATGAATCAAAAGGGAATTATTAAAAAAAACATTTTTGATGTGATGACTACTTTCAAGGCAACATAGTTGTGTGATCATAGTCAACTATTTTACTCCCCATTATATATTTTCCTCTGACTTACTCACCGACACAAGGATGCTTGTTCCCCAGACGCAAGAGAAAAGGTAAAATGCACTGAGTTGTCCAGATTCATTGAATTTACTGTGTTTTGTTTTGGAAAAGTGCATTCGCCTGTTAATTTTCTAAAGAAAAAAGTTATCTCATTATTGATAGTTATGATAGTTTAGATAGTAAATTACTTGTCCTATATATCAAAAGTCCATAATGCAAGTTTACAATGCATTCAATCAGTCAACTTCTACTGTGGTAGTGCCGGTTATTATTCTAACAAACAGTACTTACATCTAACACATATTCTTGAATAACAGCATGTATGATTACTGCCACTAGCATGTAGAAGAAAACAGTAGCCAGATCTTTGATACCATAATGATATAATGTCACTGTTTCTGTAGGCTGGTTTTCTGAGAGAAAAAAGAACAATATTTAAGAATGCATTTGTTTTAACCAGCCTCATCCAATTTATATCAGGAATATCTAATTTTATTTCTATATTCCAAGCCAATACAAAACAGCAATAGTACAGGAAGAACCACCAAGGCAACAATGTAAAATATTGACTGATCAGATTTTCACTATCTTCCTGTCCAAATTTTAAATTTAAAAGTTCATTAGCAAACATAAAGATTTAATTTAAGCTGTGATTTCTAAACTCTGATCTACAGATCACTGCTGGTTCATAGGGATCTCCAAGTTGATTTGCCAACACCTATCCTCTGCCTTTGATCTGCCCTTCTCTTTTCACTGGCAATTAGCTGTCTGGCTGACCACTGATGCAAGAGGCAGGCTGAGTGAAAGCAGAAAGTGGGCTCTGGCTTGGTCAGCTGGCTGATGGTGCATTGAACCAGGTCTCTAACAGGCAGTTGGCCAGAGTCTGCTCACTTCTTAGCTCAAGTAAACAAGTACTTCATTTCGACATACTTTTTTTTGATACAAAAGTTAGTTTTAAAAGTTCTTTTAAAATGGAGGACATGACTATAAACAAACTTATCACGGGGTTTCTTTTGATATAAGAAGAAGGGAAGCAAGCCCATGTCTTTTCGGAACATTTAGTAGTTTGTGTTATAGAAAGTTCAAGCAATACTCCTTTAGGGGATGCAAAGCAGATGCCAAACCATAGTTTCAAACCATGTAAACAAGCTTTGCAACATTTATTTCCTCTTCTAGAAAACCTTTTCTTTCTAGATTTGTAGTATACAAAATATGTCATTTTGTTGGAACTGGAAAAGATATGCTTGTACATTAAGTGCAAGTCAAAATTAGAAACTATAATAAAATAGTGGATTTGAGCTTTATATTATCTATCATCCATCCATCCATCCATCCATCTCCCTCCCTCCCTATCAAATTTATTGGCTGCCCATCTTACTACAAGGTAAAAATATAGACAAATCATATTTTATTATTTTGATGAAAGAACTAATTCTGATTTTCTACAAAACAAGAAGAAAAAGATGATATCTCCATCCCTGAGAGGAGGATTTAGCAAAGACTGGAAGATTCCAAATCTCAGAGCCTTTCAAACAGCACTGATAGAGAATTGAACCATATGATTATATATCTAAACCACTTCTGTGATCTTAAGTCATTACTGGAGCACCATTATTAACACCACTTCTGCTGCTATTTCTGTATGTAATTCACATATGGTTATCATTCTCTTAAGATACAATATGTTCCTGGTATACAATAATATTGCAGACAAATACCCAAACTTTTATTAGAAGATTACCTGTAACAGGAATGGTAATATTGTACTGAAGTGTAACAAAGACAACAGCTGCTTTGGCTGTAACCTGCAATAAAACAATTTGTATGAATAAAACTGTGTGATTGCACGGTAAATCACAGGAACATCAATATTCTTTCATATATCTGAAAAAATACATTTAACAGACTGAAAAATAATGAACTAGGCCGAATCAAAAATAAAGGATGACTGGCTAATTGCAAATAAACATTCTGGCATTTTTATTTTTTGTTAGCCTGCTGGCTATGGGAAGAACTGAATGTAAACTTCCTTGACCAGTTACCTGGAAGGAAACTATACCTACAGCATGGCAAATGAGTTATCACCTATAAACCACTGCTGTCCAAATAACATAATTGTATTAATGTACTATCAAATTATTATTTTTAACCACAAAAGCCTTATTTAAAGCGGTAATTAGCTAATAGAAATTTATTCAGGATAAACCTATTATTTCATCACAAATTGGCAAAATAATACCGAACAGACTTCATCTTCTGCATTCTCTTCTACATTTGAAGAACAAAACAGTATTATACTGATTTTACACAGTAGTGGTTGAGTTCACATTGAACCATCACTGATTTAAAAATGGATTACTCAATCCAATTTCCTGGCTTTGCACAACACTAAACCCTACATTAATGATACTGATTGCATTCAGGAAAAAAAATCTGAATTGAAAGCCCATCCATAATCCACAGCATATTCAGCCTATGAAGTGTGAGACCCCAGCCAATGATTATTCAGCACAAAAGACAGACTGGTATTCTTCCTTGAAATTCTAATTTCACACCTTTCAAGAAGGCATATTTTCTCCATGGTAAAAGTGATCAGGACTAGAAATGTGAAAATATACGCCATTTAAATCCTTTATTATCTTTTGGACCAATTTTCTAACGGTGGGTGAAGCTTCAAAGCTTTTGTGTCCCCCCTCCCCCAAAGCAAGTTATGGAACAGGGGCATGCTGCAGCCCTTCTTCCGGTACCCGTTCCTATACTCCAGCCGTAACAGGCAAAACTGGATACGTGTCATACCATCCTCAGGGGCGTGAACCAACCCCGCCTCTTCTGATGTGCACCGCGGACGGCTCTCTGCACACGTCACCAGCCATTACTCCTTTTCCGAAGCGGAGGGGAGGAGTCGCTTGCCGCAACGCCCCATGGGGTTTGTAGTTCTCCAGCTACACACAAAAGGCAGTCTTCCCTCCCCTCACTACTCCTCCTCCCGCCAGCTTCGGCAATGGGAGACGCCTCGCCTTCCAGCCTCCCCCCCTCGCCCCAACCCTGCCGGCCCTTCCCGCCCCGAAATCACAGAGGCGGCCAGCTCCCCCCGCCCCGACACCGAGCTCTTGCTCCGAGTGCCACGTAACCTATCCGAGACCAGGAACTCCCGCGCTGGAACGAAGCGTGCGGGGCGCAGCTCCGTCTCCCAAAACATGCAACTCTCTTTTCTTTTTCCCTCTCCCCTGACAGTTTCGGGCAGCTCAGCATCGTCAGTCGCTGCTGCTGCACACGCTTGCTTCGAAACCCCTTCGGTTCAATTTGATTTCTCAGGAAAGGGGCGTAAAATAAAAACGAGTGAGAACGGCCTTTCAGCGTTGTATTTTAAGCCCGGCTGCGCCAGGACGCTGCAGCTGCCAGAAGACGCTCCACTGAGACGATGCAATGGGTGGGAGACCCTGTTGGACGAGGGACTAACGGTCTGATGAGCCAATAGGGACAAGGACCCCACCGGCCGTATCTGTGGAGAAGGGACCAGCGCTCCCGCCGGCAGGTGGTTGCACCTTTGAGTTGCTAGACGCTCTTGGCATCATCTCGCTGCTGTCATTACTATGCACAGCTCTACCTGCCCTCCTTCTTTTCAGACAAGAGCAGGCAATAATACAAGGTATTATAATACAATTGCACCAGCGTGCTTAACGTCCCTGTCCTAATGTCCCCATTTATTTGTGCCAATTTCCTGTGCTCTTATTCATGCATATTCTTACTCCTGTTATCTTCCTCTGTACTAGCGACTACGGTAGTTTTGCGAGCAAGAGACGATCGCTTTCCTCCTCCTAATCAGCCAAGCAGTTTGTAGTACGGGGCATCCATCCATATGTTCACAGACTTGGGTATCTTTAACACGTACACCGATTCCGGCACTGCATTTACCCCACCCCCTGCAGCGGCAGGAGACGCGGCAACCGAGGCATTAAAAGGCTCACGCCCTGCGACTAGAAATCAGTTCTGGCTTTCCTGGTGTTAACCATTCCCATTCGGTCCCCTACGTCCGTGTCTCTCTGAAACATCATCCCCGCTTCCCTCCGCCCGGCCCTTCCTATCGGGTGTCCGGCAACCCCACGGAGGTCTCGCGGCTTCTTTGCCTTCTCCCGCCTCTCACCTCGAACATGAGCCCCAGCAGGAAGACCATGGCCATGCAAGAGACGATGTCCGCATGGTTCTGCACGACGAACTCGTGGCTGAGCACGGGAGGGTTCTTGTTAGTCTTCTTGCGGATCGCCATGGCGAGACCCTCCTCGGCCCCTGCTCAGTGGCCTCTCCCTCCGTCCCCTCGTGTGTCCGCGGCGGGGCCCGACAAGAAGAAAGCTCAGGCAGCCGCTCCGCCCAACTTCGCCTCCGCCTTTTCGGGGCGACTCTCTAGCTCCAGCCTCGGGCAAAAAACCGCCACTCGTCGTTTCCTGCCCCTCAGCGCGAACGGAGGGAACTCGCTCCCTGTGGCTTAGTCGCAGGGAATGTGCGACAGCACCCCCTTTCGGATAGGCGGACAAAATTCGAAACTCGCAGCTGATTGGCGGTGGCAAAGACGTGACGAGGCAGCTGAGAAAGCTTGGGGGCGTAAACGGTAGAGAAAGTGGGTGGCCCTTTACTTCGCGCGTCACTTGAACGTTCAGGACGAGCGTTAGCCAATCACAAAAAGGCTGTGCTTGCGGAGAAGCGCGCGCCTCCGGAGTGGTTTTGATTGTCTGTCTGCTGAAGGTGAAGTCGCCCCCATTGTCGTTTACCCGTTGTACTCTGAACATATCTAGAGGAATCCGGCTCTAATATTCACCTAACACAATATGTTCTTCTCTTTTCCTTTTATTGAGCAACAGGTTTTACAAAAAAAAATGCCTACAATTCTTCTGTTAACTTTTTGTCGACTTGATATTGTTTGAAAGTGAATCTTACAGGAAAATTTCAAATAAAAATCCCAGCCTGCCTTACTTTGGGTTTCAGAAAAGATGCAAAAAGTCATTACAGATATGACTATCATCGGAAAATAAATAGTTAAGATCCAGGATAAGAATTGAATCTCATTTGTATAGGAATCCAACTGAAAACACATGAATAGACTAGACTAGCATCCTTAGCGTGCAAAAGTTTAAACTTAGAACTTGTGAAGCAAAACAGTTTGGGCTTATTCAGTTTCCAGTAGAGGGCCAACTTGAAAGGAGTTTTATAATAGCTTTCATTGCCCTCCAAATATGTGGACTTTGATCTGCAGAATTGTCCGCAGTAACTACTATCTTGGGAGCTGACGTGTACGTATTTGGAGAACTCTCTGATTAGGGGAGGTGATTTTAGAGGACAAACATTGACATTTTCCACTGGCCTTTTCCCTGTATCTTTTCCTTGCTTGTTTTTTCTTTCAGATTGTAAGCAATGATCTATTTTAGAAGTTGCACTCTAATAGTTCAGGATAATCTAGCACAGGAAAAAAATATATTTTTTTAAATTATTTTTTTAAATAATTTTTTTGTTACATGGACAACACATATCCACAACAATGGAAAGAAAAAAAAAGACAACAACAAAAATAAAAAACAAAACTGAAAAAAAAGCCATCATCACATATAGCATGTCGTTTGGTTACAAGTATTTTAACATTTATCATTCTTATACATTTATTATTTGATCTATCCTAACTATATTTCCCCCCACAGACACGCTTTGTATCTTTCTCTTATGTATATACTTATGTATTGGGTAAAAATACACACACACACACACACACACACACACACACACACACACACACACACACAGACAGACAAAACCCAACATGCATATGTTATAAAAAAGTATATCAGCTGGTTATAAAAAGTTTTTGTGCATCTCTTCCATTAATTCATATTAATTCAAATGTCTTAACACAAATATTTACTATATTAACATCATCATACCTCCACTTTTAGTTGACTACAGTTATTTAAACATCCTTATCCTTAACTATACCAAAAATTCAATCCCTAACCACATGCTGGCATTTCATTTACTTATTTGTAAAATCCTCCATTAACATTAAGTCCTCATATCCTGTTTTAGCTAAACATCCATAATATTTAATACCAAAGATTTCTAATTTCTAATCCTCCATGTATATAATTTATTATCATTCTCCTTTCTTTATTTAGTTATATCCTATATCATAGCATTTTCCCCCTATCAGTTAAGATTTAACTGTATATAGTTTTATTTTATTTTTTATAACAATTATTATTGTGATTAAAAATCTTTATATATAGTCCAAAGTTATTTCTAACCTTCCCTTCTCATATCCAATTATTATTTATCATAGCAACTCAACATTATATACATTACTATCATTATCAATTATTATTCAACTATACCTATTGCAAATGATTTAGCTAATTTTGAATTATACTCTTCCATCTATCAGCCTGTGTCTCTCCAGTAACAGAACAGTCTTATATCTGCTGCCATTCGTGGGTCCAATTCTCCAAACATCTTTATGAACAAGTCCATACAAAGAAATCTTTGCACCTTTTTGTTTATGGTGCCTCTCATATAATGCTGCCACCCTCTTTTTATTTCCTTTATCAGCTTGTCTTTAATTCTCAGTAGTGGTATCAAATGTTTTGCAGATGGTATTTCATAAAGTATGAATTCTTTAATGCTTCTCACTCCTCCTGCGCCCTGTCTTTTGAAGTAAATTTTCTGTGTGGCTGCCTCCCCTTCAAACATTCCATCCTTTGCCCACCCGGGCTCCGCAAAGGCAAAAAACATCCCAATATGTTATGTGATATCACATGACGCAATTGAGTTTGACATCCGTGCCTTAGTAGCTACATATACTGTATATATTTATAGTACAGTTTCTCAAAACTTGTTTTAAAATGATCTCTTAGGTCAATTTTTCTAAAAAAATTGACAGCATGTTACCATGGATTTCCATTCAATCCACTTCTGTGGCTCTTGGGAATCAAAGAACATATAGCAACTTTGGATACCTTGACAGAATGTTATAAACATGTCTATTAATCCTAAACTCAAAATCGAATGTATTTTTTACTTAAAACTTTTAGTATTCTGTTTTTTCATAGCTATTTTTTAAACTTCACAAGATACTATATATATATATATATATATATATATATATATATATATATATATATATATATATATATATATATATATATATATATATATATATATATATATATATATATATATATATATATCTATTTGACATGGATATTGCTAATTTGCTGTCAGCAGTGTAAGCATATAAGTCTCCTTTAGGGCTCAGATAAGATGCTTGGTGTAATCAATGTCAACTTTTCACAATGTTCAGTAGTATGCAACATCATTATTCAAAATATTTATTTCTGCCATTCCACATACAGTGGGGCAAAAAAGTATTTAGTCAGCCATCAATTGTGCAAGTTCTCCCACTTAAAAAGATGAGAGAGGCCTGTAATTGGCATCATAGGTAGACCTCAACTATGAGAGACAAAATGAGAAAACAAATCCAGACAATCACATTGTCTGATTTGGAAAGAATTTTTTTTGCAAATTATGGTGGAAAATAAGCAAGATTTCTGGCTCTCACAGACCTGTAACCTCTTCTTTAAGAGACTCCTCTGTCCTCCACTCATTACCTGTATTAATGGCACCTGTTTGAACTTGTTAGCAATATAAAAGACACCTGTCCACACCCTCAAACAGTCATACTCCAAACTCCACTATGGTGAAGACCAAAGAGCTATCGAAGGACACCAGAAACAAAATTTTAGACCTGCACCAGGCTGGGAAGACTGAATCTGCAATAGGCAAGCAGCTTGGTGTGAAGAAATCAACTATGGGAGCAATAATTAGAAAATGGAAGACATACAAGACCACTGATAATCTCCCTCGATCTGGGGCTCCACGCAAGATCTCACCCCGTGGGGTCAAAATGATCACAAGAATGGTGAACAAAAATCCCAGAACCACACGGGGGACCTAGTGAATGACCTGCAGAGTTGGGACCAACATAACATGAGCCGAGGTGGCGCAGTGGTTAAATGCAGCACTGCAGGCTACTGCTAGATCAGCAGTTCAGCGGTTCAAATCTCACCGGCTCAGGGTTGACTCAGCCTTCCATCCTTCCGAGGTGGGTAAAATGAGGACCCAGATTGTTGGGGGCAATATGCTGACTCTCTGTAAACCACTTAGACAGGGCTGAAAGCCCTATGAAGCGGTATATAAGTCTACTGCTATTGCTATAACAAAGGCTACCATCAGTAACATACTACGCCGCCAGGGACTCAGATCCTGCAGTGCCAGACATGTCCCCCTGCTGAAGCCAGTACATGTCCGGGCCCGTTTGAAGTTTGCTAGAGAGCATTTGGATGATCCAGAAGAGGATTGGGGGAATGTCATATGGTCAGATGAAACCAAAGTACAACTGTTTGGTAGAAACACAACTCGTCGTGTTTGGAGGAGAGAGAATACTGAGTTGCATCCAAAGAACACCATACCTACTGTGAAGCACGGAGGTGGCAACATCATGCTTTGGGGCTGTTTCTCTGCAAAGGGCCCAGGACAACTGATCCGTGTACAGGAAAGAATGAATGGGGCCACGTATCGTGAGATTTTGAGTGCAAACCTCCTTCCATCAGCAAGGACATTGAAGATGAAACGTGACTGGGTCTTTCAGCAGGACAATGATCCCAAACACATCACCTGGGCAATGAAGGAGTGCTTCGTAAGAAGCATTTCAAGGCCTAGCCAGTCTCCAGATCTCAACCCCATAGAAAACCTTTGGAGGGTGTTGAAAGTCCTTGTTGCCCAGTGACAGCCCCAAAACATCACTGCTCTAAAGGAGATCTGCATGGAGGAATGGGCCAACATACCAGCAACAGTGTGTGCCAACCTTGTGAAGACTTACAGACAACGTTTGACCTCTGTCATTGCCAACAAAGGATATATACGTAACAAAGTATTGAGATGAACTTTTGATATTGACCAAATACTTATTTTCCACCATAATTTACAAAAAAATTCTTTCCATATCAGACAAAGTGATTGTCTGGATTTGTTTTTTCATTTTGTCTCTCATAGTTGAGATCTACCTATGATGTCAATTACAGGCCTCTCTCATCTTTTTAAGTGGGAGAACTTGCACAATTGGTGGCTGACTAAATACTTTTTTGCCCCACTGTATCTTATATAAAGACCACACAGCTTGTGCTAATGCCTTACAGGCTTTTCCTAAAGCATTCACCAAATTTATTGAGCTACAATTTTCAGCATTTCTTATTACTAAGGAATGCTGAAAATTATACATCAACACTTCAGAGACACATTTTTTTACATTGATTAAAAAAAAGTGCCATTGTTATGAATGTAAATATAATGCAAGATCAGGCATTTTATCAGACTGTAGGCCAAACAGGTTTATGTAGACAGTTCACATTCATAAGGGAAATACGTTTTCTATGATATGAACATAAGTCCCTTGCCCTGCTAGATATAACAAAAGGTTTGATCCTTTGTAATAATGGAAGTAGAGGTTATTGTCATGAAGATATAAAAGTGAGGGCTTTAACATTGCTCGACCGTACCCTTTGAAGTTTCCAAAAAGATAGGAATACAGGAAAATTGAAACGGGAAAAAAGATGCTTCCGAAGAAATGTCAAAAATTCTCGTTAGGAATATAAATTTTAATTCTTGTGTCTTGTGCTTTTAATATCATTTTTTATTCCTTTATATAATTTTATAATTTTATGATTTTATCTTTGCCTATATCCAGCCACCATGCTTTTTATGCTTTTTTTGAAGATGCACAGAATTTTATGATTACCGTAATAACATTCAAATTTGGAATTTGCAGACAAACATAGTTCAGATCTGAACATTTCATACTTTCATTCAACTGTATTTAAAATGAGATTAAATATTATATTGCCAGCGTTCACTAATATATAGAAATTCTATTCTATAGGATTTTAGTCTTTTTCCAGTTAAGTTAAAAAAGATCATGAAAAAGTATATAATGATGACAATATATAAAAAAGGAAGACAACTACATGTGAACAAAATTACTTAAGGTTATTATATTTATTATACAAATAACATAGAGGCAATGAAATTACAATGTTTAAATAAAGAAATAAGCTTAAGTCTTCATATTGCTGAGAATAAGGCAGCTTACAAATTTAATTAATAACATTCCTTGAACCAAACCTCTTTACAAAAGTATTCAAGTATCCAAAGAAAATTTTGAATATTTTGCTTTGAAATAAATAATCCACTTGTTCCACCCTGAATGATTCTTCCAATCGCTCTCTGACAAATTATTATTTAATCAGATTAATAACAAAATACAGATCCATTTGTGTATGTGATTTATATGCAATTTTGATATTAAAAAGGGTGTTTTAGTTCAGAAAATAGAAGAGCACATTTGTCAAACCTGTGTATATGCCATATTTATAAAACACTTTTCCACTTGAAATTAGGAGAATTTTCATGTACTGTAACAGAAAGAAGGATCATATAAATAACCTAATCAGTAAAACTACTTTTAATGCCCTAAGTGATAATATCTAAAATATTCATTTTAAAACACTTAGGTGCATATACATATTAACTACATTTTAAAAAGATACATTAAAAATCATGAAATCCATGTAATTTTTATATTTTCTGATGATGATATGCTGAGGAGCATTTTGTCAGGTAGTTTTAGTCATTCTTTTAATCACCTTTATAATATTTTTAACACATTATTTTTTTCATCACATAAAAATATATAAATAATCTTAACCACCACAATTGGGACTGACAAATTCCATTGCTAAGTGACAGAGTTGTTAAGTAAGACATCATGTGAATTTGATTCGCATAAGTGTGAGGACTTGAAATTTTATCTTCCTTTCATCATTCAGTATCCAACAATGTAATTGTTATATATAAACAGTGAAGTTACTTACCAACTTTCCCTTCTTTTTCTAGCTTCTTCAAGTGATGTGAGAGATTTATTTCCGCAGCTAAATGCAAATGAACAGGTGTGTCCTGGAATAAAGCATTCCAACAATGCATATTAATGAAACTTCATTTTTTTAAAAAGTAAAACAGTTACCAGATCTCCTCAAATTTGGTATGGATTAAAACACTTTACAGGATTTTTATGCAAATAGCAGAAATTGTCCAATCAATTCCTATTTTAATTGGGGGAGGGGGAATTGTTTAGCTGTATCATGAATCTTATACATTTTCTCTGAAGAACTTTACTTTTTCTAGGTCAGTGATGACTAACCTTTTCCAGTTGGAGTGCCCAGACCGCCCCCCCCCAAATACAATGCGTGCACCCCCTCACATTTGTGTGCAACTCTGTGCACACCCTCAACCCCTGCGCATGCACATGAGAGCCTTCAACATGTCCCACCCCCGTGCAAGTCCCTCCCGCATGTGCCCCACCCCCCGCATATGCAGAAGAGACCTGAAGACTAGCTGGCTGTTGGGAAGCATATGCACATGTGTAATGGAGTTGAACTGAGGTGACAGCTTGCATACCATCAGAGAGGGTGCTGTGTGCCACCATAGGTTTGCCATCACGGTTCTAGGTCATCGCATGAGTTTTTACTAGACATTTATCCTCAACTTCATAGTGCAGAGGAAAATTCGTAAAATTTGTTTCATAGAATTCTGAGTGGTAATTATTCTCCTAATACAATCTTACAACTAAACCCTGAAAACAACACAAATCAAAAGCTGATAGAGATAATACATCCAGATAGAAACTAAAAAAAAAAAAGGGGGGGGTGTTCATCACACATTTGAAAGTCCTTGGCAATGAGCCAAGTCTTCAAGGCCCTTTGGAACACCAGTAAAATGGGGCGGGAACATTCATATATCGTAAAGGGAATCTCATTCCAGAGGGCAAATGTTGCTACAGAGAAGACGCTTCTCTTATTTTGAGTGATTCTTTGCAAAAAAGATAATAGGGATATAGGGAACTCACTGACTCTGGGGCAGAACATTCTGTAGAACTTAGGAACATTTCATGCCCCACCCCCGTGGTCCCCTCCCCCATGGCCCTGGTGAACCTCCTTCTAGACCACAGTGAAATTGATTAATTTGATAGTGTCTGGAAGAATTTCTTCAAGCTAGAAGCAGTTTGAGGCATTCAAGAAATAGTGTTTTTGTTCTTGTTCTACTTTAGTTGAAGTTATTTTTTTAAAAGAAGAAAACTAGTGGAAAAAACATTAGCGGATTTTACAAAAAAATGTGTCCAATTTTGGAAGAGCTATTTAAAATATGAAGAAAGCATGATAATCTTAATATTTTTGTATTAATACTATGTACTTTCCAGCATACAACCTGGTACAATGTATATTTCTTTCTGGTTTCTGAAAGCAAGTACACATACATGGTGTTCTTTAGATAAATGTTTTTCTTGCTATGAATCATTAATTTCTTTTATATTGTATTGCATTCTGCATAACTGAAACCTATTTTTAACCCAAACCAGATGCCATCTGTACCTTGTAAACGATTTTCACAAGTTCCTTTGCTGTGAGAGATTTCCCAGCATTCTCATCCAGGATGTGTAGGATTTGCTGCTCACGTGCATTTCTATGTAAAATATATTCTTGAATTTTAGCTCTTGCTTCTTTTATTACTGGCCCATGTCCTATAAAGACAACAACTGATGTTTCATTAACAAAAAATTCTGGGAGAACTTACTAATTAATAGTGTGTACAGCAGTGTTTTTCAACCTTTTTTGTGCAAAGGCACACTTTTTTCATGAAAAAAATCCCGAGGCACACCACCATTAGAAAATGTTAAATTTTTTTAACTCTGTGCCTATATTGACTACATATAAAGTAATTTTCCCACGGCACACCTTACACTATGTCACGGCACACTAGTGTGCCGCGGCACAGTGGTTGAAAAACACTGGTGTACAGGATACTTTTTAAGAAGAGATAATTTGTTCATACTGCAGAGTTAACACAGGACAGCCCAACAGCTTCTAATTTTGTAACGTGTCTATTTGTTGCAGCATCTTTCCTCTGGAATGGGACGCCTAGAGACACAGATGTTCCCTCCTCCCCGACATTCAGGAAATTATTAAATGCTTTCTTCAAATTATGCCTTGATATTATAATTACAGCATAGTTCCAGGCTTTGAAGGAAGGTGAAAGATGAGACCTGCTAGATGGGTGTCCCCCCCCCCCGATTTTATGTAATTTTTGGCTACTCAAGAGTCTTCTATCTAAAAACATTTTTAATTGTAAGCCACCCACAGTCGTTGGGAATCTGGTGGTCTATATATTATGTAAACAAAAAAATGAGAATTGTGATAAAAATGCTGGATGGAATGAAAAAATTACAAGTTCAAGTCTTTGATGAATATGAAGCCAATGCTGTTACCTATGGCTTTGGTTCCATCTACATTTCATAATAATAGGTATGGGGATAGAATGGAGAACTTCTACTCCACCTGGACCATCTTGCATTCCCAGAGAAAAATACAGGATAAATAAATACAGTAAATGTATGTATTGTAAAATACGTTCAATTTGTTACATCCCTAAACAGCAGGTTGAATCTGAGAAGACTTTTGGCTTAAGTATTATTGTGATATTCCAGTTCCATGATTTCTTTCATAGATTAGTTTGGAGGTCCTGAATTCTGAATAGTTGTCCTTATGGGGAATTGGGGAGATGGGCAAAGACAGAGAATGAGTGTAAAAAACAGACATTTTAGCAGCCGAAGGACTTTTTACAAGTTCAGTAAATAGAGGATACATTTCATTTACTAGAAAGGAAACAACAAATTATATTACTATAGTCTAAAGCAAAATGAAACAGAAATAGTGTTTTATTTAAATAAAAAACATCTGAACTCTCCTCCCACAGGGACCACTTTCTATGAAGCTCCAGATGTAGATTTACAAGGTGAGAGAGTCTGAAAGCTGGAACATTTTAGCATAGAATAGTTTCTTATGGAGAAAGAAAAAATACAAAATATTTTGCAAACAGAAATCAATAAGAGACACTCATTCCTATTTCCACAGTATTCATGATTACAAAACATTGAGATAAAAAACCTCTAGGCCGCAATGCAGCGTTTGAGACACTTAATAATTATACTTGTGGCAAAGAGCTAACACAATATCAAATGTATAACTTACCTGGGTATATTAAATCAGCTTTTATACCCAGAAGTTTTTCCAATGACTTCATGTAGTCATAAAGGTCTTCAAACACTGTTGTTCCTTCTCCTAAAATACAATCACCAGAAAATATTGCATTTTCTTCTACCAGATGTAAAGCCATGTGGTCATCTGTATGTCCTGGGGTATATAATACCCTGCAGTGTGACAGAGAAGTGAAATGTGATTGTAATATTCAAGTTGTTCTTCAAGTTCTTCAAATTGAAGAAAGTTCTAACAGTGGCAAATGAAGATATTTTTAAAAAGCTCAGATCCAAAATTTAAATGAATGATCCGTATACTGTGTGGAAGCAGAGGTATGAGCAAATTTTTCTTTGTAAAAGTATTTTTAAAATAAGGACAAACTTTAACTTACCTCTAGCTTAAGATAAATTTCCTAAAGAAACCAAAGCAGATAAAGGCAGAAACAAGGAGATAAAGTCATTCCAAAAATAAAAAAATAAAAATCAACCATGAATAATTTTATGCAAATTGCCATCCACCAGAAGCACAGAAACCTGTGTACCCCTACCATGTATACAGGTAGTCCTTGATTTATAGCAGTTCATTTAGTGATTGTTCGAAGTTACAACAGCACTGAAAAAAAAGTGACTTATGACTGTTTTTCACACTTCTGGCCATTGTAGCCTCCCCCATGGTCATGTGACCAAAATTCAGCTGCTTGGCAACTGACACATGTTTATAACAGTTGCATTGTGTGACCACTTTTTGCCATCTTCAGATAAGTAAAGTCAATGCGGAAAGCCAGATTCAATTAACAGCCCTGTTACTAACTTAACAACTGCGGTGATTCATTTGTGGTCCTATGTCGCAGACTAATTATACTGAGAAAAGAACATCACTTAAAGATATTGGAGCCTGAGCATACACATAGATGGAAACCCAGGTTAGGGTTTTGAAGAAATTTCTTTTGAATATTGTGCAGAAAATATTATCAGAAACTAGTAAGAATAGTCAATATTACAGAGATAAATATATGTACTGTATGCATTAAAGATAAAGGTTTTCCCTGTACAATCATTTTCCACTCTATGGGGCAGTGCTCATCTCCATTTCCTAAAAGGGAACCACCACTGTCTGAAGACACTCTGTGGTTGCTTGGCCAGCATGACTATATGCCAAGGCTCACGGAATGCGGCTACTTCCCATGAAGTGGTAGCTATTTATCAACTTGCATTTGCATGTTTTCAAATTGCTGGATGGGCAGAAGCTGGGGCAGATAATAGGAGCTCACCCATTCATGTGGTGCTCAGGTCTCAAACCTGGTCTCTTAGCTTTCCAGCTCACAGATTCAACCTTTTTAATTGCTGAGCCATCACACCCCCTATTCATTAAAGGCTAGGCAAAACATATAATCTATCTTAACTAATCTCACAAGCCTTTTTAGTTCTGAAATGATAAAAATGAACTGTAAATGAACTGAAAAAAAAAATTGTACATGAAAAAGTTGCAAACAGCAATATGAAATGTTTACATTTACCTGAGAGTAGCTCCCTCTGTGTTTAAAACATCTCCATCTCTTAAGTACGCATACTTCTGCTTTCCTTTTATTATTTCTTCTTGATGTGGGTTACGTGGAAGCTTGCTTATGCAATATTCATAACCTAATTTAAAAATTAAACAATGCGTCATACCAGAATTTAGTTGGAAATTCATATACCCCTTTTAAAAAAAAAAGTATTTTTACATGAAATCAGAACTGAGACTTGTGGAACTTATGACTATCTCTGATCTTAAACCAACATAAAATAACTCCAAATGATTTCAAATTTTGGAAACAGGTAATGCATTTACAAGGTTGCTTCATGTTATTAGTGTTTTCTTTTTAATGATTTTTTAAAAATAAAATGGATTTATGTTATTATACAAGTGCAGATTTATCAAGGCAGAATGTATGTTCTATGCTATGCATGCTGCCTATTATTCAAATAATTGTGATAACAGCCTCACTACAGTCTAGCAAGTCCTTTACTAGACAAACAAACAAACAAACAAATGTTTCTTTTTTGGAATATCAAATTCTACAACCTTAACTGGTTCTAATGAAATAATTGTTAAAATCCATATTAGCAAACATGCATGCAAATATTAAAACAATCAATGTTCTTTATTTTGCAAAGAAGCTCCATTTCCTCCTCTCATGAAGAGATTTGAAAAGATCCATTTCTGCAGGATTTTGGAGTAGCTTAACTTGAACAAAGCCAATACAGTTGGGAAGAACCCTTGTTTTGGTGTTTGGGAGATCATTCAGCTCACCCTAGTGATAATGTAATTTAGGTTGGTCCTTACTTTTAAAGAAAAATAGACCATACACATACTTTGAGATAAAAGTCCTTCTATTTAAAATAAATGTTTGAATTTCTACATTCAAAAAAAATCAGTGAAAGTTTTAACTAATATTTATTTTAACTAATTTTTGTATACTTAAATCCACAAAACTGATGCAAATGGGTAATCAGATATAAGCTAGTATAATTATCAGTGTCTTCCCAAATCAGCAGAGAAAGAAGATGGCATCTTCAATTTTTATGAGTAAATATGAAGAACTGATTTTGCAAAAGTCGGGCAAATTTATTTAAGATAAATTTCTCAGTTTAACAGAATGGCAAATGTTATAGTTTTATAATACAGGTAGTCTCAATTTATGACCAAAATTGAGACCATAATTTATGTTGCTAACCAAAATGGTTGTTAAGTGAGTTACACTTAATGTGTCCTTTTTTGCCACAGTTGTTAAGCAAAGCATTATAGTTGTTAATTGAATCACATAGTTGTTAAGCAAATCCCAAAAGTCACCTTTTCAGTGCTGTTTTAACTTTGAAAAGTTATTAAACAAATGGTTCTAAATTACCTGTACCTGATTTTTGCCAGCTTTAATTTTGGCTAAGCATATTAACAACTGATTAATTATTCCCCACCATGTCTAAAGACAACAGTCTGTAAGTCCAATGTTTCTGACGTCCTTCCTTCTTTGCTTGTCTAGTGTATAACATTTTCTATATACCTCTAACCTGCTTTGTATACAAAGTTTGCAAATTTTAAAAACTGAAGAAAATACTTACTGGCTGGAATATTTTCACAAATATCGGATATGCCTCCAGTGTGATCATGGTGCCAGTGAGTTACTAAAATTTCCTGGATGGAAATGTTGAATTCATGGAGTGTTTTTTTCAAACAGCTTATATATTCAGGGATAGATGGCTCTCCAGTATCTATTAGGATCCTTCTATAATAATTAGGCCAAGAAAGGGGTAATTAATAAAAAATGATGCTAGCAACCTTTTGATCCAGGTTAAAAAAGTGTAATGTGACATGAAAAGAAATATAACAGCAATTAATTAATGGAATACCCTGCCTCCTAGAGTTGTGGATGCTCCATCACTGGAGGTTTTCAAAAATTGCTTGGACAACCATTTGCCTGAGATGGTATAAGACTCCTGCCTTGAGAAGTGGGCTGGACTAAAAGACCTCCAAGGTCCCTTCCAGCCCTATGATTCTACGTTCTATTTCCATATCTCAATTCTTTTGGGTAATTCATAATCCTAAAGAAAATTATAGGAGATGCAAATCAATAAATCAGATTGGTCATATAGCCCATTCCAGTTTTCACTGAGCAGCTTATATACGTTATTTTATATGAAAAATAGGCACCCAGAGTCACTTGATAGTGAGATGGGTAGCATATAAATTTAATAAATAAAATTCCATATCAGGAAAAATAAGTACACTTGTTCAAATACCCAAAAGAAAAATATTTAAGGACACATCTACTCTTAAAGCAAGATTGCGTTGCCTTTCTAAACCCAGTAAAGCTGGAGCCATAAACGTTTCAAGTGGGATGCTGTTGCAAAGTTGTGAATGCTCCAACACTGGAAGTTTTTAGAAGATGTTGGATAACCATTTGTCTGAAGTGGTGTAAGGTTTCCTGCCTAAGCAGGGGGTTAGACTAAAAGACCTCCAAGGTCCCTTCCAACTCTGTTATTCTATTCTATTCTATTCTATTCTACTCTAGTCTACTCTCATAATAATACTATGAGAAAAGAGATAATAGTAAAAAAATCATTTGGTCTATAAATCTAATCCAGTGAACAAAAGATACTTTATAACAAAATGGATCCAATATGATCCAATAAAAATGTAATAAAGAGAAATTTGTCCACAGAAGGGGAAAAGTTAGAGGAGAGCAAGAGCAAAATAAAAATTGACAAGCTGAATGAGATTCCAAGTAAGACTTATATTGCCTAAGAGGAGAACTAAATTGTAATAGCCAAGATTCCAGATTGGGCTCTGTAGACGATCCAGACATGTTCCCTAGATAGCAATCATCATGAGGTCTAGCTGCTTTAAAATAGCATATTGCCTGAGACTGCCTTTATTTCATTTATCCTGCAATAAAGGAAACCAAAATTTACCTAGTTATTCCAGTTTTAAATTCGACACAATTTTCGCGGTGAATATGACTTAGCATGCTTCATTGACTTTTTGATTGATCTGGGAAGGGATTAGTCCTTCCCTCATGGGTTCACTCCTTCCCCTTGGTCCATGGGGAATGGCCCTACTCCAGTCACTTGATCAGCATTCTCCCATATAATGGCTAACTTGCTCTTTCTAAAGTATTTGTCAGTGTTACCTACGCTCCTTATTTATATAAGTTTACTAGTGTAATTCTGAAAGCACCAGGCTTTAGGTTTAGAGCAGGGGTCTACAACCTTAAACACTCAGAGACATTTGGACCCATTTCCCACAGAAAACACTGGGAGCCACAAAATCTGGAAGGGGGTGGATGGGCCAACTTGATTCCACACTCCTACCCAGTAAGATGCCCCCCTCCCCCCCAGCCATGCCTATCCAGGTTTTGTGGCTCCCGGTGTTTTATTTTCTGAGGGAAAGGAGTATATCTCTCTGTATGTCTCTCTCTCTCTCTCTCCCTCTCTCTGTCTCTCTCTCTCATCTATCTGTCTATGCCCTACTGCCTAGCTTCACATGTCATGTGAATCCAACCACTTGGGCTATGGAGGGGGAGTGGACGTTGGCAGGCAAAGCCAAGCCTTACAGATCCATATAAAATAAGGCAACTCCAATCCGGATCCTGTCGGGGAGTCGCAGTTGTTAAGTGAATTACTGCAGTCGTTAAATTAGTAACAAAGTTGTTAAATGAATATGGCTTCCTCACTGACTTTGCCTGTCAGAAGATGGCAAAAGGTATCACATGACCCTGCAACTCTGCAACCGTCATAAATATGAATCTGTTGCCAAGCATCCAATTTTTTTTAAATAAAGTTTTTTATTAGATAAACATTAAAAACATTGGACATAGTGGGACATTTCTGGCATAAACATTTCCATATAGTGACTAGTGACAATTACATTTTATATCCATTACATAGGTGTATGTAGTCAGTCAGATTACCAAGCATCAAAATTTTGATCACATGACCACAGAGAGGTGGCAATGGTTGTAAGACCAAAAAACACTCACAGGTCACCTTTTTCAGTGCTGACTTACAAGGGGCATTAAATAAATGATGGCAAGTTGAAGACTTCCTGTAATTTAGAGTCACTTTGGGTATTTCTAAACATGCCTGTCCTCTACACCTGCAATCTCTCAATCATGGTATTTTCTGACATGGGATTAGCACCCTTTCAAAAGATTGTGAGGTTCATATTCAGAAACAGCCCAACCAAGTCCTCATAGATGTGCATCTCTTCTGTGCCTGCAATCTCTTAGTTGAGCAACTTGACTAAAAGAATCTGCCTGCACTTGTCCAGTCAGTCCCCATTAAGCATTGGCGGGTTTCCCCCTAAGGCAGTGCTTCTTCTTCTTTTTTTTAAGTTGCTAAATTTCAAAGTCAAACATTAAAACACCAACTAACCTACAAGGGAAAAGGGAATAGCAAAACAAATTAAAAGTGATTAAAAAAAACACACACACAAACATGTTTATAAAAAAGCTGACCTTGACAATTGCTGCTAACAAATCTTAAAGGTTGTCAAGTTTGAGACACTTTAATTTATGGAAAGGCAAAAGTAGAGTGTTTTTCTTAACTTGTCCGGCAAACAGCACCACTTACAGGCTTTGTCAATGAAGCCGAATAGATGTTTACAAATTTCCCTGAGCTTAAAGACTGGAGAACAGCACTTTCAATACAGCAATGGAAGAGTCCCAAGCCTGCACTTCTAGGGGAGTAAGACCCTGGAGTTAAAATAGGATTTCTGAATAGAGAAGATCGCATTGAAACGCTCCTAAATTCATTCATGGCTTTTACATTTATTTATTTACTAGATTTGTGTGCCGTTCATCTGCTCCAAAGGCGACTTTAATTACATGCATAGAATAATACGGTTAGCGCTGTCTCCACCGCCCCCAAATGTTTATGGATTTGCCTTCTCCCGCCACCAAGCTATCCCAGTACTACCTGTACAATAAAGAGGAATCGTATGAATTAATACTCAGAGCAGCGCGTGAAAAGCAGGTCGCACTAGGAATTCCCGGGCAGCCCTCAAGTCTCGCTTTGCTAAACGGAACGGAAGGCTCATGCGAAGAAAGCGCTTTACCCACGGGAGCCCCGAGCCAACAGCTCCGAGGCACCTGTCCCTTGCCCGAGCTGCTTCCCACCTACCTGGGCCCGGTTCCCACCAAGTAGGTGTTGGTCCCCTGGAGAGTCATGGGCCCCGGATTACAGCCTAGGACGCGGATCACACGCGTCGACAGCTGCTCCACTTTGGGCAGCACCGACAACATCTTCGCAGCCACCTTCGCCCGCGGCCAGCCTGAAAAGACGGGCAAAAAGAGAGAAAGAGCGAGAGCGCGCAAAGAACATAGAGATAGGAAAAAGTGTAGAGCGACAACTTTGGAGACTTTACTTGTTGACTTTCTTTTAACGCACCACTGAGTATAATTTTATTTCCTACGCTCTTCTTTCCCCTTCCCTGGTTAGAATATGTTGGCGCACGAAGAAATCCAGAGTTTTTAAAGAGCGCGTCCAGGTTCACACATTGTGCTGAACCTTGCAAGGAAACGGAAGATAGCGGGAAATGCAAAGAAAGAGTTAACGCGATACTTCCTTAAAAGCAAAGTGGGCAGAACTTGGATAGAAATCGGGAATCCCGAGGAGGAGCCTCCCAGACCAGCTGGGGAGAGAAGGGGAAGGCTCAGAAGCAGAGCCAGTATGTAGAAGAGATAAGAGAGAAGCGCTTTTAGCAATCATAGGAGAAGTTTGTTTCTAAAATATGTATGTCAGAAACAATAAATTTCCTACATTATCTATTCTATAATATAATTATTGAATTAAAATTTTAATTGTAATCAGCTGGTCTTCTGGCTAAATAAATATAAGTTCCCCATAGGGTATTATGCAAACGTATTAATTCACTTTATAGTTTACATCTGTGTGGTTTGCCTGATAAAATTAAGGTGACCAGATTTTCAGATTGGTAAAGAGGGACACCTTTGACCGGGGGGGGGGGGGGGGGGAGGGGGGAAGGGCTTGATCAAAAATTTTATACGGAGAAACAAAAATTTTCATATAACGCAAAAATAGTATTGTAATTTTTTGTATTTCAACGTAACTACAATTTACAAATATAAATTGTAACTCTTGCCAAACATCAAAATTTTGATCACGTGACCATGTGGATGCTGCAACGGTCGCTAAGTGTGAAAATGGTCACTAAGTGTGAAAAATGGTCATCAGTCACTTTTTTCAATGCCATTGTAACTTTGGTCACTATACCACCTTTCTTGCCACAGTTCTTAAGTGAATAACTGCAGCTGGTATTTTGTATTTTGGATAGAATCTTTTTTTAAATAGTCTAAGACAATTTAAAAAAAGAATCCACACAGAATAAAACTATTAAAAAAAAAAACCAATGCACAATAAATAAAATATTATTTTAAAATACATTAAAAAATAAAAGAAAAAAACCCAGCTCACTTACCAGCAGGCACAAGTGAGCACTCCAAGTCAATCCAGAATGATATAGATGTTAATACAAAGAACTGAGCAAATTAAAATGGTGAAATTAGTAAGGGAAATATTTTTCAAAGAAACTTTGCCACCATTTTTTCCACATGAGCCGACCTCCAACCTCCGTGCCCCTCCCCTCCAGAAAATCCAGAAAGTAACACTCGCAGCTTCTGTAGCCAAGTATTTCCTGCAGCTCTATGGTACTTGCTCATTTTTTCTTATAAAAGGAGGTAAAAGGGGCGGGGGGGGGCGTTTTATTGCTTTAACGTTTTAATATCTTCAATAAAAGTACTGAGAGAGAGAGAGGGATTAGACAGGGTGTCTTTTGTCTTGCCCCAGTTAGGATTTCTTAAGCAAATCCACAGGGCTTTCAACATGAAGCCAGAAAATCAGGACTTTTTAAAAACGCCCCGGGACACAGGGCCAATTCCCTCACATGCAGTGATTTTGCCCCTTTTTATGGATACAGTGGTACATTTTTCCATGCCAAACTGCATTGAAATATCGGTGCTGAATACTCGGACTGTGTTTGCCAATGATTGGATTTCTATTTCTGACTTTCCATAGAGTTTCAAATCATCCATATATAGTAAATGCGAAATTTTTTCAGCTTCTTTGGCTTTTTGGTAGCCTAATTTCATTTTTTTAAAGATTACTGATAGTGGGATCATTGCGATGATGAAGAGAAGAGGTGAAAGTGAATCACCCTGGAAAATTCCTCGCTTGATATTAACTTTTAATTATTAAATAATAATTATTATTATTATTAATAATAATAATAATAAAATTATATGTATGTATGTATGTATGTATGTATGCAAGTAGAAAAATAGGAACAAGCTTTTATGGTGGGAAGGTGTGCGCCTTTGGCGTCTAGTCATGTCAGCCACATGACGGAGACATCTTCAGACAGCGCTGGCTATTTGGCTTTGAAATGGAGATTAGCACCGTCCCCTAGAGTAGGGAATGACTAGCACATATGTGTGAGGGGAACCTTTACCTCTACATACATACATACATACATACATACATACATACATACATACATACATGCATAATGCAATTTTATTGCTATAATAAAAATTATATGCTATATTCTTTGCTCATTTCTTGCAGCATGGAGGGAAGCAGGGAAAGGGGGAGGGGGGAGGGAGGGAGAGGGAGGGAAGGAGGGAGAGAGAGTGGGGCAACCTAACATTTGACAGGGAGCTGCTAGGTAAAATTGAAACTACTGAATCTGAGGTACAAAAGCTACATATTCTTGTTGAAGGCAAAACATTAAACTAACTGAATTCTAAAACATCTGGATGGTGTTCCAGTTTCCCACCCAGATGGAGATAGTTCATTTCCATATCTGATAGCCCTCATAAAAGGAGTTTGTGGAGAATTTCATGGAAGGAACCCCTTTGCTATGGTCATTTCCATCTAGCTGGATATTTTGGTTACCCTCAAGTTGTTTTATAAATCAGTTGCCATAAGATCCCATTTAAATCACCATAATCAATAAGGACTGCAAATGTTGTGGGATTCAACACTTCAACAATTTCCAGTTTCTTTACTGTTTTTAATCTTTATTGCTTAGAATAGAGATTGGGAAAATGTCTAATCTCTGTAACTATTAAGGAATTTCAATTCCCAGAAGATCCTTAACTGGCAGAGATAGAAGATACTAAGGGATATAGTTCAGTGATTTTTTTTCAAGGGTCTTCCACAGTTTATGGTGAGGATAAAACTCACTGAGAGCAAAGCTGAAATATGTATGCTGCTTGGGCTCATGGTAATTAAATAATTTGCATAAATGAATAAAAACAATGTTTTAGCTCTGCAAACATTATTGTGCAGGATATTGAAAAAACATATCCTTGAGAACACATTTTGTCTGTAGATGGCAGTAACGGCACTGAAGATTACAAATTGTCATAATAAAATTTGTAGGGAAAATGCCCCCAATATTGTATCTGTGCAAAGCAAATGATCAAATTTTCAGGGTATACTTAAGTATGTAATATTGTGTGTAGTTAAGTTTATATGATGATTCTTTTTGGATTTTATAATACTGAAACATTAATAGATTTGTAGTATTTCTTTTCAAAGATCTACTGGCAATCTACTCACCCCAACTTTAAATAATACTAAAGTCAGCAAAGGCATTTGTTACTTTTTCACTGCATAGTGAGATGGCTACATTACAGTGCAACCTATCCTTGAACTAAGAAATAAATTATTTTGCTCTATTGGCCAAGCCCTATTTTCTCTAAAGAATGGAACAGGAGACTGTTGTTATTCTTGCATTTTTAAATGTTGTGATGAATGTTGTGTTTTACCGCTAATTATTTTTACTCACATTTTCTTTTTGTGTTTTGTCCTGCACTCCCCTCCCCTATTATTGTAAGCCGGCCTGAGTCCCCTCAGGGAAAAGGGCGGCCTATAAATGTTTAATAAAACTAAAAAAACTAAACTAAACTAAATCCTGGACAAATTAAGGAAATTGACTGATGGGTTTTTCTTGAGTTTGTTTCCACTAAAAGTTACCTTGCCAGGAAGGAAGGGAACAACAAACTAAATCCTTAAAAATGGGTGAGATGGGTCTAACTGTCTTCCTGATTAGGTAGAACAATCAATCAGTGGAACGATTTGTTTCCAGAAGTTGTGGGTGCTCTGCATTGGAGGTTTTCAAGAAGAGATTGGAAGATTCAGATCTATCTGAAATGGTTTCCTGTCTGAGCAGGAGGTTGGATTAGAAGATCTCCAAGGTCCCTTCCAACTTTGTTATTATGGTAGGTATGTATGACCAAGTAAATCTACCTGTAAAGTTGACTGGTGTCAGGTATGGAATGTAACTGGTCAGCAGAGCATTTCGGAACATAAGCTGTTTTGAAATAATAGTAAATCCATGTTAAACAATAATTTGATGATAGGTCACGAGGTTGGAGGAAGGATAATAAGAATGAGGTGCCTTCTCTCATGTCACTCTGCCCCATGCCTCTGACTTATCAACCTGGCTAACAGCTGTGGAAAAGAGAGATATATGGGATGAAAAGATGGAAGCTCTGTCCTTTAATGGCAGGGAAAATTTATTAATTATATGACTTCTACACTGTCTTCTGCACTGTACCATCTGACTCTAAATCATCTATAGCCACAAATATAAAAATCAGCAAATACAAATAATATTTAATATATAAATCTAACATGAACATAGCAATACACATCTCACTTACTTTGGCTATGTCATGTGGGGGAATTCACTGGACAAAGCAATTATGTCCAATTATGTTCGGAAGAGTTAGCAAAAAAAAGGAAACCAGGTCATCAAAGAACACGGGACTGAACAATATAAGAAAGAACACAGTGGCTGGACACCAGTCAGAACATAGAGAACTCAAAGAAATAATGTAAGACAGAAGATGTGGTGAGACCTGGCCCATAGAATTGCCAATATTCAGAGGTGACTGAATGCATAATATCAGCAGCAGCAGCAATATATATTTATACTATAATATACATACTAAGTATAAGGTAATCCATCATTCATGATCTCAGCGTGTACCTGTCTAGTGAACAGTCTTCAAAGACCTTCTGAAAAAATTAGGATTTATTAATTGGAAAAGGACTATTCTTGCTTTGGGTAGAAAACTAAAACAATAAGAGGGAAGACCCAAAGAAAAGTTATTTGCTCCCTCTGGTTGAATGTCTTATTGTTGCAGCAGATTGAGGTTTGTAATCTACTTACGAAAGACCAGGACTTGAGACCACGAAGGTGAGAGAAACAGGTTTATTGGATGCATCGAGTTCAGCGTGTTCACACACCAAAATCTGAACTGCCTGGGCTCTGCCCAGGAGGCTACTTTTATGCCGTGTTCCACACTGTGCATTCTCAAGGCATTTCCATACACGAGACAAGCATGACATTTCAAAAAGGGTAAGTTCATTTGGAATGTTACAGAGAGGTACATAGGAAAAATACAAGAAAGAGCAGTTCCTATAATGTCTTAAGCTGTCAGCAGTTTTTACCTCTGTTCTATCTCTCACCCACGTCTGGCTTCCTGTGCCCCTCCTTTACAGAGTCTTGCCACACTGTTCAGCCCTATTTTTAATACTTATGAGGAAGTTGGGGAGAAAGTTTACTCCAGCTAAAAGTCAACTTTGGGACTCCAGGGCACTAGAATGAAAAGCCAAACTAATATGAATTTATAAGGTCCATTCTATTAAGACCACCTAACCTGGCCAGCCACTGGTGGGTTTACCTGTGCAACCCCTCCTGCATCATTCCCCCCTATTGAAGCTTCACCCAATCCTAAGATTACTCTGTAGTTTCATAAATGGCAGGTTCCTCTCCATTAAGCATGACCCCAACATATTTGCTCGAGCGTCCTTCTTCTGAGCGTCCCACCAGGGCCAGGATCTTTGCAGTAGCCCATTTCTCCATCAAGAGGAGTAAGGAGTTTGTGATAGTGCGGACAAAGTTTGGCAGAAGGCAGGGGATGATTACACAGCCTGCTGCGATCAGGCCAATCAAGGCAATGATGTCCTGCAACTCTGGCAATTTTGGGAACCAGGAGTTAAAAGTGGAGGTTAAATTAAATCCTTTCCATTCCTGCCCTGGGAAATGAGTGAGTTGCCCTATTTCTGTGGTGAGCTGCTTAATGACACTTCCAGTCACATCAATTTGAAGGCAGCAATTTAACAAGTTGAACTTCCCACAGACCCTCCTTCCCTTGCGTGGAGGTAATCAAGAGCCAATCAATTTTGGTACACTGCAGTACAGAGTTTGTCAGTGGCAGTGGAGAGGATATTCAAAGATTTATTAATCCTTTCCCCAGCCAAGTCCAATACAGCCTGCAATCGCATGATTCGGTTGATCATGTAAATGGGGTGCGGTAACCCCAAGACCCATCCTCTGCCCAAGTGGCCCTCCCATAGGTGCATACGATTCTCTCTGAGTTCCACATGTCGGATTTCTCGTATTCAGCCAGTTCCTTACAAGGAAAGTTAGAGAAGGCTGTGTCCACCTCCCTCTTCTGACGGGTGGGGCCCACTGAGTCATACACCGGGATCCCTAGCACCTGTCGTGATTGGATGGGCATTGAGTGCATTCCAATGGAGAGGGGGTAATGTCCACTCGTGTGCCCTTGGTTTCCTTGGGGCTCCCTTTTCCCTCCCTTGTGGGCCACCCCTCCCACCCTCCTGAGGGGTGCGTATGGGATGGGGGTTCCTACCCTGTTGTAGGAGTGGCTCCAGAACCACCATTCCCTTTCCCTGTGTGTTTAGGGTGGCTATAGCTGTTCTGCTGAGGGTCTTGTCAAGTGTCCCCACATGGCATTGATATGTTTCCAAGTAGTTGGATTGGGTTATCCAGACCTCCAGGCAACTGGCTTTAGCACTATTGTTGCGTGTTACACCTATGTGCCAGTACTTACTCAGATCTTGTGCATTCATGCTTGACAGATTCTCATCCTCTGACCACCATTGCAGCAACCACTGATTCCCTACATCCCCAATAAGCTGACAAGTTATCTCCACTATTATGGGAATCTGGTCATAAGTTATGTCATATTCCATTTTTCAGACTGAAATCAAGGGGTGCCCGCTTCACCTGAGCCCTTGTCCTTTCTGGAAAGGGGTCTGGGAAGGGTCTCTGAATGGGCTTTTTGCGATGGCACCTAATGGTCAAATTGTATCATTTGTTTGGTGCCCAAGTTGTGACATTGGGGTTCACTCGGCACTGCCAATAGTTCCCTGTCTCCTCTGAACAGGGGGATAGCCCCTCCTCCGGATGGCAATTTAATAACCAGCGTTCGTTATACATAAAATGCAGTCCCTGTTCACCCTGATAAAAGCAGTCTTTGTAAAGGGGGAAAGGGCCCTGAACCCATTTCTTCTAGCATTGGCTCAGAAGTTACCAGTGGAGGGGAGTCATTTGTAGAGGTGAGGGGCCTATCCTCTGGTTGTTGGGGAGTACCCTCATTCCCCCCTGTAGGAAAGGATGGAGCAGGAGAGGGGGTTGGGTCCTCGTAATCATTTGGAACCTCCCACACCACCAGTGGGGCCTCACCCTTTGCACTGGCCAGGATTGCCTGATAGACATAAAGAGAATCAATGAGAAAAGAAATGAATAGGAGAAAAACCACGATCAGAACTGCTGGCATCAGGCCTCTCCTAATGCACGCAGTTTGGCGTAGACGCTAGCCAGTCTCCATGGTTGTGTCTGGGCGTTGGACGGGGGCGGAGTTTCCACAGTAGGCGCGGTATGTTGCCCGTGCGATGGACGTCAGCATCCCGAATGACGCCTGCAGGGGGCGCTGGTTCTGCACCACCTGTTTGTAAAGCGACAGCTTCCCATGTGTCCGCAGAAGAGGTGGCGTTCCTCCTGGTGCTTCTGGAACGTGAGGCACAGAGGCTCTGCGGGTCACTGGAGGCCTCCCAGTAAGCTTTCGCAGCCAATTTAAAACGGGTCCAGTGACTCCAAGGCCTAATTTCAGCTACCTTAACAACAAGGGAAGAAAAAACAACAACAGTATACCGCCCACACCATTTAGGGCCCAATAGTTCCTTCTACCAGTCCTTCACCCAGACTTCCTCTCCTGGGTGGAAGTTGTGGACTGGAGTTACAATTACATGAGAACGACAAGACAGAACATTTTTTTTGCAATTGGTGGACTATGGCATTCAGGGCTTGCAACTGTTTGAGCTTCACCATGTCTGCACCTTGGGGGTGGGTAACACCTGTGGGCCAAGCAAATTAGGAACCCTCCCATACAACAATTCAAACGGCGAGACGGCCAACTCCTTGGTGGGAGCGCACCTCTTTGCCAGCAACGCCATGCTGTGGGCATCCGGCCATTTGAGATGGGTTTCGTGACAAATTTTGGCCAACTTATCCTCTATGGTGTGATCTGCCCTCTTGACCTTCCCACCTGAACTGGGCCTTGGCGTAGGTTATTAGCAGCACATACCTGACATTGAGAGCAAACAGCAGCTGCCAGGCTAGACAAATTGTTTTTTTTTTTAAAAAAAATATTTTATTCATTTTCACATTCCATTTTGCAATCACTTATATACAGGGTATTTGCTATAAGAAAAGAAAAAGATAAAAAAAAAACAAAAAAAAAACAAAAAAAAAAAGAAAACACAACTCATCATTCACAACCCCACCTGACACTTCCATCCTCCATACACCCCATCTACCCCCTCCAACTTTCCTTTCTCCCTCTAACACTCCCCTCCTACTTCCCTTTCCCCTCAAACCTTCCTTCTCCCCTTACTCCCAACACGCCCTCCTTACATTCCCCTTACTCCTTCCTTACTCCTCCCTCTTCTTTCCCTCTACCTCCCTCCTTGGTGTATGCCTTTATTCAAGTGTTGTTTAATCTGATAAAAAGTAAAATAAACCAAGGAAAAAAAATATAAAGAAAGAAAAGAGAAAAAAAAAGAGAAAAAAAAAACAACAGTATATAAGTACATTCTTGTTCTTATTGAGACTATGTTAACACCCACCCACCCACCCCCCATAAATCCCCATCCCTAATCCTCCCGACTTCCCAGGGCCCACACCTGGCACTGCCTTCTGTCTAAAGTATCTTGTGTACGTATGGATTAAAAATAAAAGTAATATATTAAAGGAAAGAAAAACAAGAAAAAAGAAAGAAAAGAAAAAAGAAAAGAGAAAAAAGAAAAAGGAAAAAAAAAGAAAAAGAACTCTTTGTGTTGAGCTCAGCCCCCCATCTTTATCTATGCTTAAATAGTGTAAGTCATTCTATCTATATTTTATTCTCGTCTCTTACTTCTTTGTTATTTACCCCAACCTCCTGTAGACTCTCCCGTTCCTCTTCCTTAACCTTGTATTCAGATAAACATTTATACAAATTTGTGTAGGCATCAATATACAGTCTAGCTCAAAAATAATCCCTTCCGGTAAAATTTAAGCAATGTGGATCATGCCACATATTCAAATATTACTTTACAGAAGAATAATCAAACTTTCCCTTCTAATAGAATTTAAACAGCGTAAATAATCTTTCTTAACCTTATTTTCAAACAGTAATTCAAAATAATCTAACCAAACTTTCCCTTCTTAGTAAAGTTTAAGCAGCGTGGATCAAGTATTACTTTACACAAAAATCAGTTTACATTCTATCTTAAGATGATCCCAACCGGCCTTCTCTTCTAATAGGATTTAAACAACGTAAATCATTCCGCATGCATTTTACCCTCATCCCTTGCTTGTCTGATATTTACCACTATCAAATTTATGCAGACATTAGTTTAAGATCTAGCTCAAAGTAATTTCACCCAACTTTCCCTTCTAATAAGAATTAAATAGCATGGATCATTCCACATATTCAAATAATACTTTCAACAAGAGTCAGTTAACCTTCTGTTTTAAAGTAATCCCTTCTAACAGAATTTAAACAACATAAATCATTCCGCATTCATTTTACATATATACAATCAATATCACCCCACCAATAAGTTCCGCTTTTTCTACCGGAGAGAGGTCGCAAACCCCCATTCAGTCCACAACTTTGGCAAATATTTTAAAATGTCTAAATCCTCGATCTCCACTTTTCTGCTTCTCCGAGGGAGGAAAGGCTACCCCCTCCATCTTGCAACCACGCGGCCTGCCACTTGCCTTCTCCTTCAGCTTGTCTCTCCTCTTTTCCAAGTGAATCAGGAAGTCCCGCCTTCAAAGTCTTGTAATAGAAATCTCGAGCCTCCGAAACAGAGTTAAGACGAAGTCTTTGATTCTCAAATGTGACCGTAATGCCGGCTGGGGCCTCCCATCTATATTGAATCTGTTGATTTCTAAGCTCTTTAGTTAAAAAAGCATAGTCTCTTCTTGCTCTCAACATCTGGAAAGGTATTTCTTTGAAGACAATCAAGTCCTGGTCATCAACTCGCAGACTGTTATTATGAAACTTTTGCATAATCGCGTTTCTGGATTCTTTTGTGGAGAAATATATAATTATGTCCCTCGGGAGCTGTCGCTGTTCCGCTACCAACGAGTTCTGGCGATAGATTTTCCGAATCTGCCAATCAAAGTTAAGTCCCGGGCTTCCCACCGCATGGCTGAAGGCTTCAACAAAGGTCTGTTTCAGATTCTCTCGCTCCTTTTCGCGGAGTCCTCTGACTCTTATTGCAAATGCCTTCCTATTAAAATTTATCATCACGAGCTGTTCTTCAGTGTCTCTAATTTTTTGTTGTAATATTTGAATATTAGTAGTCAAATTAAAATTAGCCTCCTCCAAGCTTTCCAATTTATTCTCTATTCAGCAGAATAATCTGACAGGGCAGACACGGCTGCAAACGTATTCGCCTTCATTTGGTCAATTTTAGACTGTAAATCATCATATAGCTCCAATACAAATTCCTTGATTTCTTGTTTAAAATCATTAAGCATTTGAAAGAAAAATTCCTGTGTTAAAAATTCTCCAGTAGAGGGCGTAGGAGACAAGGGCTGCGATTCCAGTATAAATTCTTTAGATTCTTTAGGCACATTTGTAGAGAGACGCTTCGATTTTGACCTGGGTGCCATAATAAATAAACAAATAAACAGCGCTTTCGCTCCCCTCTGTTTCAAAAAAAAAAAGAGTTTATTTTGTTAAGGAGCGGTCTGCAGGAAGGTAAAACCGGCTAAGTACATCCCCTATCAGTCACCAACGGAGAGAAATCGCCATTTTGAAGTCCGTTTAAACAAAGAAGCCTCTAAGACAAATGGTGCTGGTATTTAAGATAGTAATAAAAGCATAAATCTCACAGGAGTGGGACCCGCCCGTATTAATCCTGGCTTGAAACAACTTTGCTTTGTCCTGGGGGGGGGGGGCTCGCCTGTCTGGGGCTGCAAAAAAAGGCAGCTGAGAAGAACTGGCTGGAGATAAAAGCTCCGCTCACGCTGGGTCTAATCTCTGTCCACAGCCAAAAAAAAGAGAAAGGCTGTGGATTACGAATAGACCCTAGCACACAGAGCTACTCCCTGCCCCTTTCTTAGCCAAAAAGGGGTGATATCTATGATCTTATTTAGATATACAGACCAGATCTCTGAGAGGAGCTCGGTTGAGCCCTCCTCGGCAACAGGCTCCGCCCCCCGGATCCACTAGACAAATTGTTGATATAGACCTCCCTGAGTCAAGGCTTTTTTTTTTTTTAAGCCATTTTTTCCTAAGTGCAAATGCTTATGCAGGGAGGAGACAGCGTCCCATGCCAACTGTTGAGGAACGAACACCCTTTTGTCCGGCAGAACCCACCACCCATCTAGTAGTTCCACCCCTATTGCTTCAGTTTGTTGGGTTCCTGAGTGACTATACTATGGGGGTTGTTCTTTCTGGGCCGGGGTCCACAGAGTGAGGCAGGTGGCCTGTAGAGAAGGGGGATCCAAAGCCGCTGCTCTGGCAACTTGATCAGCTTTGTTGTTTTCTCTTTCAGCTGTTGAAACCTCTTTTTTGATGACCCCGTACATGCATAATGGCAACTCGTTTGGGGGCCCATACCCTGTCCAGCAGACGCATAATTTGGGCCATATTTGATGTCCTTTCCTCCAGCTGTGATGAGGCCTTTTTCCTTATATAAAGCTCCATGGACTTGGACGGTTAGGAAGGCATATTTGGAATCTGTGTAAATGTTGACTTGTAGATCTCGTGCCAATTCCAAAGCCTTGTGAGGGCATGTAGTTCTGCCAAGTGGGCACTGGTTCCTGGTGGTAGGGGCATGGCTTCCCACACATCATCAAGGGTGACCACAGCATAAGCTGCCTTTCACACGCCCTCATGTAGAAAGCTGGTTCCATCTGTAAAAAAGGGTTGCATCTGGGTTGGAGAGGGGTTCATCCTTCAAATCTGGGCGACTGGCATAGGTTTCTTCAATCGTTTGTAAGCAATCATGTGTGATTTCAGAGTCTGGTTCAGGCAATAAGGTTGCTGGATTCAAAGCATAGATTGGACAAGCTTGATGAGGGGGTTATGTGTAATAAGCCCCTGGTATTGTTGTCCAAAGATGAGCTTATTGGCTTCCTGAGTAAGTAGGGCAGTTCCTGTCACAGCCTTGAGACAGGCTGGCCACCCTTTGGCCACCTGACCCAGCTGTTTGGACAAATATGCAACCGGACGATACCATGTTCCCAACTTTTGGGTCAGTACCCCAAGGCCATATTCTGCTTAATGTCCACAAACAACTGAAAAGGCCTGTCAAGTCAGGAAACTAGGAGCCTGAGTCACAGCATGCTTCAATTCCAAAAAGCTGTTCTGTTCCTTTTCCTCCCACCTCAAGGGTTCCTTTTCATTCCCCTTGGTAGCTTCATAGAGTGGCTTTGTTAACAATACGAAGTTGAGAATCCAAATGCGGCAAAACCCAGCTGCTTCCCAAAAAGCCCCTTAATTCCTTCCTATTTCGTGGGGCTGACAATTGGCAAATGGCCTCCTTCCTTTCATGGCCCTGCTGGATGTCATAGCCCAAATACCTAACTTCCAATTGGACTATTGGGCTTTGGTCCGAGAGGCCTTGTAGCCTTTCTCCTGTTGAAGGAGCAGTAGGGCTGCTGCATTGGCATGACAGGCTTCCTCTGTCTGGCCTGTGACCAACAAGTCAGCTACATCTTGCAAAACCACATCAGGTGGGGCAATGTCTAAAAGTTCCAAATCCATGGCTAATGCAGCTCCAAATAAGGTGGGGGAGTTTTTTCAAAGCCTTGATGCAAGCGTGTCCAAGCATATTGCTGCTTTCTGCCTGTGACTGGGCATTCGAAGGCAAACAAATGCTGGCTTTTCTGATGGATGGGGATTGCAAAGAAAGCATCCTTTGAATCAATGACTGAAAACCATTTCACCTCTGCATGCCGTTGAAGGGCCTCCTGTGAGATTCACGTCTCCTGGGGCAGCTTGGTAGGGGGGGGGATCCTAGGGCGGTCATCTTCCCTTTCCTCAGGGGGTGGAGCCCAGTCCCGGTTGGGGCACTCTCCTTTTCAGTGGCCATGTTCGTAACAGATGGCACATCGGTTCTGTCCCAAGGGTGGGGCCCTGTCCCCCTCCCTAATTCCTCTTCTCCCTCCTGGCATGGTCATAACTGCCGTGAGCAGTTCTGCTTTTTTTTCTGCATCTTTTGATTTTTTTTTCTTTTCCTCCAACAAGTCCCTATTGACGAAAGTTTTTCTAGCTACTTCCATAAGCTCGTTGAGGGGCTTCCCCAGTGCCCCTTCCAGCTTCTGCAGCTTGTCTGATGTCAGGGGCTGACTGAGAAATAAAGGCCATAGCCAGCATCCGAGCATTTTCAGGAAGGTAGTGGTTAGCATAAAAAAAGCCTCAGGGCTTTCGGCAGAGTTTAGACATATTGGTGGTTGGCTTCCCTCCCAGCCGGACAGCCCTTACAATTAACTGTTGAGGATTACGTAGCAGAGTCAGCTGATGGGGGTCATAGGGGCTCCATCTCGGGTCCCTTGAAGGGAAGCGTTGCTCAGTAAAGTCAGCCAGATTGGTGTGAGCAGGGACATCAGGTTTTAGAATGTTAGACACTGCAATTCTAATCTTCTCCCTCTCTTCAGACTGCTCTATCTCCTCTTCCTTCTTCTCCAAAAATTCTGGTGAGCTCAGAGGGTCCCCATCCCCTGTCCCTCTGACAGGACTTTCTTCTGACATCATAGAGGTCACAACGTCCAGCCCTCACTCTATCCACCCCACAGATGCTCGGCTTGTTGATGCCCTCAAGTCTCTTGAGCTACTAGGTGTAGCCCCCCTTGGCATGGTCAGGGTGAGGGTCGTGGTGATCCTCTTCCTCTTCTGGCAACTCTTCTGGGGCACTAGCTAGGATTGGTGGTCTTTGCTTGGGACATTTGGGGTGTGCAACCCGAACAACCATAAGAATACACTGTTGGTCTTTGCATTTGTTTTTTTTTAGCCAAGCTGTGTCCTCAACAAATTGTACCACACGTCAATATACGGGGCCTGATCCGGATGTCCTACATCAGGATCAAACACTAACCTATGGACATTCAAAGCTATGTTGGGATCAAAAGTGCCTTTGTTGGGCCACCCAAAACCAAAAGTGGGCCATTCAGATTCACAAAACTTTTTAAGCTCATGCCTGCTTCACTCAATGCCATAATCCTGAGTCATATATCCTTCTTTAAAATGATTTAACATACATTGTAAGGGGGTCAAGGGAACACTGCTGCTCCCCACCCATGGTCCTCCCAGGGCACCAAACAACAAAGATTTCGCAATCACCCCACACAGGCTCTGACCCAGGGTACCAGATGGACACGGCCACCATAGGGAAATGCAGTAGCCCCCCCCTCAATCACACACACACACATACACTAAACAATCCACCCCCAAAACCTTCCACCTAGTGAGGGAGATCAGGCCTCACCTCCGGCTCAACAAGGAGTCCAGGCCTAAATAGGGTTCCCCACAGTACTTGCCTCATGTACTTGGCTACCCTCCTGCGATGCTGGCCAGCCTTCAGGTGCCTGGTCTCTGGTCCTTCTCTGGTGGTTCTTGGAATCACCAACCGCTGCTGCCAGAGCCCTCTGTCGCTGGGAAGTCCCTCGGATCAAGGGTCCGTTGGCGCCAGGGAGGTTCCCCCTGACAGGATGAGCCCCGACACTGGGGTGGACGTTCCAGAGGGTCCCAAAGACCCCTCAACTCCTGGCTGGCTCGCCAAAAATGTTGCAGTAGATTGAGGTTTGTAATCTACTTACGAAAGACCAGGACTTGAGACCACGAAGGTGAGAGAAACAGGTTTATTGGATGCATCGAGTTCAGCGTGTTTACACACCAAAATCTGAACTGCCTGGGCTCTGCCCAGGAGGCTACTTTTATGCCGTGTTCCACACTGTGCATTCTCAAGGTGTTTCCATACACGAGAAAAACATGACATTTCAAAAAGGGGAAGTTCATTTGGAATGTTACAGAGAGGTACATAGGAAAAATACAAGAAAGAGCAGTTCCTATAATGTCTTAAGCTGTCAGCAATTTTTACCTCTGTTCTATCTCTCACCCACGTCTGGCTTCCTGTGCCCCTCCTTTACAGAGTCTTGCCACACTGTTCAGCCCTATTTTTAATACTTATGAGGAAGTTGGGGAAAAAGTTTACTCCAGCTAAAAGTCAACTTTGGGACTCCAGGGCACTAGAATGAAAAGCCAAACTAATATGAATTTATAAGGTCCATTCTATTAAGACCACCTAACCTGGCCAGCCACTGGTGGGTTTACCTGTGCAACCCCTCCTGCATCATTATAAATGTGTGCCTTCAGAAGACATTTTGTATATATTGAACAGACAGGTTCTGGTCAGAAAAAACAGTCTTGAAGATAGCAGATTCCCAGTCGTATAGGGATTTATGGTAAGAACCAGCATATTAAAATACATTTGAAAACAAACTTGAAGCTAGTGCAGCACCTGTAGCAGTGGGTCTATTGCAAAAATAAGAAGTTCAGTTCATAACAGGGGTGGGTTCCTGCCAGTTCTAACCTCTTCTATAGAAGAGGTTCAACAAATCTACAATGCTGTTTAGAATCGGTTCCAGCTCCCTCCCCCCGCCCGTCCAAACATCATCAAGATGAAGAGCAAGAGGAGGAATTCTGGGAGTTGAATTCCACAAGTCTTAAAGCTGTCAAGTTTGAACACCCCTGGGTTTTTTTCTAAAGGGTTAGGGGTGCAAGGGTCTTGTAACTTGACAGTTTTAAGACTTGCACACTTCAATACCGAAGTTCCTGAGCCAACATGACTGGAGGAGGAATTCTGGGAATTGAAGTCCACAAGTCTTAAAGCTGTCAAGTTTGAACACCCCTGGGTTTTTTTTCTAAAGGGTTAGGGGTGCAAGGATCTTGTAACTTGACAGCTTTAAGACTTGCGTGCTTCAAATGCCAGAGTTTCTGAGCCAACATTTTGGTTGCTAAGCAAGAACGTTGTTAAGTGAGTTTCACCACATTTTACAAGTTGGCCACGCCCACCCAGTCACATGCCTGGCAAGCACACCCAGTCACATGCCTGGCAAGCCACTCCCACAAAGTAGGCCACACCTACAGAAGAGGTTGTAAAAAATTTTAAAACCCACAACTGGGTGGGTTTCACATGTACATGTACAATCATATTTTACACTATCTGAAGTCTCTGAGTGACTTAGGGCATATTACAGTAATTCAGGAGAGAGTTGACAAGAATGATTAGGGATCTGGAGGCTAAAACATATGAACGGTTGTGGGAACTGGGTATGTCGAGTTTAATGACAAGAAAGACTAGGGGTGACATGATAACAGATATCTCAGGGGTTGCTACAAAGAAGAGGGAGTCAAACTATTCTCCAAAGCACCTGAGGGTAGAAAAAGAAGCAATGGGTGGAAACTAATCAAGGAGAGAAGCAACTTAGAACTAAGGAGAAATTTCCTGACAGTTGGAATTATTAATCAATTGAATAACTTGCCTCCAGAAGTTGTGAATGCTGCAACACTGGACGTTTTAAAGAAGATGTTGGATATCCATTTGTCTGAAGTGGTGTAGGGATCTTAACCAGACAGATGGGGCTTCGCTGATAACGGATAAGAGCCTGTGGCCTAATGGCTAAGATCTCTGCCTAGTGTGCCTAGTATGCCATATAGCCCAGGTTCAAATCCCAGTAAGGGTATAGCTAGCTGATGAGAGCTAAATAGCTTGAAATAGATCTATACTAGTCTCCCTTTATTTATTTATCAGCACAAATAAAAAACAAAACAAAAACAACAACAACAACAACAACAACACACACACACACACACACACACACACACACATATATATATAGGTCTCTAGTTGTTCGGGTTTTCTCCCGCGTAGAATTGGAGATGTCTTGGCGATGTTTCGACGAAGTCTCATTCGTCATCTTCAGGCTGCTTCAGACTACTTCAGGCTTGGTGTTTCCAGGAGTAGTTTATATGTGTGTGTATATATATATACATACATACATACATACATACATACATATATACATATATACATATATACATATACATACACACATACTTGCAGAATCCCAAGTCTCTTTGTCCGAAACATCTCTTTGGATTTTTTGAGTCAGATGGGATCCTGAGTGAAAGACATAATTTAATGAAGAAAAAAGTTTTACAGGAAAGATTAATTAGCTCTCACTTTCGGCCCATTTTTCTCTTCATGTCACTTCCTTCTCAGGGCACTAGACATATGTAGATGTACTTGTGAGGGACAAATGTCTGGTTTAACTTCTAAGTGGATATTTTGCTGGACACTTGCAAGCCTTGGGGATCTAATTAGTGTTCTAAAAATTGCAGCCAAAGCACAGCTGAGTTCCTTCATGGAGCAGAGAGGGCACATTTTAGGGAATTGGGGACCTTAAGAAGAATAAAGGCTGTTCCATCATCAAAGTACAATCCAAACAAAAATAGAGCTCGAGATAAAATTATTGCACCATCAGCAGCAATTTGGAGGATTTAAATACATGATTGCCCTCATATTTCTAGTGTTGCAGATCAGATTAATTTTAGTATCAGGTAATTTCACACCCCAACTACATGTGGGTAGTGCATGAGGAATTGAGCGTTGACAGTTTTTAGGATATTCACAATGCCTATCTTGAATGGTTCAACTAGAACACCACTGCCATTAAAAGAAATCTAGTTTGCAGAAAAATCAAGAAAAAGGCTTAATTCAATTTTCACAATATAAAAAGATGTTGAGGCACAGAAAGAGTTCAGAGAACAACAAAGGTGATTAGAGGATAAGGGAGGATAAAACATACGGACGGTTGCAGGAATTAGGTATGTCTAGTTTAATGAAAAGAAGGACTAGCGTTCCAAGAGGATGCCACAAAGAAGAAAACCTATTCTCCAAAGCACCTGAAGGCATGACAAGAAGCAATGGATAAATTTAACAAGGAGAGAACTAATGTAGAACTAAGGAGAAATTTCCTGACATTGAAAACAATTAATCAGTGGAATGACTTGCCTCAAGAAGTTGTGGGTACTCCAACATTGGAGGTTTTAAAGAAGAGATTGGACAACTATTTGACTGAAATGGTATAGTTTCCTGCTTGAGCAGGGGGTTGGACTAGAAGATTTCCAGGTCTCTACCAACTCTGTTATTCCATTATTAAGTTATCATAGACAGCGGGAATCAGATTAAAAAGATAAACAATTCAAGTCAACTAAAGAAATGATTATTCAAACAAATTTTCTATGGTGTCTTTGAGTTGGTGTTGACTCTTGGCAACTTCCTGTACTAGTTCCTGCAGTTTTCAGAAGTTATTTGCCATTACTTTCTTCCTAGAGAAGAGGGAGGGAGGGAGAGAGAGTCTTAGAATCTAAGTGTCTAAGGCGGATCTAAAACTCACAGTCCCCTGGTTTCTAGACTGATGCCTTAGCCACTATATCTAAATACCAAAAGATTTATTTAAATTTTCGTACCTCCCATTTTGTCTATAGTATCACCTGGCTTGTGGATGAAAGCAGTTTCCGTTTCTATTTTGTCCACACCCAAACCTTTTCTCGGTACAGACTACAAAGTTCAACTATGCAAAGCATTCATTGTTTCTTTCTACCGAGGATATAGAGTTTTCTATTGAAAATGTATATCTACCTGGCAAGTTTTAAGGTAAAACTTTTTTTAATTAAAGTATTGTTGAGATTAATTAATTCCCTTAGTGGTATCTAAAGAGTTTATGCTATGATAGTATAGAAAATACTCCATACTATTAAGAGGCCTAATGATTTGACTACACTGAATTTAAGTCAGGTGAAAAAAAGTATTAATTGAGCAAAAGGAAAATTACATTTATGTTATCCAAAATATTTATTTGTGGTTGTATCAACAGGCCAACAATGTATATTTGCTTGATCTCTGTTGAAGCCCACCAATGATTTCCCCTACTGATTTGGGTGAATCGATCTGAATTGGCAGAATACCACCTCTGATTTTTATGTAATTATTAGCATTCAAGTTAAATAATATCAGGCAGGCATTAGAATATCATAATAACCCAACCCTCTAAGAAAAGAGTGAGGCAGATAGTATGAAGTAGTAGGCAATATTGTTAAGTTGCAGTGAGAAATGAAGTTTTCTGGGCCTTTCCACATAAAACGTAGCTTTCTTGGAGGAAATGCCCAGCCTGCTGGAATCATAAAGACAAGATTGCCCTTCCTATTGTGTGAGAAATATATTGTCTTCCAGCAGCATGTATGTTCTATCATGCGTTTTATTTTTAACCTAGAATGTTTTTTTTAATTTTATTTGAAGAATGTAGAGCCTTTTGTAATAAAATTATATTACCAAGTGCTAAAATGCCTTAGGGAATTATGAGAAGTAGAAAAAAGAAAATTTCCACTGGGACTTTAAAAAGTCTCTAATGTTTCTTTTTTTCATCTATTCAGCTAGTGTATTTCCTCCTGAGGAAATATCTACTTGAACTCAGTTAAAACATGCCCAGGATTACACATTCACATAAACTTTCTTTACATAAGTTTTTCTTTTATAGTTATTGAGATTGATAATTTGTTTTTATGAACCTCTGAATTACTTAGATACTCATTATTTTTTCTTTTCAGGGCTCATAAGGAAGCATTAACCTTGGCCCGCATCTTTTAAACTGTATGCTGTTACTTTCTCCATGGCGACTTAATGGTCAAATCCATTTCATAATACACTTGTGGACCTGAATTTTTAGTTTAACCTGCTGTTTTCACCAACATAAACCCCACCCATGTTTCATTCTACTAAGAAAAACATTTTGAATTGTTTTACCTACAATGAAGGGGTCAATTGTAAAAAAACAACAAAAAAGTTTTTCTAAAGTAGATTTTTTAATTATTCTTTTGGGGCTTTTGGTTTATACATTTGATATTGGAACAGATCTCTGGATGGTAAAGAATTTTTTGTGTGAAGGCCAGTACTTGAAAGGTATTCTAATATTGCTCACGGGACTGTATTCATCAATAATTATTCAGTTTTTCAGTTGTGCCTGGTTTAAAGAAGATGAGAATGAAAAGTTTCCTTGGACATTTTATCTATTACATTCTTTAAATGGTGGATTATTTACAAGGTAAGTGCAAAATTTTAACTTAGATCACCTATACTATATGTATAAGGCCATTAAATAATTTTTTAAAGATAGACATGATGTTAACACATAACGTGACTGCTTGTTGAATTTTTTCTCATATTTCAAACTATTATTCTTACCTGTACAAGCTAGGTTTCTATAAATAATTGTTTCATTGAGTTTATAGTAGATTTGCGTAAAGGAAGCACAATACATTTGGCACTTTAATTTGACATCCAGGACAGTGATCTACATTGGGAGTCAAAATGAAGATGACATGCTTGATTTCCCAAAGTGTGGAGGCAAAGCTAATCTATTTCAGCTGGTTTCTTTGCTTAAAGGTAACTGTCTTCTATGCATTATGTGCCAAAAACCATCAAAGGGCTAATAAAATAGGTTACAGTGGAAGACAAAAGTGTTTGTTGTACTAATACACAAGTAGAGGATATTAGATGTTACTACACAGTATCAGAAATCAGGTCAGCAATATCTTGAAGACCATAAAATCACACCTTTCTTTCATTTGTTTTATTTTGTTTTAATTATTATCCATCCAGTTCTTACATTATTCTTATTAGAGTTCATCCAAAGGTACTTTTTCAAGAGGCAATTGGACTTTCTCATTTTTCTTTGAAGACATTTTGATTCTCATCCAAGAAGCTTTTTCAGCTCTGACTGGATGGTGGGGAATGGAAGACCTCTGGAATGGCGTCTGACCATCCAGTGAGAACTGAAGAAGTTTCTTGGATAAGAAGCAAAACATCTTCAAAGAAAAATGAGAAAGTCCACTTGCCTCCTGAAAAAGCACATTTGGGACAACCTGACTTGGATGACCGATACCTTCATAGATATTAGAATTAATCTATTCCAGGCCTGTCAAACTAGCAGTCCATGGGCCAGATATGTCACGCACAGGCCACACCCATCCCAGCTCTACCAAGGCAAAAAAAAATCATGGTACGTCATGATCCGACCTGTGAGGTGATCGAGTTTGACACCCATGACTGTAAGCTGATAAATTTTTTGAAAGGTAAACAATCCAAACCTATATATTCATACAATATCCATAAGCCAATTTATATTTATCTGGCTTTCAAGAAGTAGAATCAAATGTAACTCATCAACTTCTCCTTAAAAGGTACAATAAATACATTACTTTATGAGATTCAGTGCAAGGCAAAGTCCAAAAGTAATTTCTAAGCTGTAATTTCTAAGCTGTGAAAAGTAATTTCTAAGCTGTGTAAAGTAGTCAGTCTGATTACAACACAGCTTGGAAAACAACAGGCTCATATGAATGAATACAACAGCCTGGTTTACTTGACTTGTTTTTTCTGGATTTCACAGTGCTTAGATACTAGAACCAGATAGTTAATGTTCTTGATTGTTTTATTAAAACAATCCTGCAGGGTTATTCTGAAGGATAAATACATATCCATATAACATAAGAAAGCAATGTTATCTTGACAGACGATACACTTGCTTCCTGCACAGGAGGCATTCTTTTTTTTTTTAATATTAAATGTTTTATTTCATTTTTCATTTTCATTTCATACAATCACATATATACTGTGCATGATTGAGGCCATATAACATTGAGCAATAAACACAACCCTCCTTGTATTCCCCAAAATACAAAACCAACATAGCGCTTCAACCCTCCATACACCCTTTCTTTCTCCCCCCTCCAACTTTCCTTTCTCCCCTCTAACATTCCCCTCTTCTACTTCCCCTCCCCCTCTAACGTTCCTTTCTCCCCCTCCCTTCCATCTCACCCTCCTTCCATTCCCCTCTCGCTCCCTCTCTACCCCTCTCTTCTTTCCCTCTACTCCTCGCTTCGGTGTATTTCTACTATTCATCAATATATTCAGCTTCTTATTTTATACTAAAATTAAAAAAAAAAGGCAACAGTATACAAGTGCATTCATGTTGTTTTAAAAACTGGCACAAACTATATTTCCCCCCTCCCCCCTCCCCCTATGATCCCACCTCCCTTCCCCCCTTCCGACTTCCCAGAGCCCGTACCTGGTATAGCTTTTTATCAAACACAGTCTAGAATGTATTAAAACCAAGTAAGTTAAAAGAAAAAAGAGGTAATAAAAAAAAACGGGGAAAAGAAAAAAAAATAAGAAAGAAAAAGTCAGTAAACTCTCTGCATTGAACTCAGCTTCTTACCATTACACAAACTTAAGCAGTTTACATCGTTCCTAATCTTAATTAATTAATTACCTGCAGGATTTCAAAATATATTAAAACCAAGTAAATTAACCAAGTAGGATTCTTCTCTAGCTAGGGGCCTTATCTCTTTATCTAAATATCTATCTGTTTCCAAACCCTTAATTTGTCCCCTTTATGCCTCCTTCCTCTATAACACGATTTAGACACATCTCAAATTCTTCTCTCGGTTTCCTCTTCCAACTCTTCTCGTCCCTGCCTCTGTCTGTATCCATATATATATATATATACATGCATACACACACACACACACACACACACACGCATACACATATATATATATACACACACACACACACACATATACATATATATATATATATATATATATATATATATATATATATATATATACATATACATACATATATTTTATATTCATCAGTACTCCTCTCATATATGCCCCACCTAGATCTCCTACAAACTCCCTGGATATATCCTTATTCATGTTCCGAACGGTGTATTCAGATAACAATTTTTACAATCATCAATATGCTTTCCGTATCATAATAAGCTCCCATTCGACCTCCAATACCCTCCCGCCTACACCACACCTCCCAACTCCATCCAAACTGGGCCGCGATCCAAGAGAACCCTCACCGCAATCTTTATTGAGGCATTCACAGGAGGCATTCTTAAAGGAACAGAAATCAGTTCCTTGATGTTATTTCACAGCTGCATTCTTGCTTTTTGGTAATACTTTCTGTTGAAGGAACATTGTTTCTATGGTGGAGGCAAAAGGCACTTTCATCTGGGGCAATATAGCATTTCAGATCCATTGTCTTTATCTTTGTTTATCTGCTATTGCTTCTCCACTTCTACATCTCCACTCTAGAAATACTCAGAGAGTAAGAACTGTATTTCTCAACATAGTTAATTAAAGCCAATTGTTGAAAAGTCATAAAATATACAGTCAACACTCTGGCAGCTGCAAAGAGATACTATAGCCCTATTTCTCGGTAGGATGAAAGCCATTTAACTCAATAGTGCAGCTGTTTTAGTAAAACAATGAAAAGCTGGTCATTGCTGGAAATTATATAGTTTTAAAGTATGTGAATGGAGGAAAGGCCCCTATGCTGATTTAATGCTCTTATTCCTACTTTATGTAGTAATAGCAATAGCACCTAGACTTATATACTGTTTCACGGCTCAAGGTTGCTTTGCAGCCCTCTCTAAGCGGTTTACAGAGTCAGCATATTGCCCCCAACAAGCAGGCTCCTCATTTTACCTACCTTGGAAGGATGAAAGGCTGAGTCAACCTTGACCCTGGTGAGATTTGAACTGCCAAACTGCAGCTAGCAATCAGCTGAAGTAGCCTGCAGTCCTGCACTTTAACCACTTCACACCTCAGCTCAAAGTAGTAGCTGGATCTCCATTGTTTCTACCTATGATGCAAAAACTTTCTTCTTGGAAGGATGCCTAATCAAAATAAATCCTGCTGCCTGTATTATAGCTGGGTGCTCTTGATAGTACTAGCACACCAGCAGATTATGAAGTAGGGATCAGACCTAAATCTATGGTTTCTCTATTGGCAATCAGACAAAAATCCAGCACAAAGGAGGCATTCCACCTAATAACAGACCATTAAAGTCATTAGCAACAATAATACTCTGCAATAAACAGCCATATGTTTTACAGTGTGCATATTTTTTTATTTTTGGGGAAGAACACTCAACCTTTCTAGTGTGCATTGCAAATAGAAATGGAACACAATTTTCATCTAACTTAGAGATGCAATAACCAGAATGTATGAATATACAATAACATCACAACTCAGTCACAGTGTTATCAAGCAACAGCAAAGGAATTATCTTATGAAAATCATTTTATCAGCAAACCCAATCTTCTATGATAACAGTAGAACAGTTTTATGACTTCTACCATTGCTACCATTGCAGACATCACTTGAATTTTTAAACTATTCTGACTTGGTTTAGTAACCTCAACCATTCTTTTTTGGTACTTATAACTACAGAGCAAAGCCACATTTTTCAGTCTGATGCCATGCAAACAAGTTGGTGAATATGAAAGAGTCTCACTGCTCTAAGAATTTAAAAATGAATTGACTAGAATGTAAACAACATTCTCATGGTCAAACATTCTCAGTTTTCAAATATTTTGGAATGTCTTTACAGTCTTGTGGGTGAATATATGAATATTTTTTCATTTCTTCCTGCATGCCTCTGTTTCCCCAAATTTGGTCTGGAGTATTCTAATCCTCTGAGCAGATTTGGAATTAAAAGCAACAGGGAAAAGGAAAGTATTTTTTGACTGCATTCTTCTAGAAAACAAATACAGTTGTATAAAACTTAAAACTTTCAGGAGTTGCATATATTGAATTTATGGAACCTTCCATATATAAGTATGAATTAATAGTAGTTGAGTCTGTTTATACCCAGGTGAAAAAGTTATTTTTATGATACAAACCTTACTGGGAGTAACTGAATGACCTCAATGAAGTGTATTTCTAAAATTGGTATAGGTTATAGCAGAATAGCTATGGACAGAAGTTATGGAATAACTGTTCTAAGAGAAAATCTTGAAATAATGACAAAGGGAAATTGGAACACACTGCAAAATTATTGTTTTGTCGTTCAGTTCTAATCCCTTGATATGATATAATTTGACAATGTAAATAATTTCTGTAGCTCCCAATACCAAATACTTGAGATTTGAATTGCAAAAGTTGTATAGGAGACAAGAATTAATCTGTCTTGAAATATTTAATATATTATTTGTTTTAAGTTTTATTCTGGAGGATATTATGTTTTAGCGTCAAGGATACTTAGAGAACTGGGGAGTATTTCTGGTTTCACGGTACTATAGAAAATGCTGCTGGGTAGGTTACAGCAGGCACTACTGTCAGTTTGCTCATGCGCACACTGTGCATGTGCGTGCTTGATGTGCTCTGTGCACGCATGTGCAATACAATTAAAATTGTTCTGTGCATGTGCAGAACTGAAAAACAAGGTGGCAGCACCTACAGCGCTATCTGGAGAACCGGTTCAGGGGCGTGGCAGGCCTGGGTCACTGCCAGTTCTAGCGACCCACGGCGCCAAACCATTACTGGTTCAGCCGAACTGGTCCGAACAGGTAGGAACCCACCACTGTAGCATGCGCTTAATACATTGTCAGATTTGAAAATTCACGTATGCTAAAAATCAATCAGAATGTTAAGCTGCTTTGAGCCCTACTTTCAATATTGATATATAAAGAATTCAGGCATATTTTCCAAGTAAACATGCACATGCTGAGTACTTTGCGTCACACAGGTTCCCTATGCTGTACATAATATATGAGAACTATTTGACAGAAATAATTTCAGTCTGCCATTACCAATAAATTAAGGCCCTTTTGTATGCAGTGGGAATTATCCTGTTTATATCCCAATGGGAAAAGAGGGACAATATGCTTTTAGCAGATGGATTGTAAAAACAAAAAATTGAATCTCAAGTCTTGTGATGTAAGATATGTGAAAGTAAATATGTGGATGGTTGGATGGATGGATTGATTCAATGGGAAGGACTCCTTCAGCAGTCAAAAGTGCACTCATGGACCACTGTTTAAAGCAGACAATTAAATACTTCCTGCAGGCTGTCATTTCACAAACAATAGCAATGTGGTAGCTGTCTCCCCCCCCCTTTCCATAGCAAGTTCCTACATTTTGAAGTGGAAGAAAAGATCCTAAACAACAGGTCTGATCATCTATCTAGCACCTCAGTATTGGTGATTATATCAATAAAACCAGTATTTTTTATTCAGCTTTCAGCATCAAGCAAATATCATCTTCCTTTTAATAAACTGTTTGGGAAGGGGCAGGAGGAGTGGTGAAATGGAAGATGTCGAATTCTCTATCTAGATTTTTACTTTAAAGAAAGTTATTTTTTCTCATTGTAGATACTACTTAGCATTAAAACATGGATATGAGGCTGTATATATACCAAACAGTTCCACCAACAGCAACTTATGCTTCAAGGAAATGGTTTATATAAATATCCTTCAGTTATTTAAAGCCTTCTTGGAAAGCACTCCCCAGCTTATCCTTCAGATCTACATTGTGATGGTATCTGATGACTCTACTTTTTCTCAATGTAAGTCTAACCTGCATTAAAAATGCAAAGGGGCAGTGTATTTATGTAAAAATAGTTTTCTGCAATATACAATGAAGATCAAGATTAAGGTTTGCAAAGTGTAATCAATTACAACCTTTAAAAGTAGTTTAATATTTAAGTATATTAATTCTTGCATAATTAAGTATTAAAATGTAATATAAAGCCTTCGTCAATTTTAAAAATACTTTACCTAGATTAAGTACTTCCACCAATTTGGGTACCTTTGCAGAAGAAGATTATTGGCCTGGTAGCTGATTTCCCTTTGCTTTGTTTCATGTATAGAGGCAACTAAAGACTGATTTTCAAAATTAGCTCAGTTTATTTTGCTTTTACTTTTATATTGGCTATAAATTGCTTTGGGAATATTGTCATCCAAGAAGGCTGCCAATAAATTTTAATAATCATAAATTTCAGTTCTCAAATCAAGGCAACATGAATTATGGCTGAAGATCTATTCCCTTTGGGGAATCCCATTAGTGCAGGTGGGTTAGTAGAAATTTTAGACAAGTTGTTCATCTCTTGTGTCATTCACCTTTTTTTTTTATTAAAAGTGTTTAATATAAAAATTGGCAACTTTTTTTGGCCTGAACTAACCCTCCCTATTTTTGCTTTCATTTAAAGATCTTTCCATCGCTTTGTCTTTCTGCAGCATTTCCTGTGCAACAGTGAACTTTCAGATAATTTTCCGAAAATATCGGCCTGACAAAAATGAATTTAGTGGGGTATTTTGCAAACTTATATATCTATTCTATAAACTCATGACATTGACTTCTTGGATACTTACCATTGTCTTACTCTCAATGTTGAACATTATAGGTTCTATTGTGCTGCTAATTTTTCTTTGGTTTGGAAATCTAATCTGGGTGATAACGCAAAGCACTGATTTTTGTAAATTTAAAACAACAGAATATGTTTACAGAATGATTGTGGCAATCATTCTCATGTTTACCTTTTTTAATGTCAAGGGAGAAAACACGGCAATTGTCCAGAGGGTTTATTATGTTTTTCGAATAATTATAACTGTAATTATATTGTGCATATGTGGGTACTGGAAATCATTACTTGATGAAAATATAGATTTGTCAACATTGATTATTATAATTGTGATCTTCCTAATATTAGGTATTATTTCTCTTATTATATATTATATTCATTTTCATCCTAATATTCATTGCACACAAGATGAAATTGATGGACTAGGAGTAGAAAGAGAAGACCCCTGCAGAATTAGTAAATTTTTGATACAATAAAGGATGCTAGATTTGGTCTGCAACAATATGTATGATTATTAGATGATGATGTATGATTGTTAGACTTTGGAAACTTTTAATTCTTTGCTTCCACTAATCTTTGCATCCACGAGCTAACAGTCCTAGTTGTACATATATAAACTAAGACTAAAATATATACATTTATAACAAAACTTGGAACAGTGTTTAGAAGTCTGATTTTCAAGACCTTCAAACCTATTTTGCTCCTTGACATTCAGGTAGGATCAGTGTGGTTTCATCAATTTATTTTCACCAAATTGTTTCCCTCACTGTCCGCTGACAATCCTTGTTATGGAAAAAACAAAAGAAGGAAGTATTAGGCATGCTACCTTGAGCGATGCAAAAATTTAATCTAATCCAGTGTTTCTCAACCTTGTCAACTTGAAGTCCAGACATCTTCAAGTTGACAAGGTTGAGAAACACTGATCTAATCAATACATAATGGGAGGATAGTATATAGTACTCTTAATACTGTCACTAGTAATCTTTGCCTTTTAATTGTGAAGACTGAAAGAATGAGTACAGATAGTCCTTGACTTAACAGCAGCTCATTTAGTGACCACTCAAAACGGCACTGAAAAAGTGACTTATGACCATTTTCCGCACGGCCATTGCAACATCCCCATGGTCACATGATCAAAATCCAGATGCTAGGTAACAGAGTCATATTTATGATAGTTGCAATGTGCCTCAGGTCATGACAAGCAAAGTCAATGTGGAAGCCAGATTCATTTAACAACTGTGTTACTAACTTTACAAGTACAATGATACACTTAACAGCTGTTATAAGAAAGGTTATAAAATGGTGCAAAATTCATTTAACAACTGTTTTAATTAGGAACACAAATTTGGAGCTAATTGCTGTCATACGTTGAGGACTAAATTGGACTAAAATATGGACTTAGGGCTCTTGAATGGCCCCAAGACCCTTTCAGGGACCACAGAATCATTATTTGCCTGCCTATGTTGAAAAATAATACAATTTTAAAATCCTATCAACAAACGTGATAAGTAATAGTGTTAGCTTATGCATCATTTTTAATTTTTACAGGAAATGTAGATAAATATAACCCATACAAACAAAATCTCTTTTGGGTCTTCCATAAAAATGGGAAGGGGTCTGAATGGAAAAAAAAGGTTACGAAAGACTGATCTATGACTTTCTCTAGGACAGGGGTGTCAAACTCGATTTCATTGAGGGCCACTTCAGGGTTGTGTTTGACCTTGGGGGGCCAGGGTGGGCGTGACTAGGATGGCATGACTGAGGTGGATGTGATTGAGGTGGGCCTTCCCGGGGTGGGCATGGCTCAATGTTACCCCTGTGAGGGGCACATGTGGTGGCTAAGTGCTAAAGCAGGACTTCCCTCAGACCCTCCCTTATTCTCATTATAATCTCCTTCCTTCGTTCCATTTCTTCTTTTCCCTTCCCTCTTCATTCTCCTTTCTTTTTCCTTTCCCTCTTTCCTTATATTTCCTTCTTTGCTCTCTTACCATTTTTCCATCTTTTTCTTTGTCTTTCCTCATTCCATTTTTTCCTTTCCTGTCCCTTCTTGCATGCTCAAATGCAAAAGGGGAAAAACATTTCATTTTGTTTTGTTTTAAATTTGTTTTGCTAGTGTTCTGCCAGCAAAAATGGAGTCTGCCCCGCCTCTGGGCTCCATTTTTGGCTTCAACAAAGCCTTCTGCTTCCTTGCGGCCCTTTGCCAGAGAAAATGTAGTGGGGTGGGTTAGGGTTAGGATTGGAACTCGTTTTCACTGGCAGTGGGCTGCAGGAAGCTAAGGTGGCCAAAAACAGGGCCCAGGGCTGTGTGCACAGCACCCCCAAGCTACATTTTCACTGGCAGAGGCAATGCAGGCCAGACCTTCACTCTTTCCAGGAGGCCCTATGGGTCAAATCTAAGTATCCCATGGGCCGGATCTGGCCTGTGGACCTTGAGTTTGACACCCCTGCTCTAGGAACTCAATAGATTTTGCACATCAAAATCTACTATATTATATGATTTACAAAATGTAAATGTTTCACCAGAGGTAGGAACTAATGTTGAGCTAATGTTGTAGCATTGTATTAACAAGTATTCAATTAGAGGGAATAATATGTAAGTATGTGTTTTTTCTGATGCACCTTTTTAATGTTTTGATTGTTTTCTGGAGTGTTTTTTTGATCTTCTTTTGGATTTTTGGGGAGCTTTGTATTTTAATCTTGTTTTGAATAAAATAAAACGTATAACAAAAATATTGTATGATTTACAAGTTATTGTGGACCAAGTCCACTCTTATTTATTTAATAAACTGTTATTCAATAATGATCTAGCTTGCTGCAGAAATTTTCTACCTCTCCCTATTGCCTGCTTTATGATGATCACAAAAATGAATTTAGTGAAAGAAACAAAGTTTTCTCTTATGCTCATCAGGATGGAAGATTCCTGATAATCATTAAAATATTTTAAAAGCTATCTGTGGTTTAGTCCAGTGTTTTTCAACCTTTTTTGTGCAAAGGCACACTTTTTTCATGAAAAAAATCACAAGGCACACCACCATTAGAAAATGTTAAAAAAAATTAACTCTGTGCCTATATTGACTATATATAAATGTTTTTCCCACGGCACACCTTACACTATGTCACGGCACACTAGTGTGCCGTGGCACAGTGGTTGAAAAACACTGGTTTAGTCCATTCAACTCAAAGATAGGCTTTCTTCCATGTAATTTCTTGATTTCACCACACGAGGGCTCATTTATTGGAACAAGATACAGATAAATACAGCACAGAGCAAAATTTAGAAGCCATTCTTGCAAATAAACAATGAACCCAAGGTTGTACTGGTTAGGTGTGTTTAAAAAAGGACATTCTAATATTTACTGATCATTTTCAATTAATATAAATCTACTTAAACAGTAACTGTTGCATTTCAAATATAAGTTGCCCTTTGCAAAATTAAAATGGTAAAAGAATTCGGAGATCTTACTCAGCTGTATGCACACAGTAGTGTCCACCTTAAAATTTAGCTGCCAATCTGCCAGTGGATTGTGCTTGACCTTGTCATTTTAATCTATCTGCAAATTGAAAACAAATGCATTCCCCCTTTCCCCTGCAACTCCAGGTTGGCCATGACATCCTGCAACAAGTATTTTAATAAGTTAAATGAAAGATAATAAACCATTTCTTCCTGTTTTGACTACTGTCAGTGCTATGGATGAGGGACAGGATTCCATGGTATTATTTGAATTACCCTGCTCGGCTCAATTGTGACATCTGGTGGTACTTGTGAGTTTACCCTATCTGTGTCAGAGGGCCTTGATTTATGAAGCTGTAATTGGCTCGCCAATAAACATTTGTCAGTGTAATGTACCCATTCAAACCAAAGCCTGCTTTATACGATCATATAAAAGAGCACTTAACTTTCAGCAAAGAATTGTCTGCCATCAAAAACACTCTATAAAGGATGGAAATTTATGAAGACTTAAGTACTAAAGAATGATCACTGGGAGGCCAAAGTTCATTCTGAATGGTTAAGGCGTTGAGTTCTTCTGTGCATTGGTTATTCATACTATATGTATCTCTCTTTCCTTTTTTAATGTGTTGTACTCTAAATCCTGGATTTGTTTCTTTTTCTTTTCCCTGGCGTAAATGTGACCCTATATTTTTTTAACATAAGTTACTAATCAATTACTTTATGGATAATTAAGACAACAAGGGTAAGATGAGAGAAAGTACGTACGTACGTACGTACGTACGTACATACATACATACATACATACATACATACATACAATTCAATGAAAATAGATTTATTTACAATTGCAGTTTGGCTTTCATAGACCTACACTGCAATTCTTGAAGGTGAAGTGTTGTATGATTCAAAGCTTACTACTATCTACAGCTTTTGCACAGGTCTGTTGACACTGTTGCAATATTGGTAGACCCTGATTAGGAATAAACATCAAATTAGACCTAGTCCATGACATGCTCCGAGGCAGTTCTAAGATAATCTTAGATGAGTTAGTTAATGACTTAGATGAGGGAATAGAAGGGGGACTCATCAAATTTGCAGATGACACTAAGCTGGCAGGAATAGCCAACACCCCAAAAGACAAGCTCAGGATCCAACTGACAGATTTGAACAATGGGCCCTATCCAACAACATGAGATTTAATATGGAGAAAAGCAAGGTTTTCAGGAAAAACCAAAGGTACAAGTACAGATTAGATGCAACTTGGCTCAAAAACAGTAATTGTGAGAGGAACCTTGGAGTCCTAGTGCAGGATCACTTAAACATGTGTCAGCAGCAACCAAAAAATGCTAACCCAATCCTTAATTGCCTTAACTGAGGGATAGAGTCAAGATCATGTGAAGTATTCACTTTATAAAGCCTTAGCAAGAAACTGGAATACTACATTCAGTTTTGGTCACCACATTACAAAAAAGATGTTGCAACTTTGCAAAAAGTGCCAACAAGAGCAACTAAGATGATTAAGGGCCTTGAGACAAAAGCATATGAAGAACAGTTGCAGAAATTAGGTATGGCCAGTCTAGAGAAAAGAAGGTCTAGAAGTGACATGATGGCAGTATCCCAATACTTGAGGGGCTGCCATAAAGAAGAAGGGGTTAACTTATTTTCCAAAGCACCAGAAGGCAAGACAAGAAACTGGGTGGAAACTAATCAAGGAGAGAAGCAACCTGAAATTAAAGAGAAACTTTCTAACAGTGAGGACAATTAACTAGGGGGTGGTCAGAAGTTGTGGATGCTTAATCACTGGAGGTTTTTAAGAAAAGACTGGGCAGCCACCTATCTGAAATGGTACAGGTCTTCTCTGAGAAGGGAGTTGGACTAGAAGACCTCCAAGGTCCCTTCCAGCTTTATTCTGATTGATATCTTAATCATTGCCTAGTAATTTGAACAAGGACCCATGTTTTGTCATTAAAAGTACTAAGGTCAGACTTGTAGTTATGTTCCTTTTGGGATCTTTGGCCTGCCACACTTTCTATTATTTTCCTATGCTGTTTCATTAGTGTAGTAATTGGGAGGGGGAATAGAAGGGAGTAGAATTGTGAAATGTGTTGTTGTCATTCCTTTCTAGAAGCCCAAGGTCATCTTTTGTCTCTGCACCTCTGCACCTGACTGGAACCAGCTGGGTGGAGATGCCAGCATGGCCGAAGAAGATTGGACCATGTGATGGATTTGTGGGTTTGGGGATAAAATCGTGAACTTTCAACTGGGTGGAATCCCAGGAAGTTTTCAGATTTGGGATTTTCATAGTTTGTTGCCAACATGTCTGTCTTATTAAATTGGAACTTTAAGGATAGTTCTGCCTTGGACTCTGATTTAATTCTGCATGATATTTGGAATGCTGACAACTGATACATTATTCAAGTAATACTAGAACAAGTCATCTAATCTAAGGTTCTAATTTAGAATATTTAGACCAGAATATTTTACCAGAAAAGTGCAGATGGCAATATATAGATGTGGCAGAGGCTGTGAATTCCAGAATTCCAGGTTAGCATGGTCAACTGTTGAGGACTGAATAGTACTCCCTAAAATATCAGGAGATCTCAAGATTTTGTCAACTGGTTAGAATGTCACATTGAGAAAGGTTACTTTAGAAATAGCCATAAGTATAATCTTTATTGTCATTGTACTTAAATACAACAAAATTGGTTGTACACTATAGCTTTACATTAAAAGTAGAGCGAACCAACATTCACTAGGAGCTTTAATTAACAAGGGACTCTATTATCCTTTTAGCACCATTTCAGAGACATATTATCAATAATAGTGCTAATTATTCCAAGAGTAAAGTATTTGAATATACAATTGTGCTAAGTATCATAGGCAGTGCAGTGTATGTATATGTATGTATGTATGTATGTATGTATGTATGTATGTATGTATGTATGCATGCATGCATGCGCGTGCGTGTGTGTGTGTGTGTGTGTAATTATAACATTCAAAGTTTTGAGGAGAGATGAGGCTCTTCCAGATATCCCTGTGTCAGTGAAGAAATAGATATGGCTGTTCAATTAACAATGCAGTCAGGAATACCAATTGTGCAGAATTATATGGAAGAGCACAATATGTTTGTCCAAATACAGATTCTCTTTGTTATCAGACCTTCCTGTCAGTGCTGGGAGACAGTAGCCATGTGTCCTCACTTCCCCTCTATGCTTAAGGATTTACAGGCTCTGTAATAACAGGACTAGGGCCAGAGCCTAAACGGGGACACATAGGATATGAAATATAGCTGCTTCAATTATCCCAAATAGGCATTAAAGTAGATCTGTGGGGAATTTTAATTTACAAAGAAAATTGAATGTTCACCCAGTTATATGCAAACTAATCTTTTTTTTTCCTGGCAAAGGAACTGCCATAAGGAAAATCTCTCTTGTTCCCTAATTTGAGATGAATGTTTATCCAGACTGCCAGTGGAACTGACCTTGCTTTCAGGATTACTTATTCAGTTATATAACACCGAACACAACAGCCAGGTAGGGCACAGTTGTGAGAAATAATTCCCCGAACAGCATGTAGAACATTGTTTGGGTTGGCCTTTCCAAATTTCCATCACATTATATGGGTTATGTTTGAGCATATGGCATGGAAGCATTGTTTCTGCTGATTGTATTCACCGTGGAATCGACTCGCAAAGAGAGCGTTGAGCTAAGCACAGAAATATTTAAGGGGAAAAAAATTCCTAACTGACAATTATGATTAGGCACCTCTTGCATAAAATGTGATTCAGTGTATTTTGAAACTTTTAAATTGCCTTCACACAAGTATGAGCAAAATTCAAAATTCCACAAAATCTGATCCATCACAACAGGAGGAGGCCAGGATCTACCATGGTGTGAAATGCCCAGTCATCTCTTGGATGAATCAGGAAGGGCACCATTGCTTTCAAAGCTGATTTGAACCAAATTAACATGAATTTTTCCTGTTATTTTATAGTGGATGATTTCATCTTCCATTCTGAGTCTGCCTTGATCTCCTTCTACTATCCATTTCTAATGCATTTTTAGTAGGTTTTTTCTTTTAAAAAAAAACAATAATGCAAATATGAAGTTAGTTATAACTTGTGCACTTAGGCGGGAAAAACCAAAAGTACAAGTACAGATTAGGTGCAGCCTGGCTCAAAATCAGTGACTATGAGAGGGATCTTGGAGCCCTTGGAATTTTCTAGTCCCTAACTCAACACAATCAGTACATTTCCCAGAACTCTAAAAAACTCAAAATAGATATTTTATTTCTCAGATTCCTGAGCCATGATATCTGAACTGCAGGCTGTTCACTTTCTGCCTGTCTCATGCCAGCCTTGCCTTGCATGCTCTAGAGATACTAAGAAGCTACAATTACACTGTATAATCTTGTAATTACACTGCAATTCCCAACACAATGTTTTGTGTCATGTAGGAAGAGAAATACTTACACTGTTCACTGACAAAAATTCTAGAACACTTTTTTCTCATAACCAAGAAATGTGTCGTGTGGTGTATTTAATGTTTTCAATGGTGGTATCTGGATCACACTATCTTTGTGTGTGTGTATGTGTGTGTGTGTATGAATACATACATATACATTGTTCACCAGAGTTGTTTTTATATGTTAATGAATTCTTAATTATCTAAATTTGTCATATACATTTTCTCAGATTTTTTACTTTAATTTTCCTTTAAACCCAGAATAATTTACTTACCACCTAGTGTCTGGGGATCTATTCTTCACTTTACAATTGTTTTAATTTTATTCAAGGGTGGTATTTGCTTACCTTCTTTACCATTTTGAAAATGTGAGCAAGTGTGCTAAGCCTTCTGCACGTGTGATTTCGCTTAAAAAAAAGGGCCATAGAGCCATTCATGATTTCCGCTACTGGTTCAGGCAAACAGGTCGAACTGGTAGAATACTACCTTTGATTTTATTTTACTTTATTTTATTTATTAGATTAGTTTGTGGGTAACTAAAGGTAATGAATATACCTAATGCTTTTTCCTTCTCCTATTTTCCCCACTGCAACCCTTTGAGGTAGGTTGGGCTGTGAGAGTGTGAAAGACCCAAAGTCATTGACTAGTTTCTCTTCCAACATTTTTGTTGCAAACCTAATTTTAATCTGTTTCTGTCAGTGGATCCTGTCTGCGTTTGGGGGGGGGGGGGCTACTTTGGCATGCAACTTCAATCAGTCACTAAATGAACTGTTGTAAGTTAAGGATTACCTGTAACATATCAAAATAAACAAAACATTATAATTGGTTTGAAAAATACCATTGGCTATCAGCTTATGATGAGAATTGATGTCCATATCTAATGCTATACAATATATGTATTGTACAAGCAAAGATAAAACTGACTTGCTGACTGAAGCTTCTTTTAATATTTATTCCCCCCCCTTATTTTTTTTTAAGTTGATGCATGCAGGAAGGAACAATGATTTATTCATTTATTGAGTAGTGTGTACTCACCAGAATATCTAAAAAGCTTTGGTATTGTAAAAAAGTACTTTGTAGAAAAAAGATCACTCAGAATTTAGTTATAACAAACACTTATTGGAATGATTTTGCTTATACTTGCAAGTTTGATGCAAGGACTTTTATCAGAAAATGCCTGAACTAAGCAACTGTATCATTAGCTATTGTGAGCCAGACCTTTTAATGTGCAGTGGGTATGGTTAATTGTAGTAGTTATACACAGTTTCTATATGATGTCATTTTCCCATAGTGGACAGTTCATGCTTTTCCTCCCTTCCATCCATAGTTCATTTCAATGGGTCATTTGTTCAATACAATCAGGTATCAGGTTTGAGGGGAAATGGGTTCTACACCAGCAGTGATTGTCCTTTTCTCTTTTTGGGCTAAAATTCTCCCATATTGTTTCCTTTCATGGAACTGAGCATCTGCACTAGTATTGCATTTATTTCTGTAATCTGAGAAAATTTAGCTTTGGGATCTTTGGGCATAAATCAAATAAAATTTCTGCAAAAGTCAATTAATTAATTAACCAACTTTCACATATTTATAAAGGTCATAGGTTGGGGGAAGTGAAAAAGGGAGGGACAGGAGATTAAACAGTGGAACAATGTGCTTCTTGAAGTCATGGGTGCTGTATCATTAGAGATTTTAAGGCAAGGGTTGATAACATTTTATCTGAGTTGGAATGAGGTCCTTGGGTAGGAGATTTGGACTAGAGGATCTTCAAGGCCCTTTCCAACATGATGATTTTATAATTCTATCAGAAAAAATATGAAATGAACACTTTGTTATACATTTCTTTAGAAGAATGGTTCTACTATAGCAGGGGTGTTCAACACGTAGGCGGTGGGCCAGATGAGTCACACGTTGGCCACGCCCATCCCCAGTTTAGTGAAGGGCAAAAAAGTCCCAATACATCAAATAATGATGTGACATCCCAGGTTTGACAGCCTTATACTATAGAGTGCTTTGATAAAAACCATTTTGCATCCAAATGTACAGTACAATGTTTTACTGTGCCTACAGTGTAATTAAGGCTTCTCTGCTGGGTTTCTTTCTGCATCTGAAAAAATTTCATCACTAAAATTGATTTGAGATTTAGAAATGTCTGGATGTCACCTGGGATGTGGTTCATCTATTAAGTAAAGTCCAACATTTCTACAATCTTCCAACTTTCTCCATAGGTCTGTAGATCTTTGGCTTAATTTCTATCCTTGGGGGAATTAATGCTCCATGCTGGGCAGTATAGCACTCTTTCATTCTGGTAATATTTTTCTGTCCATTAATTTCCAGGTTTCACCATAAAAAGTTATGGAAGCTATGAGCTTTCCTTCTTCCTCTGACAGTCGAGTTGCTCTGATTGAAAAGGCCTTGGGTTGTATTGGCATCAAACAAACAAGCAAATTGTGGGGAGGTGGGAGCAGTAGAATAAAACCACTAGCTTTTATTTTCTTTCTGTGGAGGATGTTCTTTTCGAAACTAGCTATGCACGCACACCCTGCCATCTTGTTCAAAAAGCACAAAGAGTGGAATGACGGTTTTAAAGTGGTGGATACAGTGATGGGATCCTGCCGGTGTGGTGATTGCATGTTTCATGTGTGCCCATGCCTGACATGCACTGTACATGTGTGCACAGTTTTACCAAAACTTACCTTCCATGTTACTTCTTGGGGAGCAACATAGCTGAGGCATGGAAATCCACTCTGCTGTGCTAATCATCTGAAAGGAAAGGATATATTTATTTTTATTTTAATTTATTTATTTATTTATTTATTTATTTATTTATTTATTTATTTATTAGACTTATATACCGCTTCATAGGGCTTTCAGCTCTCTCTAAGCGGTTTACAGAGTCAGCATATCGCCCCCAACAATCCAGGTCCTCATTTTACCCACCTCGGAAGGATGGAAGGCTGAGTCAACCTTGAGCCGGTGAGATTTGAACAGCCGAACTGCAGAACTAGCAGTCAGCTGAAGTAGTCTGCAGTGCTGCATTTAACCACTGCACCACCTCTATGTAAATAAAGTGCAAGGGTGGGTGAGCGGGCCAACCTGATTGTCGGACCGAACTGGTTCACTCTTTACCTCCCAACGACCAACAAGATTGCACAGGTTGGGCCTCCTCCGGGTGCCATCAACCGGACAATGCCGCTGGTGGCCCTTCTAGGGAGGGCCTTCTCTGTAGCTGCACCGGCCCTGTGGAATGATCTACCCGTAGAGATCCGGACCCTTACCACTCTCCCGGCCTTCCGTAAAGCCACCAAGACCTGGCTGTTCCAGCAGGCCTGGGGCTGTTGATCAATATCCAGCCCCACTCAGACAGAATGGATGGTGTATAATTTTAATAATTGTATCTTTTATCTTAAATTTTTAAATGCTTTTTTATCTGCCTGTAAGCCGCCCAGAGTCCCAAGGGAGTGGGCGGCATACAAATTTTATTAAATTGAAATTGAAATTGAAAACTCTCAGCTGATGGAGTTACCGGTTTGCCCGAACCGGTCCAAACTGGCTGAATCCCAGCCTTGTGTGGATATCTGTCTCTGGTTGGAATAAAACAAAGACAATGACAGTATGCACTGATAATGAAGGGGCAGATATATTGTCCCCAAATCACTTTTTTATGTGTCATAGAAAAGCTAGGTATTGCTTGAGACATTCGTTAAGAAGAATCATACGTGGCTTTTCAACAGTAAAATTTTGAACAGAAGTGAAATGTACGAACACCTGAAAGCAACAAAGAACAGGAAACAAGTGACATTGGCAAAAGATGATGGTTTGCAGCTGGTCGGCCTGAATATTAGAATTCTCCCAATGCTGTTTGCTCTTTATTCAGAATATAGTATAATTGAGGTGGGGAGTGGGGAGAAAGAGCCTCATATTTCCTTGGTGGTTGACTCTGTAGGGGTAGCCTAACTTACCATTAATTATTTTTAGAAAGCAAATTTCAAAGACAGACAGTTAAAAACAATGGCTGGTTTTCCACACAACTTCCTTAATGACTTGTCAGATACAAAAGCAGTACTAATCTGATTAGTAACTGCGATTGAGAAAATCTACTGTAAAAATGAATCGTGCCCCAAGGTTTTGAACATGATAGCAGGCAAGACATTTGAGACTGGCCACTGTGAGACATAAAAGTGTCTTTGATGGAATATTTATTTCAGAAGATTTTTTTAAAAAAAAGCCATAAGAAATTATATTGTTTGTGTTTGCTTGTAAAATTGTAGAGGCAGAGGAAGTGGTACCCCACAGGTAAATCAGTAAAATCTGCTATATCATGGAAAGGGAGAGGAAAACTCAACAAAACAATTCACACACTAAGAGAAATTTTCCAACATTTTGGCAGCAGCTGCATAGGAGTTAAGGGGAGGAGAATACTGTATTTTGGAATCTTTGCTAAGCAGAAAAATCAGCAAACTTTTTTGCATGGAACTTGGACATTTTCCACAGTGTCTCTCCCCCCCACTCTTGTTCTCCTCTTATATTTCTGCTTGTCACATTCTGGCACTCACAACTACTCATTTTAAAGCAGTGAAACCTCTTCATTTCTCAAACCATGTAGACACTTCTTTTAGATTTATTAGAAAATGACAAAAATTCTCTGGCAACTGAAGTCAGGGCCAGAGATATGTCACTATCAATGATGAATGGCTCCCTGAGAGGAAATGGAGAAAGGCCTGAGTAGTAAAACGTAGCTCTGGGCCTTTGTGTTGAAAACTCCAGGCTGATATGTTGCTTTGGACAACTGGAGCACAATGCTGAATGGCTTAAATGTAGTCACAGCTATATTTATCTGGAGGGAAAGGGACAAGCTATATTATGTTTTCTGGGACATCTATTAATCGGTAATGGTGAAAGAGATCAAATAGTTCCATAGAATCAGTTTATGATCTTTCTGGTGCTAGGAAAGGAAGAACACAAGTTAAAAAAAGATTTTAAGAAATCACATTTAATTCAAATAGATCCTATAATACAGTATTTGTCTGGTAACCTTTGAGTGAGTAAATGGATAAAATTGCCTCAGGGAGGGCTTATTTTCGGGAGAGGGCTTATTTTAGCGCATGCACTGAAAAGCCCGATTGGGATTATTCGGGGAGGTCTTACTTTCAGGGAAACAGGGTACTTCAATCTTTAGTTCAGTTGCAAGTGAGATTGAAAGGTAATTATTTCAGTTATAATTGATGGTGAATAATTGGGAACAGGAAATCCTTGCTGATCTACTGTGAATCATCCATAGATCTTTTAGATTAGCTTTTAGAGCTAATCTATTTTTTACCCACTCCTAGTAGCCTGTCCAAAATTATTGGCAAAGAACTTGCCAAGCAAAGAACTTGGCAGCCCTACAACTAAGTGTGTTTAAACTAGAAATGTATTTTTAAAATACATTGTCCTATCACTCAGGTAAGACTCTTCCACATAAGGATTTACAGCTGTCATGGTTATATGAGGAATGTATAAATTATGGTTTGGAAAAAACATAAACCAACTTCACAACTTGATGCCATTTTCTTTACCCGATTTGCATCACCTTCTACATCTAAGCTGCTTAATACCAAGCCAACAACAAGAATAACATTTATTTCCTGGATTTAAGCAGCTATGTATTTGTGGGTTTTGTTTTTCCATACACAGTTTATGCTTGAAATAACCAAGATGCAATTTGCCAAAAGTGCACATGAGGGCATACATGCATCATTGTGGGTGGTTAGATGCAGAAACAAGATAGGAAGATGTTCAAGGATCCTGCAGCTGAGATTGTTGAAAAACTGTCTTAAACAATGCTGTGATTGAAGGAAAGTCACAGTTCAGGTAGCTTAAAAAGAAAGAAAAACACATCAGCAAATTCATTTCCCAGAGAGTTACAGCCAAACTTTGGCTAGAATCTACTGTTCTGTGGTTAATATTTTTATTTCTCTGCCAACCACCCATATGTGATGAGAACAGAAAAAATGTTATATAAATCATGTGCAGAACTCCCTTCTCTCCTTTGTGGTTCCATTCTTAAGGCATATATCACTGGAGGCGGATCTAATTTTACCATTGAAGTAGCAAATCTAAGTTAGACGTGATATAGTAACAGTCTTAATGGAAAGAATTAAGAATTATCCACAAAAAGATCATCATAGCAAAGTGCAGTTGATGGGGATGTTAGGGGTTGTGAGGTTTTCTCAGAGAAGGGATCAGCGGATAACATCTAGAAGATCATTGGAAAAAGCTGCCCAGCATGTCTTCACATCTTAAGTGACCTTAAGAGACAGGCAAGGAGAGAGAATTTCTCTTCTGACAACTGAAAAAATGGAAGCATAAAGTGAAACTTTTCTTGTAAGAAAGAACCACAGCAGAAATTATCCCCAATATTCTAGTACACAATTGCTTGTAATTTTGAACAGCACAGTAGACAGAGTTGAAAGAATACAGTTCAGCTTGCCAGATTGGTGACTCTCTATGGTTCCTCTGGTCCTCTCTCCCAGTTGACAGGAGGGTGTACATCTGTTTCTGCAAAAACCATTGATCTGCACACTAATTTGTGTTTTCCCTACACTTGGTTGGCTTAAAGCATTCTTTGCATAATAACCCTTGTGTGCAATTAAAAGTTCATTTTAAAAATGACTAAGCCTTCCTTCCTTCCTTCCTTCCTTCCTTCCTTCCTTCCTTCCTTCCTTCCTTCCCTCCCTCCCTCCCTCCCTCCCTCCTCCCTCCCTCCCTCCCTCCCTCCCTCCCTCCCTTCTGTTGGAAAAAAATGTCCATCTGGGTTCAGTTCCAAGTGGGGAGAAAGACATTGGAAACATGAAGACTGCTTGGAAAGTTAGTTTTTAATGGTGGACAGGACCACATGATTTGAGGTCCTGGGGGAAAGGAGCACAGATACTGGGAGTACCCTGGTTTTATGCCCTCTCTGGGCTTTTGAATTTGAGCTTGCATTCTGATTGGTTGCCAGACTCCCACGGGACCATGCAAGGGCAACCTTCTAGGTTGTCCTGAGTCCCAGGCTTGGTTGAGTCTTGCTGGATGATGTAATCTTTCCAGGTGCTATGTGGTGAGATGGGTAGAGGGCTTTGGGCAATTCCTACTATGGCTCTGCCTGAAGGAGGTAGATCTTTGTTATGTAGAATAGACTGGCTCAGGCCTTAATGGTCCATTGATAAAGGTGGGGGAGCTGAATTTCTGCCTCCCTTTTAGGGGAAATATTCTGCCATTTTAATATTTCCTAAAATATCTCATTTTTCTAGGACAGGGGTGGGTACTGTCTTTCTACCCTCCCTCCCTCCCTCCTTCCCTCCCTTCTTTCCTTTTTTCACCTCAGAAGCATCTGTGATGAATGGAATTGGAGGAATTGGATACTTAGTGATGTCACTAATGCCATTCAATATTTTGCTCAAAGCTCTTCCTGTTTCAGGACAATAAACTTATTCCTCCTGCATTCAATCCTTAACAAAGGATGCCTGTGTAGCAGCAGCAACAGGAGCAGGCTTCCCACTTCCTCTTAAGGCAACAGGAACAGGAATGATGTACACCAGAGTTATATGAGTCAATTAAATAACAACAAGCATAACCCTGCAGCATAAATACTATAGACAGATTTCAGGTTTATCCATCGTAAAGAATGGAGTCTTGAAATGACTCAGTACAGTGCAGTTTGTTTCAAGAACGAACAAGAGACAAGAACAAAGATTCTGGTGAACAAGAGCTGAAGTTCATAGATAAAACCATTACTTTGAGCACATGGACTGTTTCTGGCATCGAAAGAGCCAACAAGTTGGTCTCCTGCCATTCAAAGCTTTTGCAGCAGGTGGCGCTATGCCTGCGTGGGTATCAAATCCAGAAACAAACAGCACTGGGCACAAAAGAAACTGATATCCCAGTGAGGTCACATGCCATTTCAAAGAAACCCGATCATTTTAGCATACTGGGAACCCATTTAACATTATCTCTCTGACTATTATCTCATCTCTATATTTTATCTGACAGTTTTCTAACTCAGCATTTTATATGCACACACTATGCCATCTGAAAGGTCAAATGCTGCTGTGAGTATCCGTGGCTTTCTTAATAATATACCAAGCTGAACAAACCACACCAGTTTTAGCAATGGGGTTTGCTGTTTGGTGCTTTTCTACACCGACCTTGACAAGGCAGGTTGCATTTATCATTATTTTTAATGTCCTTCTACTTTCTACTTCACGCTCACCTACTAGTAACCTAAAACTGAATACCCTAAATGCAAACACTGCATTCCATTTTAGTAATATCTATTGAGAAAAGGAACTAGATTCAGGGAGCATTCACAAAAGTTGAATAATGGGTGTCTTTTTTAAACGTTTAAGCACCAAGGAAAAGCAAATGAAGCGGCACCCAATGTATGAAAGGGATCCTATTAGACCCCACAATTCTATTATTATGGAATTTTTTTTCAATTCTTCGAAAAAAGGTTTTTTTAACTCTTGATACTTCGAAAACACTAAACAGAAACAAAAGAATTAATTATCTGAATCAGCCAGTGTTTCATCTAATTATTTATAATGACTGCTTCAAAGGAGGTAATCAACGCTGCACTACGCTGGAGGGCTGTGCTTCATCTTTTTTCAACTTAGAGCTCTCCAGATGTGTCGGCTTAAACTCCCAATAATTTCCAATCAGATGGCTGAGAATCATGGAAGATGAAATCCAACACGTCTGGAAGGCCCTAGTTTAGTGAAGTAGAGATTAAAATGGGGAAACTCAAGCTATGTAACCAAATCATATATTCCACAGTGAAAGCATTTATATAATCTAGCTTCTGGGGCGGCTGTGATCATATTCTATCAGGACACAGCAACATCTTCATTTCATGGCCTCGTATTTTCTCTCTGCTGGGAAGAAGCGGGGAAACAATCCCAAAGTTTCACCATTTATTAATGCTGTGTAGAAATATATAATTCAATTTCTTAAAAAGGACTCTGGGATGATTACCTTCCTGATATCTTCTGTTGAGATTTAATTGACTCATGGGAAGCCAGAGACATATCTGCAAGGATAAAAGACAGGATTTCCCTCCTCCCTTTGTAATTAAGGTAAGCACAGGAACTCTGCACTCCATCCCTGGGAATTGCACTGCTGTGTGTGTGTGGTTTTTTTTTTTTTAAACCAAGTCAGTATTGACTCCTAGCAACTGCCTGGATAAGTGCTTGCAATCTTCTTACCAAGGTTTTTTTAGAAGTAGTTTGCCATTGTTTCCTTCTAGGGCTGAGAGAAAGATCATCCTGTAATTTTTTTTGGTCAAAGGTGGGACTAGAACTCACAATCTCCTGTTTTTTAGCTTTATGTCTTAATTTATGTCTTTATATCCTAATAAAGATGACAGCAAGTTAGCAGGAATAGCCAACACTCCATGACATCAAACTGTATTTTAATTCAAAAGAGTAGAATATAACAACACAATACATTTTAAAATGACCTTTAAAAGGCATCCACTGTGATATACTCTATTTCCCGGAATTCACACTTAAGTATATATAATCATTTATGGTTTGTAGGTAACCCTTCTTGACTTAATGAAGACCAGCCAAGCGAATTTTTATGTACGTCCTAGGGGTGGGGCATTCATAAAATGGAAAAGGACTCCCCTCTTAAACTCCCAGTCTGAGAGTCAATTATTGGAAAATTAGAGATCAGAACAAAAATTCTGATCTCAGGTTGGCTAACAATCTTACAGAGGTTCCAGAACAATCTCGGTCTAAACTTTTAGGGCTCTAAAAGTCAGCATCTTAATGCCCCAGAAATGAAACCTAGAACAGCTGCCCTTTTAGTGGTCATATATGACCATAGGAAGCAAGGATAGGCAAGTGACAAAATGTTTTTTTGCATTTCTCAAAAGGCCAGTGTCCATATGAAGTTGCGATATAGTTCATCACTGGGCATTGTAAGAGTTCCTACAAGTGTTCTTCCTATTATGTTTTATCCCTTTGTATTTTTTTAGACCTTCTTCTAATAATCAGGATGGTGTGGTGGCTCAGCGTTAAGATGCTAGGCTCATTGTCTGGAAAGCTGACATCCCAGGTTTGAGATCTGAACTCCATGCAGCAGGATGAGATCCCATTCTTGCCCCAACCCTGCCAACTTAGCAGTGCAAAAGCATGTAACTATGAGTATATTACAGGAGTGGGATTCTACCAGTTCGGACGGGTTCGGGTGAATCAGTAGCTCTGACTATCAGCTGGGAGCAAACTGGTTCATTCTAACTTTGAAGTGGGGCCGCCCTCCTGCCCCTGCACTATACTCACCTATATTTCCTTTTCCGAAACCCAGCTGATCGGAGAGGCAAAGTGGATTGCTGTGCTTCAGCCATTTTCCTTGCTAGTAGTAATGCGGAAGGTGAGTTTTCTGTAAACTGCGCAGGCACGCTCAGCAAACCGATTGTTAAACTGGTAGGATCCCACTCCTGATTATATAAATAGGTACCACTTCAGTGGGAAGGTAACAATGCTCTGTGACATCATGCTGACCACACGACTGAAATGTCTTTGGACAGTGCTGGCTCAATGGCCTCAAAATGAGATGAGCACTGCCCCCTATAGTCGGCAGCGACCTGCATATTAAAATCCACAGGGACTCCTATTCTAATAATCAGGCCTGGATAAAACCTGAGAATGTGGTACAGTGTATGGTTTACTTTTCAATACTATAACATGATGTTGAACTATTCCACAACTGGAGAGCTGAAGAGTATGATTTAATGTCTCTTCCGCTTTCAGAAAGGAACTTGTCCAAACTTGTCTACTAATATCAGAGAAGAAATAGTTTCTGCCTGCTTGCCAGATAAACCATAAAAAATGGTAATTGCCTTAGGAGAGCTGAAATGAAATGTCAAAGCATTTGGCAAATGCTATGATGATTTCAATAAAGGAGTATATTTGTAACTCAGGGTTGGAATGAGGGGTCTTTAATGCTCTCTGAGCTTGGTTGTTTTCTTGTAGACCATTTATTACCTAAACTAGGTAACTTCATCAATGCTCATCTAACGAGGTTACCTAACTGGGGTAATGAAACATCTGCAAGAAAACAACTAAGCTCAGAGAGCATCAAAGACTTCTTATGATGACTTCACTTGCCTCATGGTGTCACCTGTCTCATGTTGCAGATGAACATGAGTAATGCATGCCGGTCTCATTCATCCCTCGGGGAACAAAAAAGCCCACTGTGGCAATGCCAGTAAGAATACTAGAAATGGAAAGTAAGTCCAGACTGAACTGGGGTATATATGGCAACTAACTGCTCAACCAGTCAAATGGTCAAGTAAATTTAAACTTTGGACCAAACAGTCTTATTTTTTTCCCCTGAACTACTAATGTATATTACTTGTTGCTTTAAAATATTTAAGTCAGTCAGATGTGTTTGCTATCTGTGGAGTGAGGTCTAGAATTTGTATTGCCATAGTCCTGCCCAGGTAACACCAGTGACTCTCCCACATAATTTCAGGCTGAAATAACTAATTCTTCTCCCCTTTTTTGCCACAACTGTCCAATGGCATCAGCAACAAACAAAAAAACCTCCAAACCATGATGGCATGTACATGGTGATGACTTCGGATACAAGTATAGGCTCTGTCACTTCCATGATTATGACCTAATACCATCATCACACACACCTCCCTTGCTGTCTTGCTGTTTTATTTTAAAAGTGACACCAGCCCTTCAAGATAGGTCATAATAGGAAACCAATGCCATATAGATCAGAACTGCTTTTATTGTAAAGCTGTAGTATTGTTCCTCTTCATAATCTTCGTGTGAGAAATTGTCATAGACTACATTCTTGGCCTGCAATCAGCCCTCCTTTATCTGGCCATTGCTTCAGTAGCAGCTCTTTCCCTTGTCCTTCTTGCCACCGCCTTTGCCTCTGCAGGCAGCTGGAGAATGAGTTGTCCATCTCTTTTATTTCTTTATATGTACTGGCTTGGCATATAATGATACCTTGAAAATAAAAAAAAACATATATACATAAATCTTATTTGTAAAGTCTCTTCATTCTGCTCTTTAAACTTGAAATATACTTTGCATTAAAATATGCATTGTGAGTATTTTTATCCCAAAAATCAGGCTTTTGAGTTGATTAAAAAGTGTTTAATGTTACAAAGAGTTGAAAACAACTGTCCTAGTTCAGAAGCAGAAGCATTTGATGGCAGAACACAGTGTCATTCCTTTGAACTGAACATGAATCATAGAACAGCTATTGAGAAGGTCCTCAGTTCCCACAGCACATACCTTGAGTGATGGAAAAACCAAGAATAGAACTTTTGTGCAGACCAGAAAGCCCAGACTGAATCACATAAGGAGTACACATTCCAGATAGATGTACCCTAAATCATAAAGTGTTTTGGTCACCACCAACACTTGTGTACACAAATAGAACAGTAGCCATTGAGGTAGGGTTATCAAATCTGGACTTCAAAATACAGATTGTCAGTAGATGGCAAACATTTTTAGAGTGTTTTGCATTTCTTTTTTACCTCTAATGTGAATCCTGAGTTATACAACCAAGTTATGGTAACTCTAACTGAACTATGGAATTGTATGACTCTCTCCAGTCAATAGTATGGCTTGCTGATTATCTGAACTTAATAAATGTTATCCAAAACAATCCCATATTGAAGTAACTTTGATATCATCCGCAGTTCTACTTCAAGATCTACAAAAGCAACTGGACATTATCTGGGAATATTTTCCTGGCCATTCATCTAGCAATGCATTGCACAAGGAGCAAAAAAACCCCAAGCTGCCATAGATCCTACAAAAACCATCCTCTTAGTGTTAAATATATATAAAATAAATTAACATCCCAATTTGCCTGGAATCCATGTTCTTTTTTGATATGCTTTATTTGCCTGGCTTCTGGAAAAAACAATCTCAGCAATATGTGAGACAACTGAAAAGCCATTAAGGAGCCTTTGCCATAATAGATCAGCTGCCATAGTAGCAGACCAGGAAGTGGAGAGAAGCAAAGGAATTTGTGAAACTGTTTTTTGTTTTGTAAGTTCGGTGATTCTATATCATTGGAGTAAGGAGCCATTTTCCTATTTGTGAAGATTTTTGTCTCTGTCCACTTTCTGATGGAAGGAACACTATGGAACACATGGAAGAATATTGTGGGAATGCATAGCCAATCCTGGAACAGCACAAAGACCCTTATGAAGATGTCCAAAAGATAAGCTACCTAAAATACTGTCATAATACTGATAACAGCTATTTTTAAGATGATTAACTCCAGCACTACTTTCCAAAGATAGTACTCTATAGTCTAGCACAACAATTTCAGGAAAACAAATGAATAGATAGAAAACCACGAGACCACTTGATTTTTAATAAAAGAGGATAGATCAGTAATTTTCAAACTTGGTGGCACTGTGATTCCCTAAAATCATACATATATACATACATACATACATACATACATACATACATACATACATACACTTCTCTTTCAAGAAAACCTTTGCTTCTCATTCAGGACTTTTGCTTCTTCTTCAGGCTGAAGACGCTTCTTGAATGAGAAGCAAAACGTCTTCAAAGAAAACCCAGAAAGTCCAGTTGCCTCTTGAAAAAGCACCTTTGGGACCCTGAACTATATCTTTCAAAAATCCCAGAGCACCAGGAAACTGTTAGAAGACTGGAGAAGAACTGATGTGGTTCCCATCTTCAAAAGAAGGGAGAAAATGACTTCAGGAAACTACATACCAATCAGCTTAACATCAATACCTGGGAAAATCCTGGAAAAAATAACCAAGCAATGGATTGCAAACATCTAGGAAGGATGGAAGAGTGAGTCAATCAATTTGAGCCCATCAGAATTGAACTCCAGGTTGTGGGAAGAGTTGGTTTACAATACCGCATTCTAACCATTGTGCCAACCCAAGGCTGCATCAACAGAGGAACAGTATTAAGATCATATGAAGTGTTAGTACTTTATACTGCACAGGTAAGACCATGCTTGGAATACTACATCCAATTTTGGTGACCATGACAGGAAAAAAGAATGTGGGATTCTAGAAAGAGTGCAGAGAAGAACAGCAAAGATGATTAAGAGACCGGAGGCTAAAACACATAAATGGTTGTGAGAATTAGGAATGTCTAGTCTAATAAAGAGAAGGACAGGTGCAGTATAAAGTACTAACACTTCATATGATCTTAATATTGTCTCTCTGTTAATGCAATCTTCCAAACTTTGACAGACTATCTTGAAGTGAAAGTGTCAATATATTCTACAAAGCACCTAAGGGAAAGATAAGTAATGAATGGAAGCTTAACATAAAGAGATCCAACCTAGAATTGAGAATAAATTGCCTGTCAATGAGAAGAATTAATCGGTGGAATTGCTTTCCCCCAGAGGTTGTGGGTGCTCCATCACTGGAGGTTTTAAGATGAGATTGGACAGCCATTTGTATAAAATAGTATAGAGTGTCCTGACTGAGCAGGAAGTTGATCTAGAAGATCTCCAAGGTCTCTCTCAACTCTGTTATTTTGTATGCTGGTGTTAGGGTAGAGAAGATCAATTTGTATCTGTATCTGAGTTCATTTTGTGTCTCTTCTTTGTTTTCCATTGTCTTGCTATTGCCATGACCCCAAATTAAAATAGACATTTAAAAATAAAATAACTGACCTTATTATTACATGATTTACAGAAAAGAATGTGCACAAAATAAGGTATTAATGCTATTAATCTGGTACCAATACCCCCCTCTCCCTCCTTCCGTCTCTTCGTCCCCTCCCTCTCATAATTTCAATTTCATCTATATAGTGCAGGGTTTCTGACCAGGATTGATAAGTGCAAGTGTGGACTACAGCTTTATAATGGTAAAATTAGGAGCCAAGATTTTTAAAAATCTAAATATGAAAAATATATATATGAACCTTTGAAAACATTCTCAAATCATGGGTGGTTTTAGGCAAGAATGTTAAAATGAGATGTGATTGGAGTGTTCTCACAAGCTCTGAATTGTCTGATCATTGAAATCTTCTGAGATTTAGGTATGCATCCCTCTCTTATCTCTCCTGCTGCTGCTGCTGTCTGAAAAAAAGGCTATAGATGCTTGGTTCAGGCCCTAACACTGGGAAGGAAATTAAACACCTGTGTGCATATGGAGAAATGTTAAGAGCAATTGATTCTTCTCTCCCAAACAGAGAAACAAAATCAGACATTTTACACTTATGAGTAAATCAAGTTTTTGATTAAAGTCTCTTTCTATTTGTTGTCAAGATCATCATATTCTGAGAATTATGAATCTGTTTACCAAGAGGACTGAGATGTAAACATGTTTAGTTTGTTCTGGCGTGAATGTGTCCTTATGATAAATTCTTTCAGGTCCTTAATGGAATAATTATTCAGATAACTAATGGATCACAAACAGAAGTGTAATGTTCTGAAAACAAATCCTTGCTGTCCTTTTTACAGAGATCACAGTGTTCACATATCTGGGATTGTTTTGTTTGATGAAATCCACTGTAGGACAGTTTGACCAGTAACTTGTTCTAGTGTCAATCGTGCCCCATAATTCACTATGGGGAGACTGACAACTTTACCTATAAAATGATGTCTTCGCCTCTCCTGGGTTTTCTGGATTAGTCTCCCTGCAAATGCTAACAAAAGCAAAGCGTATCAGATCACTGCTTGGGACACTAGCAGTGATGTTTGTGGAACCATGCACTGTCTCAAAGTTAATCTCCAGGATAATTTAGATTAACCTTTACGGTCTCCAAAAACCACATTGCTTCTCTCTCTCCCTGTCTCTCTGTCTCTCTTCCCCTCCCACCCTCATTCCTGGCAAGGTATTGGACTGTAAGCATTTCGGACCATTGGAATTTAACTCAGACCTGAGATTAAATCACTCCAACCAAGCGAAAAGCAGACCTGCATCAGAAACATTCCAAAGTGGACTTGCCTCCCTTTTCAGTCAAAAAACATATGTTTAAAAATGCCCCCCCCCCAAACTGCTGAATCTACTGTGAATAATTCTAATCAGGAAAATGTAGAACTCCCTGGACATTGTGTCACTTTGTGTTTACTTTTTCACAAGATAGATCACTGTGACAAATGCTTTGTATCAAAGGGCCTACCCCCTTCTCCATTTTGGATGGTTTATAAGTTGAATTGCCCGGTGGGTGCCCTTCGCTAGGGGGTGGCAGATGCACCACTGGAGACCCTCAAGAAGGCATGCGCCTGAGGAGAGAGAGAGGCCAGGGTTGATCTCTTTCAGTTGCTGAGCTACTCGCCCATTTGTTCCTGCTTTTCATAACTGTAATTCCTGCTGCTCATGGCTATAATTAGGCCTTTAAATTTATAGCACATGCCTGAAGGCCCCGAGTTGCTTGGGGAGAATTTAACTGAATCCATGATTTCTCCAGCAGCACAGCTGCTGCTACTGCAGTGGAAAAGACTGTAGACTGAGAGATAAACAGATTATCATGTTAAATGCTAACTGTAGAGAGTGGGGGGAGAAGGAGAGGAGGAAAAAAAGAATTTGTTTATTATATGTCTGAATATTTTGACACACTAACAGTTTAATATGCTGAAAACAAAATGGCAACTCACAATGGCTTATAGTCACAAAACAAGGGAAGAAAGAAATGAGGTAAATTGCTTTTAGGAACACTGATGTGGCCATGGATGACTACTAATGGGAGAAAGGATCAAACTGAAGGAAATTATTGGTTGGTTGATTATCTGTTTATCCTACTTTTATTATTTTTACAAATAACTCCAGCTAGTCTCTTATGGAATGGTTCATAGTCACCCTGAACATCAGTATGTACACTTCTATAGGCAAGGGATTATGTTGCCAAAAAATGATCAAGCCTTAGCTTGCATGTACAATATATTTTCTGATTTCAGTGAAGGAAATGTGGAAATTGCTACATAGGGAACATGCAAGAACTGCAGAATTCAAAGTTCACTTGGTTTACTATTCAGTAAGATTACAACTTGTCTACTTTCTCTGTCTGTATCTCTCCTTTATCCTCTCTTTCTCTTATATGTATTTACATTGAGCCAATTACTACATGGTGACACATCAAATTTGTTGTAAACCCCCAAAACCACAATCTAAGAGCTTCAGATAAAGGGACATGTGTGAGGACCATTGGCACAATGGTTAGATGACCAGAAGATGTTCTTTTCAGGGCTCCACCCAAAGAAACATAAGCTAGAAGAACAGAAGAAAGGCCCTTGGGTTTTATCTTTACAGTGAGGCTAGACAGAAGCAGTTCAGAAGTGCAAGAACTTCCTCCCCTGAAACATTTTTCAACAGTTAGTATTGAAAAGTTTAAGTTTGACTTTAATAGAATAGGATAGAATTCTTTATTGGCAAAATGTGATTGGACACACAAAGAATTTGTCTGGTGCATATGGTCTCAGTATACATTAAGAAAAATAAAATAGAATACATTCATCAAGAATCATAAGATACACTTATCACTTAGTGATAGTCATAAGTTACTAATGAGTAATCCAATTATATTGGGAAACAAAACAATATAAAATTTAAAGATACAGACAACATAGTTATAATCATAAGTGGGAAGAGATAGGTACTAGGGTGGAAGAGAAGAATAATAGTAATACAGTCTTAGTAGATAATATGACAGTGTTGTGGGAATTAGTTTTTTAGCAGAGTGATGGCATTCAGGAAAAAAAACACCTGTCCTTATGTCTAGTTGTTCTGGTGTGCAGTGCCCTCTAGCATTGTTTTGAGGGTAGAAGTTGAAACAATTTATGTCCAGGATGTGAGGGGTCTGTAGATATTTTCACAGCCCCCTTTTTGACTCATGCAGTATAAGGGTCCTCAATGGAAGGCAGGTTGGTAGCAATTATTTTTTCTGAAGTTCTAATTATCTGTTGAAGTCTGTGTCTGTCTTGTTTGGTTGCAGAGCCAAACCAGACAGTTGTAGAGGTGCAGATGACAGACTCAATATTAGTTAATCAATTAATTAATATCAAATAATGCTGCAAAAGTGATTTGGACCTTCTGGGCAGGCACCTTATAGCATAAACCTGAATTGCTACCTTGAAATGGGACTAGCCCCTAACAATAGATGTTGTCCACCTTTGGTGTAAAATAACAGGCACTTATTGGTGTACTGATGCATGATCGGATGTTCAGTAGACTGGAAAGATGCACTCACACTGAAATTATTTCAGTACCTGAAGTTGCAAAAGCAAGATTCTCTCTACGTATCTCTTTCTCAGCTCCTGGATTTGCAAACTACTTTGTTATGACCTGAGTTTCTTGGAAGACTCTGTCTCTTTCTACTCACCTTGTGTGGCATGCAAAGACAATAGTGGCAAGTGAGTGATCAGGAGTTATTGACATTTATCAGCTTTCTGTGTTTTGTAGTGGGAAAACAGATATGGCAGCAATCATGCCTAATTTAGCTTCCCATGATGTCAGGGCTTTATGGACGCCCACTCATATCAAGAAGCACCTAGAAAAGGTTACAGATGTGTAGGGGGCAGGCAGCTATGACAGTGATGTTGCCAACATCGCACACGGAGCAACTAATGATTAACCTATCACAAGCAATCACTAGAACTTACTGACAGCTGGTTGAATTGTTTGCACCTGTTTCCCCCCCTCCCCAAATCTCCTGCATTACACATATATCTGGAATGGATTACCCCAGCTTATGCTGTACACATTTCCCCTTTCTGTATCCTCAAGTGCCAGAACAATATCTTTGTGGAAGATCACAAGGCCCCTTTTTAACAGAGAGATTTCCAAGAAAAATATATTATAAACTTCTGTGTTTTCTTCTAGGAAGGATTCACTGACAGATATCATAACAAATGACTACGAATCTTTCTGAGATTCTTTTATCAGTCCCCCTTGTCAGAGTTTTGGCAGCGTGACTATCTCTTCCACCGCCCACACAGATGTATACAGGGATGCCTCTGCTAAGGAGAAAGAGGTTTTCTTATTGCCTTAGACAAGGAGTCTTTTAGCATGGTCAGTTAGTGCAGTTTACCTATCTCCCATTCAACTGGCATAAACCTTACTACCTCGGTAGCTGATCCCCATCTTGTCTCTTCTCCCACTGTTCTTCTTTGTAGACAAAAGTTGGTGTTCTCATATCCTGTGTGCTGCATATTCTATTTCATATCATTAGTGGATATGTCTGGCATTAGAATATGTTTGGCATTCCTGTCCTTCCTTTTTCAATATACAGAAGAACCTCCGGTCATGAATGTTTCTGAGCATGACCAAACTGGTTTTTTGGAAGTGCCAAAATTCCCATGTGTTCCCGCTGCATTAATCTTGCACTAATTTTGGTTAGGTTCGGATCACGACCAAATCGGTTGTGACCAAAGTTATGGAACAAATTATGGTCGTGACGAGAGGTTCTACTGTATTGTGGAAGTAGAATTGGGTTTGATGTTGTAACAATGACATCTATCATTTTCTCCATACGGGGACAGAAAATTATGTTAAATGAATTTACACCAAGGCTAGTAAATCTGACTACAAAAATGGAGATTACTAGATGGAAGCAAATTTTAAAAAAACCTAAATTGTCAGGATTTTTGCAGCCCAGATCTAGTTGCCTTACTTTACAGTTGTACAAACATAAAGATTCATTGCCAACTCTCCATCTCGCTTTAGCTGCCAAATCCCCTTATTAACTCCACATCCTCCAACCTCTGCCCAGAACAGTGTGTTTTAATCTACGGCTGGCTCAAGGTTTGTGTGGTCTGAGCCTTGTCTGGACCAAACACACGTGTGTTGGACAGCTACCCAAAACTAGCTGTTCTGGCAACATGGAAGAATCAAGATGTTACTGCAATGTTTATACTGCTTCAGTATGCAAATGGGAAAACCTTTTATTTTAATGCAGATATTTAGGCAAATTTATACTTAATGAGAATTAAATTTGTAAACATTAGTTTAATCTTTTAATCATTTTCATACCAGAAAATTATGATGTATGTGCAGTATAATAGTTGTGACTACATAATAGTATTCGGGTATTTTGTCTCACACTACATAATCATATTCCATATTTTCCAAGCCCTCTTGTGAAACAAAAAGCAACAGACTATAAATAGCAAAAAACAGAGAATAGGACATTTATATTTTAAATAGTTTAAACAGAAGGTTATTTTTCAATGGATATTAAATCCTCATTTTTTTAACCTACTTTCCCTTTTTTCTTAATATAAGGCATATGAATCCTGACTCAAAATAATACATTGGATGTCTTTTTATTTTTTTTAAATTATAAAATAACTAAACTTCAGCAAATGTTCTCCGTGCTGCCAGTATGACATCTTTCCTTAGTTGCTGGCTTGTTTTTAACTTCCTTTTCCCCACTTTCTAAACACACAATAACCCATAGCACACATCAGAATCCAGAAAAGAGGTGATGTTAATTCCTCTTGTTCTTGTGTAACTTCTAGTAAAATACTAAAAAACTAGCACAAAGAGCAATTAAATCATTATGATTGATAAAGTTATAAAACAGTGGGTACAATGTTTTGCCCAAGGAGAATTGAAATACTGAATTAATATTTCTGTATGGTGGACATACATTTTTTATTGTTTGCACTGGGAGTGAAATGATACCTTTCAGTGCAATTGATTTACTCAAATTTCACCAACTTAAATAGTGTTTATGTGTATATTTTAATTTTTTTTGAAAAAGGATAGATTTAGTCAAGATGAATATCAGAGTATAAGCAAGTCCTCATCAAAGGTTAAAGACAAGGTATAAATTGATTAAATAAGTAAAATATGTTACAGTAGTTAGTGTTTCTGCCAACAGTAAGTAATGTCAACAAGCCATTCCCATGAATGTGTCCTCAAATGTCATATCTATTAGATTCAATGGAGCTTACCTCCTAGTATGTGTGTTTGGAGTTGCAATTTTAATTCTCTGTTTTCTTTAAGTTAGATTTTTTTTCTGTGTCATTTACCACAATAAAACTACTGTGATTGAAGTGTGCCAATGATTTCCCCAAAAGCCAATGCCTCTTGACAGACATTTGTGTTTTAAATAAACTCTGAAAAAGTATCACAAACATCTCTTTTCCATTTTGAAAAAAGGCTACTTGGGTCAAATTAATGAAATATTAGCTCCTAAGAACTCAAAGTGTAGTAAAGTTTGGTATTTGTTCAATGCACATCTTCTCATATAGACCACATAAATAATTTATTATTTTGTTTGTCTTATTACAGAAACCTATCAGTGTAGAACAAGGGTGTCCATAGGCTACAGTAGAAAAAAAATGTCAATGCTCAATGGTGAGATCAAAGCTCTACCTGTACTTTTGTGCACAAAAATAGGTGGAGCTTTGATCCCACCACTATACCTGCCATTTTGACTTATTTTCATCATATCCTCCAGAACTCCAGAGATAGCTGATTCAGCAGTAAGTAGAAAGTAGTTGCCTTAGGTTTGCTTGTCCTTACTTCCAGATAGATGCGTAAAATTATACATGTATTATCAAACCTAGACTGCAAATATTTCATTAGATGGTAGCGTCAAGGTGGAGAAAATGTTTTGCTGCAGTGATGAAACAGATTTTTGCAGCTAATATCTGTTAGCCCTCTCTGCATTTCTCTTTGTCTGGAACTTAATTTAACTTCTGAACTCAGAAGTTAAAAAAAGAAGAAACTGTTTAGTATTTGGAAGGGAGATCCAACCTCCAAGAAGAATGCAAAGGAAAATCACCTCCCAGGGCTGTCCCAAAGATGTTTTTCCCCCCAAAAGGAAACAGAACTGTCTTTGTTTTTCCTTGAAGACATTTTGCTTTTCATCCAAGAAGTTTCTTTAATTCTGACTGAATAAGGGAAATGGAAAGATTTATATTCCTTGCAGTCATCTTGTTGTTATCAATCTCTCACAGGTTTGTTTTGGCAAAAATAGGAGGAAGAAGGAGTATTATGTATATTTGCCACCTTGAGCTACCTATAATGTAATAAAGGTGAGATTAAAAAAAGTTTAAATAAATGAATAATTGAAACTATATGGATATGGATGTGCATACTGTTAACAAAAACAGCGTTTGACTGAAATGAAGTTACCCTGAATAGAAATTATCTGAAAATGTCTATAAACTATGTAGATATACTTTAAAAGGTCTCATTATCTTTAAAATGTGATATTTTTAAAGAAATGGAAGTGTCAGCAAATGGAACCTTTCAATAATCATGCCAATAATCACTTACAATAAAATATTTATATTTATCAAATGTAATATAACGAATAGCAAAACTTAGAATGTTCATTGTATAAAAATAGGGAGGAGAAAAGCTGCCAGTCCATAATTACACAGTACTAAGATATAGTAAGGTAATGAATAATAGGTTCTTGGTTTGCATTTGAATTATTTGCACCAGACTGTGGATCTGGCTGTAGATTATGGACACATAATCTCCATCATCAAACAACATTTGCCTATCACAGAGCCATGGGAAGGACTCAATAAGTGGGTAAAAATACTAAATATAATTAAACATATGACTTACTATAATAATATCATCTATGTAAAGCACAATGGAAGAAAATATAAGACTAAAATCCACCAGATTCAATGGGAAGAAATGGAAAAGAAAAAGATTTTGGCTCGACATTGGAAGAAATATCCCGATGGACAGACTAACATGAAATATGGTGGTCCCTGTCCTACTTGAAGTTATCTTTGAAGCTGCACTGAACAGTGGCTTGAACTGTATTATTTCTAAAAATGTCCTACCACACTTCAATCATTCAATAACTGTACCTGTGAAGCTAGCAATGCAGATTCTGCTACCTCCCTGTCCACTTAAGAAGAAATAGTAAGCACATCTCATTGGGCACTGAGGTTGAGAAACACTGGATTAAGCAATATGCATAAATGAGTTCTTTGAAAAAGGCATGAAGGATTTAGAGCAGCATTGCTTACAAAAGCGTTTAACCATAGTATAAAAAAATTGGGAAGTGATAGTAATAGCTCTGCTGCTCCTCCATTTCTTATTTAATAATAGGTGGCCTTTCCATGAGCAACTGGCCGATAGGTGATTCCAGCTGGCCATCTTGGCTCTGTTTACTTCATCTCACCTGCTCTGCACAGCAAACGAGCTCTGAAAAAAAAATGGACGGAGGGCAGGACTCTCTCAACCTGTCTTTCTGGCTGTGCGCAGGGAGGAGAATTTTGGCTCAATCACATCACTTTTGTTTGTTTGTGTGTGTGTGTGTGTGTGTGTGTGTGTGTGTGGTTGATTTTCATCTTTTCTCAGAATTAGAAACAAATGAAGCTGGAGATGAAGAGGAGGGGAAAAACAAATCTGAGGAGATTTTTCTTCTTCTGTACTTTGGTTTTCATCCTTCTCATGGCTCTGTTACTTTACTCTATTTAATTCAACTGTTTCATTATTTCTTCTCTTCTCCTGCTGGATCAGTTTTGTGTTCCTCAAAACTCCCTTTTTTCCTTCAAAGCATGCTGTGACAGGAGCACACTTGCCCCTCGGAGCTGGTTTATTGTTCAGCATTAAGAAATGGCAGAATTGCTCATGAAAGATTAATGACTTCCTGCAAGCATCTTTGTACCTGAGGACAAGCAATTACAAAAATATGTCCAAAAGGTGTGGGGGGAGGGGGAGGAAGGGGAGCAGATGGGAGGGGAAGCAAGAAAGGATATTGAGAGTACATCATCCAGGTATTGTATAGCTGGGCAGGTAAGCCTTTTTTCCTGAGAAAAGCACCAAATGTATCCTTTGAAAACAGAACTTTCTTTGTAACGGTGCCTATGATTAATATCACACAGTAACTGCTTTTTGCAGTGTGCGGACCTGCCTTTATAGGTGTTTGACTACTGTTCCGAAAAGATCAGGAAGGACTAGGAGACAGTGGAGAAGCTGTCATCAGTGCTCGCACATAGAGGGTAATAAACCTTTGCAACATGTGCAATTGTACATGCTACCATATCTCAATCTCTTAAACATATCAGAGGCAATTATATTTCATAGGCTGGCTGGTAAATGAAAACACAAGAAGGATCTGTAATATCAATGATACATATATGTTATAAAACATGTCTCAAACAGATTCCTGCTTTAAATTTTTTAGAAATATGGGCAGAATGGAATCCCTAACTCCTTTTTAGCTGCCCCTTTCATCAGGCTTCCTGAGTACCTTGCCAAAGGGATGAATGCTAAAAACTAGAAGACATTTCTTACTGTATAAAACAGTTGTATGAGTTTTAATAAAAAAAATACATTTAAGAAATAACACAAAATCATGGACATGTAATATCAGTCTCCCTTTGAATCTTTCCACTATGGTTCTTCATCATTAACAAATACTGTGTGGTCTACATTCTCCTCAGGTTTAGGGTAGGTCTTCAGGAAAGTATGGACAAGTCTGAATTCACAGCAGAACAATTTGGCCAAAAGGAATCAAACTTGCCTTCTGCTTTTGTGCCCAAACAAAATGACAGTTCCATAGGTGTGCAAAATTGATGCTTCTTGCAGAACAAAACTTCAGAATTGAGATCTAGAACCATACAGAATTGTACAAATCTAGAACATTGCAGAATTTACAAGAAAATTCAATGAGATGCATTTCAGGAAATCATCCATGGCCATGGACGTCCATGGGGAAGACAACAAGGGGCAAATGGGAAAATGAGCAAACGAAGTATCACAATAAAACTCCATTCTTTTAAAATTCGCAGGGAATATTACATTTTATTATTTTGGCTTCATTGTGGGTAGCTGCAGTGATCATGGCATGTTTTATTTATGCCTTTCTAATCTAAGTATCTTCCAAATATCTTTGGACTGTAATTTCCATGATTCTATGTCAGCATGTCTGAAAACACCTTAAACACCCAGTTTTAAGGAAAGGTAAGGTGTTGCAGATAGATGCACAAAGCCAAAGATTTAAAAAAAGAATTCCAGATGGATTCTTCATGAAAACAACTTACAGGTCATGTTCAAGGGTAGGATTCAGCCGATACAGGCCGGTTCTGATGAACTGGATGTTAATTTTACATCTGGTTCGCCAAACTGGTAGTTGCAAGGACTGCCCCCTCCTCAGGAGTCTCCACGCAGCCCATTTTGGATGCCAGGTAAATGCAGGGCCCATGTGGAGGCTGTGGGGGTGGTGGTGAAAAATGGTCCTCCTGGAAGTTCCTTAAGTCCGGAAATGGGCCTGTTTCCAGCCTCCGGAGGGCCTCTGGAGCCATGGGAGGGCAAAAACATCCCCCCCCCCAACATGGTGTAGGAGGCCGAGTAAGCCACACTCACCATGCCCATGCCCACCCAGCAGCCAGGTAGAGAACTGGTTGTTAAAATTTTTGAATTCCATCCCTGGTCATATTCCATATAACTTCCAGGTTAAATGACTGAATTTCTCAGTATTTTTCCCCTAAAGAAAAGCAGGAACAGATTCTTGTTTGAAATGGCCCCTAAAGCAAGAGTAAGAAAAGTTCCACTCTGCTTTTCCTTCCGTGGCCCATGGAGAATGAGCTTAGTCCGCTCTGTGCTACAGCTCTCATCCATATTGCCTACCAACAAAGCTGCTTTTCATATATTTTTTAAAAAGCCGAATCATAGATTTCACTGGTGTCAGATGCAGTTTGGCCCGGCTTTCAGACCCTCAGATTAAAAATGATAGTTCACAATATATAGCTTCCTTCCTTTGTTTTTAATGGAATCATCCTGAGTTCTTGTAAAGGTTCATTTTCTGCTTGATTTCCTAGCATTTGCTTTGGGTTCCCAGAGAGACTGCAGGTATGAGTCTGAGAAGAAACCCAATATACTGAGTACTTTAAAGTGAACATTCATCATTTAACTTGCCTTCTGTCACTGCCTTCAAGGGAGATGGGGGAAACTAAAAACAATCTCCTGTTTCCCTCTAAAAAGCACCAAAGTTGCACACAGATAAAATGGACTGGAACTCATTTATATTCAAAGAAAGTATACAGCTATTATTCAGCCGAGAATTCTTTTTTTTTAACTCTCCTAATGTGAAACTATAACATGAAGGCAATCAAATGTAACCTACAAAAATGCCACACAAATATTTTCATTGTAGTTATACAAAGTAAAATAACAGATTTTGCAGTCTTACAGCATAGTGTTGAATATAATTATGTAGAAGGAAATTCCACCCATGTTTCATGGAGCTTCTTTTGAGTTTAATTGATCCTCTCATTCAAAATCAGAGTTTTAATTGGGTTTTAGGCTGCTTTTTGTTTTGCTTTTATTACTGGATATTATCTTTTAATCTTATACTGTTGGATTGAGAGATAAATTGCCTAAGTATTTTATAGATGTATACAAGTATAGTTACTGAGAGAGTTACTGAGAGTAATGAAAATCTGGTCTCCAAGTTACTGAGAAGTAGCGTATAATATAGGAATAGAGTAGACACATCTTTTTTTTTTTAAAAAAAATCTCCTTTTATAATAAATCTATTTGCAATTACATATTACTTAAATATGGAAAATGTGTAATATTTTCTTCGGTTAAATATATGCTTTGTGATAGTCAAGGGATGCAATCTCACACTATGCTTCTACAGTAGGTGCATTAGAAACCCTTCCTACTGTTGAGGGAGTCTGCTGCCTCTGTGTATATGTGTGTGTGTGTATACACATAAAAACAGCATCCTCACACATCATTCCCACTCATACTGCCATCCCCACCATTCCTTTAAATTGTTCATGGTAGCCTGTACAAGGCCACCTTGTTTAATTGGAGTTTGATTCTGGATCTCTCTAACTGTAACCTACGCTTTAATCACTATGGCATTGTCTGATTCAGAAAAAGAAAGCTATGTATGGCTCAGTGGAGGAATTTAATAAGCCTCAAGAGAATTGAGGAAAGACTATTCACTGGGATCACCAGGTACAATTTCTTTTCACTATAACCTACTGTAGGTCAAACAATATTGTTTCTTCATTGTTAGCTGAAGTCAGGGATTCCATAAGTAAAATAGACCATCAGCTTTCAAATCGCATTGACAAAATGTCTTCCCATTTTAAAAACAAAATAAAAACAAGTTTATTTATTTTGCCATTTAGGAGAACAACAAATTGGCTGAATACTTCCCTTATACCTAAATATTTTGCAAAATAGTCTCCAAATGACTCCAATGGGTGCTTTTTTTCAAGCTTAATTCTATGTGGAAGTCCATCACAGTTATCCAAGCTTATGTTGGAATCAGTTGCATGAATATCATAGTTCTGAGCAGCAATAGATTCAGTATGTGGCAGGGGTGGGTTCTGGCCGGCACTACTGCCGGTTTCCTCGTTTGTGCACTTTGCGCATGCACAGTGCAATTAAAATTGTTCTGCACATGCACAGAACTGAAAAACAAGATGGTGCCACCAACGGTTGATTGAAGTCCCACTCCTTTTTTACATGCATTGTATGCATGACATAGGAAGCAGTTATTAGATGATAGCTTGTTATGTAATTATAGACAGAATCTATAATACTATGCAATAGATTTTCTGCATCAGCAAGTGATTGATTTTCTTTCCATTCTATGATTTATCAGTTAAACACTATTCACGCCATCCAACTTTAGACATCTTTGGGCAACTCCTAATCAAATCACTTTAAAAACTGTGAAACATATTCAATTAAAACATAAAACATTAGAAACAATAAAAACAAAATCCTGGTGCTAATTCACACAAATATTCTTTAAACTCCCAAAGCTTGGAGGAAAATCCGGGTCCTTATAGCTTTCTGGAAGGCTAAAAGCCTGTCAAACTTCAGGGGACAGAGCCTTCTACAGGGCAGGGGCTGCCACAGAAAAGGCACTTCCTTTTTCTAGCTCCCATTAGATGACAATTTGGGGATCAGGAATGTGCCCACCCTATCTGTTCAGGCAGCACGGGTAGATGTCCTTAGGGAAAGGTATTCCCAAAGATAACCTTTAGGACTTCAAAGATGATGACCAATACCCTGACATGCACCCAGAAAGAAACAGGAAATTCAGCTCATGCAACAACAGTGTTACATGGGCAGGTATCACCTTTACTGTGCATGCTGCCATGTCCTGAACCAGCTGAACTTTCTGGGTAGTCTTCAACGACAATATCATATAGAGTGCATTGTAATAAGCCAGACCTAGGCATTGGTGAATGTGAGCCAGACCTCCCAGTCCAAAAAAGGGCATAATTAGCACACCAGATGAATCTGTGCAAAACCCTCCCACAGCCACGGCCAGTCAGCAATAACTAAAAAGTGTGCAAAATGTATGCTTCATGACCCTTTACATCAACTGAGTGATGGAATGTGGGAATAAAGTGCAATTTACTTGCAAGGAGTTATCTGGAGCCCTTTTGGAGTCATATCCTTATCCGGAAAGGAATTACAAAGAGCCAGTCTATTACCAGCTCTTCATTCTATCCTGATCATTGCTTCTATTGTTCTTAGTTTGCCTTTCCTTTCCCCAAACCCTTTTGTTCCGAGAGAGACAGAGGGTGGGGGGAGGGAGGGAGAGAGAGGGAGGGAGGGGGGAGAGGGAGAGAGGGAGAGAGGGAGAGAGGGAGAGATGCAACAGCACAAGACTAACAACCCTGCCCCACCCTAAATTTTTGACTTAAAATACTCCATGTGCAAAAATTGTCAGTTTGAAAGGTGCTAATGCTGCCATTCCAAGGATCTCACCCAACTTAAGGAGAAACTCGCAATGGTTTTGACACATCAGTAGATAGTGTATGGTAAGAGGAGAAAAGAAAGTGGGGAATTCATCAAACACTGTCCTACCTCTGCATTAAATGAGATCTCTTAGTCTCACTGTTGAAGCAGAATAATTATTGGTAGTGAGGGCAGCACAATTTGTGCTGGGACTTTAACTAGAGGCCCCAGCCTCAGACCCCTTTGTGCCTTGCTGCCTTCACACAGAATGTGCATCAGGTAAGAAAACCATCTCTGTCTCTTTCTGAAAATAATAATTAAAATAAGATGGTCGCCCTATAGCCTATGTTTTCCCATTCATCCATGATTACTACTTCTTTGAACTTCTAAAGTGAAAATAAATTGGCAAATTGTTGTAGTACTGTCTTCTGAAAAGATACCATGCATTGTAGCTTCTATGATCTGCTGTTATTGCAGCATCCTGTCAATTTAATAAATTTATTGTGGGTTTTTCATGCTGGCAAGAGTCTTGAGTCTTCTCTGCAACTGCAGTATTTTCTGCAGCATTTAAAATGCTGTCGCTGTCATTGATATCTATGTCTTTGTACTCAAATTTCCTGAATAACAGAGGAGATGTGAGTTCTCAAGGACTAGGTTTATAGGGTAGGGAAAGGAACACGAGGGCTAAGGGTGGACATGGTCCAGTGAGATCTCACAAATACTTGCTTAGAAGTCATTTCCACTTGTGGCAATTATAGTAAGATTGCTGTCTTAATATCTTAATGAAAATAGGTGTATAAAATACTATATAGAAACATAGAAAATTACACAAGTGCACACGGGAAAGGGAAATATAGATATGGAAAATTTGTAGTGATTGTGACTTTGCAGAAAAGCAAGAGTGAAATAGGTGGCAACATGTATATCCCCGATCCAGTGCTGTTTCCATGTGTTGTCATCCCTAGACTATAATGCCCATCCTAGCTAAGATGGAATTTGGAAGATTTTATAGTCAACAAATGATCTGGAATAACATTTCAAATAAAATTTCCCTTGTCTGGCAGAAATATTCAAGAAAATGAAAAAAACAAAACAAGGAAATATCAATTATCTTTGCCACCATGGTATCTACAAAATAATAAACCCAAAATAAATCATAAAACAGGCAGCTAACCTGCAGTTTGTAATAGTTATAAACATATCTTTTTATGTTTATTTTTTCCGTTGAAAAGAGGCATTTTTAGTATTTGTTTTTGTTTGGACTAAAGATGCATCCATAATTAACTTAATGTGAATTACCTGTTTGCATTATGCGCTGACTTAGTGCATGTAGATCTTTCAGCAGTAAAACTTAACATTCTGACCTACTATTTAATGCACTAATACTAATTTTATCTTGATACTAAGGCTCTGTGTTGCATTAAATCAATTCGGGTTAATTCAGAATTATGTCTCTCCCACCCACTATCAATAGCAGCACTGTTGATTTTCCCCTAAGCTGACCACCCACTTTTCTGAGAATCTGTAGCAAATTAGAAAATCTGTCATTGCTGAAGAAGCTGGACAGCTAGGATATGGCTTGTCATTCCACCTACACAATACTCAGTCTTTGTCTGCTATCTCTTAAACTAACCTGACATAGCTTAGCCTCCTGGTCAATGGCAGCTTTATTCTCTTGGAAGGAATGCAGTACTCACCGGCATTATTAAGAAATTTCTGGACAATGTTTCGTGGCTGAGCAATAATCCAAGGTTCTATTAAAAAGCCATCTGGGTAATTAATAGCACATTTGTTCTCAGCCTCCTCCCAATTTGTCCATTAGTGGAATAAAAGCACAGGACAAAGGCTAATGTGGTTAAGTTATATTTTACAAGAATTCTTCAGGAAGTTAAAAACACATGATAGTTTTCCAAAGATGTATAAGTTTATGAGCACTCTTGTGAGATCAGCAACATAGAAAATCCCAGAGGCTTTTAATCAGCTCTTTCCACTGTCAATAGTTGACGAGTGACATATAGTATAGACTCTATCTTCTTTTGCATTGACAAGGCTCAGCATGAGAGGAGAAGGAGGTGGTGGGGATGGTAATATGTGATTCACAAGTACAATCCTCATCACTAAACTTATTCCAAGATTCTGCATCAAACAGGGCAGAAATGACTTTTATACCTTGTCACCTGAGAGATGAAGATTTGGTTAAGGTTTCCCTTTAATGCTGTCTCTTGAAAGCAGGATTCCAGCCTCCGGCTGCAGAGGTTTTTTCTCTGTTTTCAGAACACCCCTCCACCTCCTCTCCCCATTTTTTCTGCTCTAAAAGCAGTTTGAAAGATTTTTACAAATTGAGATCATTGTTAAGAAACAAGGATCCAATGGGTTAGATAATTCTCCTCCCCCCACATTAATCCTACACTAAATAATGAAAATCCACGGTATTTAAAATCCACATTTTTCTCCCCCCTCCGTGTGTGTGTGTGTGTGTGTGTGTGTGTGTGTGCGCGCGTGTGTTACCATCTAGTGGTTGTCTGGACTTTTGCAGCCTCATACCTGGTAGTCCTAAATCATCTTTAGGTAAATGCATAGGTAAGGACTGGTGTGATCAAAGCACATGTAAAGAAATAGTCACCTAAACCCATCCTGGGTTTGTAGATTTAAGATTTTTACATTAGCATACTTCAATTTGCAGAAAGGCCATAATATCAAACTTAAAACAGTCACTGCTTGGAAAAGTGCTTAAATATCAGATGTTAAATTTATGACAAAAAAGCAAATTGGTTTAAATAAGACAGTTTTGGCAAAGCAATATGAAATAAAATACATTTCTGATCTTCTGAAATAGGTAAAATATTTGTGATGGAAGAGAGCAAGAGGGCCTACAGCAAACTTCTGGGTGGCAATATAAAGCACAGATTTTTAACCTAAAGAGCCCTAGGTGGCTTAATGCCAAAAACCTGCAGGACCAGCTCTTCTTTCAAACAGAACCAACCCATCTGATTAAAGAAACTTAAGGAAAAGTGTTAAGACCCCCTCCTCTCCAGGAAAGTAGAAGAGCCAAGAATAGAAAAAGAGTTTTTTTTTCTGTTTTGGTCCCCTTTCTGTGGAAGAATTTACTACTATAATAATTTTTGTGAAGATAAGATAGGAATGAGTTAAGGCCATGTATATCAGTTTTCCTCTTACAAGAAATGTAGGATATATGTGCTGAATAAATAACTAAATAAATGAGCGCCTTTTGCAGGATAATCCATTCAATTTCCTACTGTAGCCCAATTTTACACTTTCTTTTTCCTGTTCCACATTTCAGTTCTCATTACCCACTGGATTTTTCCTAATGATTTTTCCAGCAGAACCTGAAGTTTCCCTAAACTTGTGGAATGAGGTTTGCCTAAGCTTGTGGAAATTCTTCAGTACATGAATGGTGTTTTGGGAACACAGTGAATAACAGTTGGAAAACCAAATTTGTGATTAGTAGATACAATTAGTGGGAAGAAAGTTATTTCTAGTTTCTAGATAGCATGTTATTGAACAGTAATTAGCATGTCGTTTAATTTGATAAGTGAACTATGGATTCATTAAGCATTTTGTTTTAGTTCCAGTCTACAATATAGCACATTTTTTACATGTTTACTTGGAAGTAAATCTCTTGAGGTTCATGTTCTATGATAAATATACTGTATATAATTCATTGAAATTGAACATCTCATCTTATATGCACATGCATTTTTTATGTATTAATTCCAGTTGATTTCCAAGCTTACATATTGATTTAGAACAATATTTAGCCCCATTTCAATCTTCATAGGATTGACTCCTTAGCATCATTTGTCAGATAAAACTTAATGCACATTTATTGTATTATTGTCATAGAAATAAAATATACGTTCAAATAATCTTTTTTATTTTTCCATTAGAATGTATTACACACAGTTCCATTCATAATCGTGAATGTGTCTACAAGACTGTCTCAATGCAGAAATAATTTCAAAAACATATGTGCTTGTGTGCTGCATGGTATGCTTTTACTGCTGTATAAAACATATAAATGCCCTTAGGAGCACTTAATTTATGTTTTAATTTAATAAAATATATGGAAAATGAGTTCAATCTGAAGCCAAATGGAGCAGAAAGACAGTTTGGGATATCTAGGAGGATGCTTTCATTTCTCTAGGTATTTAGGTATTCACTGCACTCTTTACATAAACACCTAAATGCTTGTTGAATTTTTACTGCAAGAAAGGACACAATAGTAAGTAATAATACACAGAATTATTTGTAGGCCTTCAGAGTTGATTGCAACCAAATGCTTAGTATGCTGTCATATAGCATGATCATATCTGAAACTTTTTTAAACCTCAGAATGTTCTATCTTGATCTAACATCTGATAAAATGATATTATGCATATTTCAATAAACAGCAAGCCATTTCACAATGAAACTTTAAAGAATAGAGTTACAATGGCCTCACTACAGATCCCAATAATTGGAAATAAGTGTTAATAATCTGAATAATGATTATAGTATACAAGGAAGAGGAATTTAGAACTTTTTCTTTTTTCACCGGTAACCTAGAACTGGAGAATACAAAGCTCTCTGAATGTTTTCAAACTATGGTTCTCAGCACTCATGTTATTTGTCTATTTTTGCCTAAGTTGATGGGAGTTATAGTTCATCAACTTATAGGTTCCAAGGTAAGGCTGCGGACATTAAATCATCTCTAAAATGTAAACTTGGCAACATTCATTTTAAAGCAACACAAACATATATCAATTCTATACCATAATAACCTGATTCATACCCACCTACCTCATCCATATCAACATGATTGCCTCATTAGATCTATTTACAGAGGCTTCTTTTTTTATTTGTAGTAGCATTGTATAGTGGATTTGTATTCCATTTAAAAATACACAGCAAATATAAAAGGTACAGAATTAATTATTAGTCAATTTATCAATAACACCAAGGTTTTATTCAATAGGGACGCAATGGCCTAGTGGTTAAGATTCTGGGCATATAGACTGGAAGGATGGCAATTTGAGATAAAAGTATAATGTGACAGGGTAATTCCCCATTCTTGCCTCAGCTCCTGCCAATCTAGCAGTTTAAAAGCCTGAAAGTGCAAGTAGATAAATAGGTACCACTTCAGTGGAAAGGTAACAGTGTTCCATATGTTGAGCATATAGTCATGCTGGTGACATGACCATGGAAATATCTTCAGATAATGCTGGCTCCCTTGGCTAAGAAATGGAGATGAGCACCACTGGGACACAACTGGACACGGGAAACATTTACCTTTACCTTTTAACAATGACATTATTTTTTTTTAAAAAAATCATTAAAACATTCAAAATGAGTTTAAAGCAATGTACCTTGACAACACAAAGTAAATGATATGGGGAAAGTCCCGACGGTGGAGGAATTCATTTCATATTTTGGGAATAAGAAAGGACAGGGCTATCTCAAGCAAAATCTGACAAGCCAATGTGTCTCCAAAAAAGACCCTTTTGCAGTATATAAATGAATATTTATCTATTAGAAATGATCAAACATCTACTTCAGTTAGAAAAATCTGTAAATGATATATACACATTTGTATTTTTTATTGCATTGTATATTACAGAATACAAATTTTTCAACTAACTTATGCTTCTGCCTTAAGAAAAATGGTAAACTTTATTTTTCTCTTTTTCAAAGAAATGTCTTAGGAGTTGCCAAGCCAAGAAAATGCTAATTAAGTATAGAATCAGTAAAAAGGTAGGTTCAAACATTTGCCCTATATAGCTATTCTATAAATTGAACAGATTAAATATTGCATAAAAATAGTTTCAGTTGGAGCTTATCCATCTTAAACTCTCTATATAGCAATTTCTATTCCATCAGTATGAGGAGTAGTGGAATAATTTGGCCTGGGCTCAAAGAACAGCTCAGATTTGCTGTTTAAGATGTAATTTACATCTTGTTTGTTTTGTTGCCTTACTCTGTTTGCATGCCATCATTTTACACTTTCATTATAACAAATGGTTATCAAATATACAAAGAATCCTGGATTCTACAGGTCTTTGAGAGTGCTCTGTCTATATTGGCTTACCACGTTGAGTTAAACTACAAAGGACATTTGCAGTGAAGCCCCTCCAACCATTTGAGAAAGTTACATTTCACATGTTTTGGGAATAATGAAAATCAAACAGATTGCCCATGGAACTAGAGAGGTCTAGGATGATTACCGTTAAATTGTTTATGCATTAGGCTTCTTGTGCAATGTTTTTGGCACAATGCTGCCAAGGCCTTCAGAAGCACTTAAGGTGATGCAGATTGAATTGGAGATGACCCTTGGGTTACCTTGTCAGCTTCATCAGTGCCTGATGGTCCATTTCAACAGCACACTCATTAAACTCTGTATTTTCAGGACTCTAAACTCTGGAGATCTTGTTTTGTTCCTTTATGGGCCGTAGCTTTGCCTGTACTGGAGACTAAATTGCTTCTGTTTAGTGTGATATGTGGTTCACTACCTTTCTTAGTGCTTTGTTACCTCCATCATCTGGTCCCTGTTAAGATTTGTATGCAAGGCGAGGCATACGTTCCAGTTTTCATGTACCTGAATGTAGTTACATGCAAAAATGCTTGATGAAATTAAAAAAAAACATTAACGTGTAAAAACAGATACACAATTGAAGTTTCTTTCTTGCAATCCCTCTACCAAACAAAAGAAATAATTTTAAATTCACAAATCAAGCTAAAATAACATCTTTATGGTAGCAACAAGGTACGATAATCTTCATCTGAATGTCTGAAATGATCCAAGATATTGCTAGCAGAGATATTTTTTCTTCAACTTTATTCATATTTTCCCAGAAATCTAAACAATAAGGTAAGCTGCACAAAGTAAAGAATTGAAACATCATGTGCTACTTTGTCATATTTATTATCTTTTACTACAAGAAATATTCTAAACTGTAATATGTTTCCCATAATCATATTGGCCAGGTGTTCCTTGCAGAAAATCTTATTCTCCTCCGATTCTTATAGAATAAACATATGATATTATAAAAGACAATACAGAAGGTTCTAAACCACCACATAGATTCAAAGGTTATATTCTACTTCTTCATTTCCCATTGCAGATTTCTCCCCTGGCAAATATAATTTATTTCCTGGTACAAATAGTCCTCATTTATCAATTGCCTCATATAGCGACTACTCAAATTTACAACAGTGTAAAAAAACAGCTTTTCACCAATCCTTACATTTATGACTGTCACAGTATCCTATGATCATATAATTGCTATTCTCATGCTTTGCAACTGGTTTATGATGAACAGGATTAATAGAAAATGCAGAAGTAAAATTGTAAGTTGTGGTCAACGACGTTTTGCTTAACAATACGGCACTTTGTTTAATGATCAAATGGGAAGTAAGGATCCAAGCCCATTGTGGTCATATGATTTTCTACTTAGCAACTTGTGAGTTGTCAGCCCCAGTTGTAGTCACTAAATAAGGACTAGCAGTAGCATTATCCCTCATAGATTTGCTGTGTGTGATAGTCATAAATTCATTACCACCAGAATTCATCATAGCATTCTTCTTTTTAACTTTAGTGTGGTGAAAATTAAATTGAAAACAGAAATCTTAAAAATGCTTTTTTGATAATTAGTGTCTGAATTGTCATTTCCTCAGGAGAGTAATTCTCTTAGGACAAAAAAAATGATGAGAACATTTATGAAGTCAGTGAATACTTAGAAAGTGCCTCCAGCACAACATTGGAGCTTCAGATGTTCATGTAACGTCTTAGATACCTTTTTGACAGTGTCAGTTCCTTAGCTGGGGAGGGAGGCACTGGCGGTGCAGTGGTTAAAATGCAGTATTGCAGGCTAATTCAGCAGTTCGAGTCTGACTGGCTCAAGGTTGATTCAGCTTTCCATCCTTCCGAGGTCAGTAAAATGAAGACCCAGATTGTTGAGGTAAATAAGCTGATTCTGTAAACCCCTTAGAGAGGACTGTAAAGCACTATGAAGAGGTATATAAGTATAAGTGCTATTGCTCTATCTCAAAGCAAGCTTCTGAGTAAGTCTGCCTTCGGAATGAAGTTATGCAACTCAACTTTGCAGCTAGTGGGATAAAAATCATCAGTATAAAGTTATAAATATTGCAATGAGTGGTTGTTTGAAATCTTGCCTTGTGCTAGTAGGATCCAGATCCAGTTGTACCTTGCTACTTTCTTTCACTCTCTGGCATTTGGAACCACCTTGTTAATTTGGCTGACCCCTGGATTGTTGTTAAAAAGGTAAAGGTTCCCCTCACACATATGTGCTATTCGTTCCTGACTCTAGGGGATGGTGCTCATCTTTGTTTCAAAGCAAAGAGCTAGTGCTGTCTGAAGATGTCTCTGTAGTCATGTGGCCAGCATGACTAAATGCCGAAGGCGCACGGAATGCTGTTAGCTTCCCACCAAAGGTGCTTCCTATTTTTTCTACTTGCATTTTTACATGCTTTCGAACTGCTATGTTGGCAGAAGCTGGGACAAGTAAAGGGAGCTCACTTTGTTACGTGGTGCTAGGAATTTGAATCGCTGAACTGCCGACCTTTCTGATCAACAATCTCAGCCACTGAGCTACCATGTTATTATTGTTATTGTTGTTAGATCTTATCTAATAACCAGTTGCTCCAAACTATCTGGCTAGTTGACTTAAGTTTGCAACTCCTGTCAGAATGTGAAGAAGCACCACGTTTTGTGAACAGAATATGAATAGTAAACTAAGCAAAGCACAATTTAAGTTTTTTTTCTGTTATATTTATTGTGCTTTGCTTCATTGTGCATCACAGAGATTGCAGTTTTTACAAATTGAAGGTTTGGGTCACTCCTTCACCAAGCAAGTCCATTGGTATCTTTTTTTCCAATGCATTTGCTCACTAGCAATAGAATAGACTTTTAGACATAATACAATCATGGTTAATAGACCACAGAACAAACATAACTTTTATAAGCACTGGAAACTAAAACATTAATGTGACTGACTTTATTGCAGTAGCCAATTGCAGTGGTGGTCTGGACCCAAACCCACAATATATCTCAGATAAGCTTGTAATTATTTGTGCCTTTATACTTACATATTTAATGTAGCATGAAGTGATTTTATAGATATGTTTCTCTTCTGTCCTTGTAGTGTAGTAATGTAGAGCCTACAAGAAGACTTCTTATCATCCACCTGTATTGAAACCTATAGCTGACTATACCTGCTATTGGTCTCACATATTTAGCGATCAGTTAGGAGTAAAGCCTCTCCACATGATTCCGCCTGCACATTTGCCCTCCACCAGTATATGTTTTCTAGGATATCATAAAGCAACAAATAAATTGTTACTGTCTTGAAAACATACATCCAAAACACATAACATCAGAACAGAAATAGCTGATTCAAACTCCAAGTCAGAGCTGGATTCTCTAAAGTTATTCTTCCCACACCCGATTTCCATATATTGTGGACCGTTACCTCATTAGTGCTTGGAAGCAATTTCATAGGTATCCATCTGGCATACTAATTCAACCTGCATTTGTAGTACAAATCTTTCTATTTTGCAATAGCTCTTTCCCTTTAATTCTTTGTAAGATATATGTCATATATCTCATGCTGCATTCCTGTGACCTGTAACTACACTACTACCAAACACATTCCTGCCTTCTATAGAGGACCTGTACATTGCACGAGTCAAAAAGAGGGAACATATTTACAGACCTCCCTCACATCATGGACATAAATTGTTTCAACTCCTACCCCTCAAACAATGCTATAGAGCACTGCACACCAAGAAAACTAGAACACAAGAATAGTTTTTCCCCGAACGCCATCACTCTGCTAAGCAAATAATTCTCTCACCAATGTCAAACTATTCACTAAGGCTGCATTACTATTACTATTAGTCTTGTCATCATTCCTATCACCCATCTCCTCCCACTTATGACTGCATGACTGTAACTTTGTTGCTTATATCCTTACGATTTATATTGATATTCTTTCCTGATTGCCTATTGTACCTCATGACTATCATTAAGTGTTGTACCTTATTATTCTTGAGGAATGTATCTTGTCTTTTTATGTGCACTTAGAGCATGTGCACCAAAGATAAATTCCTTGTGTGTCCAATCACACTTGGCCAATGAAGAATTCTATTCTATTCTAATGGAAAGGATAGGGGAAACTGAGCAACACTAAGATACATAGTTTTTCCAGGATAGAGGCTATACTCAGTCTTTGAATGATGTACTGGAATATGCATCTGGTCACAAATCTTGATATTTCCTTACTAATATCAGTGGGAAAACAACCAACTTTGATCAGTATTGCTGGAATGGCTTCAGCCTCACCTCAAACACCTGTTGACCACTGTTGTGGGGAAAAAAAATTTCTTGGTGGCAAGATCTGTCTTGAAAAAGATATTGGGATAAATGTAAACTTAAAACCAAACATATGTTAAAAATTAATCTATATATCATCACCACCATTCACAAGCAGCCACTTATATGTAAATAAGATGTCTGCCTGTGGCCTTTTCTCCCCTCCCCTCTTCCCGAGTCTTTATTCCAATCAAACAGATGAGTCAGTGTTTGAATTGAAGAGTGACTTGCTTCTTCTGCCATAAGAACTGTTGTGAATGACTTCGTTCAATTTCAAGCCTATTGCTCTGGTTTATGAGTTATAGCAGTTATATCAGAGCCACAGAATCTTTCAGAAATGACCTTGGCTCTTTTTCAGAGCAATCTGTTGTTGTATAAAACAGATGCTGCTCGACTTTAGAATTCTGAAACAATGACAAAAGAAATCCCTTTAGAATCAAGTAAATTAAGAAAAAGCATGCTATGCAATTACTATACAAAGTGTGTCCAGTTGTGTTTGAACAGTAACATATGGGAAGTTTCATACTAGATTTCCTTAAAAAGCTTCCCTTTGAAACAACTATCACCCCTAAAGACAACAGCAGAATCTGACAAGGTGTTAATGGGGATAGAATACACTCCCATACCATTGAACACAAATTTTCATTTTGTTGGCCTGGTAGAAATCAAACATGTCCCAAAACCTTGTCAATATTCCCCTCCCCCTCAAATGTCTTCATAAACATGTGCTTATCACAAATTCACATTGTCTTTTTCAAACTTTTGCAGAAGTAAAGGCAATTATGGTATTTGATCTTTAACCATCGAATGGGTTTCTAACAGGTTTTCTTATTTATTCTCCCCAAATTTTTATTTGGGAAGTACCTGAAGTTGTTACACTGCTTAGTGGCCTACAGTGGCCTATAGCTCCAGAAGTATTTTATGAAAAGAGTACTCCGCTCCTCTGCTCATAGAATCCCTTATGCCACCAGGCTCAAACTTTTGGGCTTGGACAACCTGGAACTATGCCGCCTATGGTGTGACCTAAGCATAGTACACAAAATTGTCTGCTACAACGTCCTACCTGTCAATAACTACTTCAGCTTCAACCTCAATAATACACGGGCAAACAATAGATACAAATTTAAGGTAAATTGCTCCAAACTCGATTGCAGAAAAGACTCCAGCAACAGAGTGGTCAATGCCTGGAATTATCTACCTGACTCCATTGTTACATCCTCAAACCCCCACAGCTTCAACCTTAACCTGTCTATCATGGACCTCACCCCATTCCTAAGAGATCCCTAAAGAGGGCGTGCATAAGTGCACCAGCATGCCTACCTTCCCTGTCCTACTGTCCCCATTTCTTTGCACTCGTTTCCTTTGTTCATGTCCATGGTTATACCTGTTATCTTGTACATGTTTGACAAACTAAATAAATAAATTTAAAAAATACAGCTGATTTGTGAAAGGTGGAAGGGCAATTGAAGAAAATAGTGATGGAGCCATAGCTATGATTGTATTTATCCAGGAGGATCTACAGCAGTGGTGTCAAACCCGCTTGCATCGCATGATGTATTACAAAGTTTTTTGCCTTTGTGAAGCCAGGACAGGTGTGGCGTATGTATCCAGACCAATGGCCACTAGTTTGGCAGGCCTGGTCCACAGGGTATGCTAAAAAAGGTCTAGTTGGCAGTTGCAGTGGTGCAATTGAAGGGCTGCATTTTTTAAAAGCATGGTGCTTTGGTCCCATTATTGTGGCTGCTATCTTCACTTTTTTCACAACATCTTGTTGACACCCTGACTGTATCTGAGGGTAAATTTGGCAGCCTAACATTTTTTAGACAGCAGCCTAAACAAACAACGACAACAAAATACCCCGGACTTTTTACTTTCCCAGATGTCCATTGTCTAGGGCTTAGCACATTTCAAATATGTTTTTGAAGCAGCGATTCTGCTTGAAAAAAAGTTGTGTCTGCTTTAAAGAGTCAATTTATGAAAGTTATTTGACTCTTATGGCATCTGAACGTTTTTTCTAGGCTCCTTCAGGAACCTGAAGAAAGAGAAGCTGTTTTAATGACTAGTAAGGTAAAGGTTTAAATTCCTCTCGTACATATGTGCTAGTCATTCCTGACTCTAGGGGGTGGTGCTCATCTCCATTTCTAAGCCAAAGAGCTTAACATGACTAAATGCCGAAGGCTCAAGGAACACTGTTACCTTCCTACAAATATGGTTCCTATTTTTCTACTTGCATTTTTACATGCTTTCGAACTGCTAGGTTGGCAGAAGCTGGGACAAATAATGGGAGCTCAGTCTGTTACATGGTGCTAGAATCCGAACTGCCAACTGCTGACCTTTCTGATTGACAAGTTCAATGTCTTAGCCACTGAGCCACCACATATCTAATGAATAGTAGCAAGGTCTATGTTTGTATTAGAACTAAAGCACATCAACTCCCAGAATCCCACAGTCATTCATAAAGTCTACCAAGTTGGAGTCCACTAATTTTAAAGTTGCTGAGGTTGAGAAACACTGTCTTAAAAAGCAATTACTCCTATAATATTCCCTTCTATTCCTCAGAATAGTTGATAGTCAATGGTAGAATATAATTGTCCTGGATACTGAAGATGGATTATACATATAACTAGTAGCAGTTGTTATCCCTTTAATCTCTATGACTTTATTGAATTCCCTTTAAAAACTGTCTATTGTGGTTGGCCTGATTTGCAACTGTTAATTAAACAATTTAACAAGATACTGGATGAAGGTGATTTGCAAAAAGGCATTTCATATTTCAGATGATTTACGTTCCGTTCAGATAAAATAGGAAGAGAACATAATTCAGGTTTGTCTGCCAAGCTTTTACAAAAGTGGAAAAGACTAGTCTGCAGTCTTTGGCAAGGGAAGATCATGTCTCTCCTATCCCCCAAGACACGCCTGGTTGGTTTCTTTGTAATTTACAAGCAAATATGTTACACTGCAGCCCCCTATGACATGAGGCATGCTAGTCTACAGTTTCCACTGTATTAATGACAGTAGCTGGAATGTTTCTGATATATTTTATTGGTCTAACATAAAAGGGAATTTCCACAAACAATTGAGAAGCCTGGATTCCCCGTTGCTCCAGGTGTGAAATATGAACATAAAGCATATGATCTTTATAGCCACAGCAAGGCAGCTACATAATGTCTTCCTTTGTTGCAAAGCAAGCTAAAATTATTATATCTTGAAAATCTGCCATCTTTATGATCTTAATCAAACCAACAGATGTTAATCAGCTGCCAGTGCTTTGTTCACTCATTGTGTTATGTTTGGCTTCTGCAGGAAAGAATTTAAAGGGGAAAGCTGATTACAGATGTCTTTGGCTTAAAATCTTCACACCAGATGATTGCCTAAATATGGGTGGCTGCTGTTGACTTTTACAAATCTTTCAGGATGGAATTTATTTACTTTATTAAATGTATTTGCATGCCATTGCATCAAAAAATGACTGTCGGTGGTTCACATTAAAATACAATGAAAAACAATCCCCATACAAAAATAAAAACACAACAACACTACCAATATAGAACGTATGCATAAATTAATGATGGCAATAATAAACTAGCATAGTTTCTGCTCTGCTCTTCATTGATAGTTCTGTGGCTGTCCCCATAGTCCAGTTAAACCCAAAGTTCACTTTCTTCAAATGTCCCATTTTCAGTTGTGCAAGTACTTCTAATTTAAATTTGCAGAGTCTTTTAAAGATGGTGCTTATCAAACCAATAAAATTAAGATCATAGGTATGATAGGGCTTTTACTAATTTAATAGCTTTGGTTTTTAAAAAAGCAAAATGTCATTTGTCTATGGAGATTCTCAGTCATCCAGGTCACGGTTGTCCCAAAGGTGCTTTTTCAAAAGACAACTGGACTTTCTGTGTTTTTCCTTGAAGACGTTTCGCTTGTCACCCAAGAAGCTTCTTTAGTTCTGAAGAAGTTTCTTGGACGAAAAGCGAAACATCTTCAAGTAAAAACAAAGAAAGTCCAGTTGCCTTTTGAAAAAGCTCCTTTGGGACAAAATCAGAGGTGGTATTCTGCAGTTTCTGACCAGTTCTGGAGAAGCGGTAGCGGAAATTTTGAGTAGTTTGGAGAACCGGTAAATACCACCTCTGACTGGACCCGCCCCATCTGCCTCCTGAGTCCCAGCTGATTGGGAGGAAATGGGGATTTTACAGTATCCTTCCCCTGCCACACCCACCAAGCCACACCCACCAAGCCACATCACGCCCATCAAGCCATGCCCACAGAACAGGTAGTAAAGATTTTTGAATCCCAACACTGCACTACAGGCTAAGGAGCAAAGGTGAAAAAGCAGCAGAGCCAGAAAGTCTCAGGACAAATGGTGAAGCATTTTTTTTAAAAAAGAAAAGTACAGGGAAAAATAAAAAGCTCAGAAAAATTATTTCCCCATGTTTGAATCAATAATCATTTTTTTACAAGGCAGGTGGTAAGTATTATGTCTAAAACATTCCGTTTTTTTAAAAGTTCTTGTGACAGTATGTGCAATTTTTATGCTTTAATTTTGTATATATAAATTTATGTAAGTGTGCGTGGGAAGGCCTACAGAGGACTGGGCCAATAAGAAAATGTGGTGAGCTACATTGCAGACTGAATATTTTGTAAACTGTCTCAATCCAGGCAGAATTTTCTTAAACTGGCTTAGATTCAAGCTGACATGAGTACAGGACAGGAACAGCTTAAATGGTAAGTGTGAATGTGACCTTAATTTGCACACTTGGTTTATGAGGTTTGAAGTGTTTCAAAACTAAGGTCCAGGGTTTTTTTCGTACTATATGCCAAACTTTGCAGCCAAAAGGAAAACATGAATTCTACGCATTCGGTATAAATTATGTATTCTCTGCAGTAGTTCTTAATATACTTAACCCTCTAATTCAATCCTGATGTACAGCCTTAGTTTTGGAAAAACTAGGGAATTTTTTCCCCTCAATCCTGGAACACTGGTTATGCAGGGCAAAAATTAAGGATTAAGGAGAAATAGGCAGTTGCTTGATATACATCCTCCCTCCCCAGACATTGTTGTCCAGGCACACATTTTCAAATTTTATGACAATAAATTTATAATAAAATATGCCTCACTAGTTTTAAAGAAAACTATGAAACAAGCTGTTTTGTAAGAAAACAAAGACCTGTGTTCTTTTGGAGATCTCTTACTTGTAAATTACTCGTTTGAGTTATGGTGCTGGAGAACACTCCTGAGTATTTCTTGGACAGCAAAGGTGACTAACAAGAAGTACTGGAGCGCATACTGAAGACATGTCAATAGAAGGCAAAATCATGAAACTGCGTCTCACTTACTTTAGCCACGTCATGTGAGGGAATTCACTGGAGACAGCAATTATGTTTGGTAGAGTTAGTGGTAAAAGGAAACCAGGCTATCAAAGAATATGGTGGCTCAGTATCCTCAAAAGGTGACAACAGCCAGGGCATAGAAAAAATAAATAATGCAAGATCAGAAGTTGTAGAGAAACCTGGCCATTAGAATTGCCAAGAGTCAAACTTGAATGAATGGACAATATCAATCAATCAATCATCATCATCCTCACATGCAATTTCCTAGGACTCACTTTTGAGGTGAGTTGGGCTGAGAAAAAAAGGGATGGCCCCCAAGTCACTCAGCTGGCTTTCATGCCTAAGGGAGGATTAGAACACACTGTGTTCTGACTTTGAGACCAACACTTTAAACCATTACACCACATTGGCTCTTCACACTTTTTGAAGAATGAAATCTCAAAAGCTATTCATTCTTCAGTGAATGAATGGTTTTCACGATTCATTTCCTAAACTTATTTTCAATTACTTTTTATAAATGATATCTAATTTCAACAATTTCAAAACATAATGAACAATTGATCTGATTACAAAGAAAAAATAATAAATAAAAGTCTCTCTTTCAAGTATAATAGCTAAGTAATTAAGTACAATTTAGGAACTCTAGAATCATAGCAAATGAATAAAGTATCAATAATTGCTTTAAATGCCCTTTAAAGGCAGCAGAAAGCTATTACTAAAAGGTACAGTAGCTGATGAATCACATTCTCCTGCTTCCATACACATCTAAGAGGCAATGAAAACTAAGTTCACACATTGGAGTTGAAATATGAATCAATCACCTGACCTGCTACACTTCGAAGGCAAATACCACCAACATACTTCTCAGAAGCCAAAATATGTCTGGCCAGGGTACTACACTCACAATTTGGAAATTTTCCTTAGTCACTGAGCAATCTTTTTTATTCGCATGAAAATAACTGTCTTCCTTTTACCCTTAGCAAATAGTACCCCATAGCTTTTCAGTATTGTTTACTTTTAAGTAAGTGTGACTCTGCTAATGATCTTGAACGCTTTCTGCCAGAACTAAATCAGAAAGAGAAAATTAAGCAAGAAAACTGTAGAAATAGAAATACTGGTATTTCATATAAGCTCAAAGTGATGACACAAGTCTTATGTCATTTCTTAAGAGCAACAGTTTGTCTTTCCAAAGCAACCCCCCAAAACCCAACAACAACAAACCAAAATGGGGGAGGGGGAGTATTTCAATTGTTGGCAGAATCACTTGCCTTTTTACCTTCTTGATTTTAATATTTATGCTTTGGCAGCATAGGGCTAAAAGAATGAGCAACAGATGTCTTTTTCAATCTGCAAAGCATATAATGTGCTGTCGTCTCCTTTTGATTCATGTTCCTAGAAAAAAAAACACAATAGAGCTCCTAATGTATGGATACTGCACTGACACAAGCATATATGTACATAGATAGGCTTATGCCCATGTAATTGTGTCCACATGTAAACTGTAGGGAAGACTACTATCTAAGTGTCTGGATTCAATCACATGTTTAATTGCTACAACTCCTTTCTTTTTGTCAGCATGAATGACTGGTAGCTATTATGTCAAAATATTGAGACTGTACATGAAGAATAGTCACACTAAAGCATGATCTGTGTATGATCACTAGATCAAAGACCTACAGCACAATTGGCCTGACATTTACAAAATATAATTTGTATAGATATAATCAGAAATAGATTTGGAATTTTAGGGTTCCTTATGTTTTTTATATCCCTTTCCCTTCCCCTCTTTGAGAAGAACTAAATATATAGTTAGAGACGCAGTGGCTCAGTAGCTAAGATGCTGAGCTTGTCGATCTGAAAGCTTGGCCGTTTGGTGGCTCGAACCCTAGTGCTGCATAATGGAGTGAGCTCCCATTACTTGTCCCAGCTTTTGCCAACCTAGCAGTTCGAAAGCATGTACAAATGCAAGTAGAAAAATAGGAACCACCTTTGGTGGGAAGGTAACAGCATTTCGTGAGCCTTCAGCATTTAGTCATGCCGTCCACATGACCATGGAGACATATTCAGACAGTGCTGGCTCTTCAGCTTTGAAATAGAGATGAGCACTGCCCCCTAGAGTCGGGAACCAATAGCACATATGTGCAAGGGGAACCTTTACCTTTACCTAAATCTAAAGCGTTGAAACTGCCTTCATTCAGAATTCCAAGTGGATCTATATTTCCAGAACAGAAAATCCATGGAATGTATTAAACCTTGGGAATTAATTAAAAAGATTCCAAGATCATCAGAGAGGCAGTCATTGAACTGACCTGGGAGATAGTCTACAGCTCTGCAGTGGTTCCTGGCTCATTTTAGAACCTCCTCCTGTACCAAAAGGAATACAGATTACTTTGCAGGTCTCTGGAGCATAGATTCCTGAAGGAGCAGGTCATGAAGCCCGCTAGCAAAGGAAAGTGTGCCCAATAGTTCAAAGCAGCAATGGCATGTATAAGCTGAGGTTTCTTTGTGACTAAGTCTCAAAAGTACATTAAACATTATGCAGCTGGAATGAGACATGGGTCGAGAGATCAAACTTTAAAAATCCCAGTTAAATTCTGGTGGTTGATATGGTTTAATAATCTCTTTAACCAATTCTGGAACTTGAAGTCCACACATCTTAAAATTGCCAAGCTTAAGAAACGGTATGTTCTCTATCCAGGATCTTTGAGAAAAACCCTGTAGCCATTTTTCAGACCTATATTACTACTAATTTTGTAACAAAGTATAAGATTATGGTATTTTTTAGTACTTTATTATACTTTTGTCAGAAATGTTTAAAATAATGGGAACTGGTACAGGTTAAATCTTATAATGTGAGATCCTTGTGCTCTCTCAGCTTGGTGGTTTTATTGCAGACTACATAACATCTGAAATAACCCTTTTCTTTTTAATGGTTTTCAGTATGGTGCATGGCCATTGCATATCAAGGCAACATGAATCATGCATTGCTGTCTCTCCATCAAAATAATAAAATCCCTGGATTAATATTGTGTTTGAATCCTTTTTTGATGAATTTATTTCCTGTATTTCTGCACAATTAATTTAATGTTGCTGGGCAAATTCATATAGATATTCCTGAATTCACATGTTTAAAAACTCCTTTGAAGAAAAGTATAAATATTAATTCTGACTCCTTATCCTTATCTAACTTATCGTTTAATTCTGCATAGAAAGATTTGTTCTGCTAATCTTTCAACTGCATGTTATTAAAGAAACTGATAGAAAGCAAAAGTTCATCAACCTGATCATATACATTTGGCTCTTATTCTCTGTTACTAAATTTTGTTATCTGCATTGAACAATTGCTACAAAACAAAAATGGGATATAACTGAATCAAGGGAGCAACTGATATTCAAGAACAACTTTGTAACTTTTATAATTAGTGACTGAAACGGTCCTTAAGAGTATGTCAGAAAGCTAAGTCAGTAAATATATTGCTGGGACAATGTATTAGATGGATGACTCAAAGTGATTTCATGAAAAACCATACAATTGTTTGTTCCACCATTTATCCAATATATATATATATATATATATATATATATATATATATATATATATATATATATATATATATATATATATATATATATATATATATATATATATATATATATATATATATATATATATATATATATATATATATATATATATATACCTGACTTCAAAAAATGTCTCATTCTTATATTTATGTGGGAAATGTTACTTTGCATATTAACTTACAGAAAACTTTCTAAATTATGTCAGAGGTTATTAATGCAATGAAGTAACTACTTTAGACTGTAAAATGAGGTTATCAGAGAAGAATAGGAAACTACTGATTATTTAATTTGTTTTTACTTCCAGAGTTGGAGAAACACTAGAAATACTTTCTGCCTCAATGTCCAACACATGTTCTGTATCTTTGTTATAAAATAAGTGCAATTTGCTTATCCAGCTGAAGTGATAAAATGCCTTCACCAAACTGTTTGCTGGTCTACTCTATTATTGTTTTGGCCACGATAAACTGGTAGTAGAGATTACCAGTTTATGTGATCAAGTATGTAAAGATATGTTTCCCATTTACACTGTGATTCTAACTAGTCGACATGCCATAGATTGAATCCAGAAAAGTGTTACTCTACATACAAAGTGCCATTGGCCTTTCTTTATTTGAGTCAATTATTTTTTGATGGGGGATTAACGAAAACTGAACTCATTTGAGTAGAATCCATTTCTGAGTTGTCAGTCTGTTTGCGTTGAAATACAAAATAGCTGACATTTTGAGCAAAATACCTAAAGTCCTCCCCAGATGGATTTAGATTGTTTAGCATACTATCAACACTACAAATAATATGGTATGTAAATGTTATTTTCATAATCAGCATACTTTCCTAACCATTAGGTCAGTGTTTTGAAATTATCTATTATAGATTAGAATCCAATCACAATCTACATATATTGTCAATTTATTTGATAAGATTCAGTTTTTGTAACCCTAATAAACATTAGATGGTGTATGCATAATTCTTGCTAGTCCTTTAGAGTGGTATTCCTGTGTTCATTTTACAGTGACAAAAGATAGTCTCCTCATAGACTGATGACTGAGGCCTTCCAACAGGCACCATCCACATTGCTCTAAGGCACCACTAACTGCTGTCAGAAGGCCAAAACACTATTTCTGCACTTTTTTTCTAGTCAGCAATTGAAAACACCTGGTATGCAGCTGAGACAGCAAACCAGATCCTCTCTGAAGCAACTGAATGCTTTACAGAAATTAAAGGCTAATTTTTATTCAGGAACCTTCATTCATCTTCCGCAAGAATAACTTCTGGCATAGTGTCAGCAGTGGAAACAAGGGTTTCTATCTGCATGTCTTTTCAGTGATTCTTACCTAGTTCTCTAAATTCAAAGGCAAAGCTGTCACAAATGCAAAGATTTATCTGTGTTATAAAGTCCCCTCAAATAAAAAGCACTGACTGAGAGGAAGAAGCAGTTGAGTTTTTATTTTATGGCCAAAAGTGTAATATCCTTTCAAGTATAGTGATTTCTCTATAGAATAGATTAGATTAGAATAGAATTATTTATTGGTCAAGTGTGATTGGACACACAAGGAATTTGTCTTTGGTGCATATACTCTCAGTGTACATAAAGAAAAATAAAATAGAATACATTCATCAAGAATCATAAAATACAACACTTAGTGATAATCACAGGGTACTAATAATCAATCAAATTATACTAGGAAATAAATAAAACAATATAAAATTTAAAGATACAAGCAACATGGTTATAGTCATAAGTGGGAAGAGAAGTAATACAGTCTTAGTAGGTAATATGACAGTGTTGTGGGAATTAGTTGTTTAGCAGAGTTATGGCATTTGGAGTAAAAACTGTCCGTGTGTCTAGTTGTTCTGGTGTGCAGTACCCTATAGCATTGTTTTGAGGGTAGAAGTTGAAACAATTTATGTCCAGGATGTGAGGAGTCTGTAGTAATTTTCACAGCCCTCTTTTTGACTTGTGTAGTATACAGGTCTTCGATGGATATATCAGACACAGGTCCTTTGTATACGCTCCCACATATTGATCAACTCTTTTGAAGAGTTTGCATTTCTCTAATTTACCCTTGCTTCAGGTTATGGATGTCTCCAGTTATGCTATCAAGTCCATCAAGAAGACAGCTCCTGAATAAGACTGCAGTATTGTGTTCTCTAACCTGGTGATAGATCTTGTCAAACACCCAATGTCTTTTTTTCTGGATTACATACGAATGTTGATATAAACATCACACAATCCCAGAGGAAAAAATTGGAAAAACTAGCCCTGAGAGTGGCACTATCCAAATCTTTGATGTTAGCAATAGTATATACATTTGTTCTACTTTGTAGTACTAGCCGTGAAATGAAGGAATGTAGAGTGACATACCAAGGAAGACAAAACATGCCAATGAGGTTAGCTCAATTAGCGTATTTTAACATTCTGTCCTGATTAAAGCTTAATTGGCTAAAATGCTGATTTTACAGACTCCTTGTCTGCAATGAATACAAACATTTAAACTGCCCTACTCTTTGAAAGAGATTCTGTGCATCCTTTGCAGCAGTAATAGAGAACTTAAAAAAGGATTGCATAACAACACAAAGTGTTCTCACATTGCAAAAATAGAACTGTAGCCAATCTGAGGTTACCTTTACCAGAAGGTATGCAAGCTTCTTTGTCTTGAAGTTCTTTATTTAGAGGTTTTATGCCCTACATCTTGAAAGCTTGGGCTTGCTTATAGTATTTCCCATATCACTAAATACAGACATATCAGAATAAAATTCCGAGAAGTCATTACTACTTTCCCAACCTCTCCCAAGATCCTGTCTTTATTGTTCTCTTTAATATTAAAAACATTTTTCCTCTAAACCTCTGATGTCTTGTCCCCCCGCACCCCCCCCTCAGGATATCCCTGTGTCTTTGTTGTCCTTTACTTTCATGAGCACAGAAGGAATCTTCTTTTTCAACAATAATACCCCTTTTCAGGAGCCTCCCATCTCAATTGTACTCTCTAATATTAAAAACATTATTTTTTTCACACTCTTGCTCTTTTGCTTTTCACATCTGGGGTTCACTTGTGATGCAATGTTTCCAATGTGACCTTATGTTACCCAGTCTTATTGGGAGGGACAAGTAACTATTAGAAGTATAAAGCTCAAGGATGAACTGTAGAATCCCAGGTACCCTCTGAGTTTGGTTGCTTGTGGATATTTCATTACCCGACTAGATTACATCATCAGTATCTGAAGATAATACTGATGGTGTTACCTAGCTGGGTAATGAAGTGTCTGCAAGGAAATGTAAGTTCAGAGAGAAACAGGGATTCCAAAGGCATAAGACGTATGCAAAGATGTAAAGTTTTAACTTTTTGAAATATGAAGTTATTTCATGAATAATTTATTCAAAGTTCTAAATTGGCTTATACTATTTTGGTTCAAGTGCTGGTCCAGAATTTTATAGTGAGAAAGTTCCTTCAGAAAAGGCAGGCAGTTAGTGGGTGTTCTTATGCTGCAGCAAGCAGGATAGCATTGCCAACTTTAAAATGGGTAGACTTCAATTTCCAGAATTCCCCAGCTAGGGGTGTCAAACCCACGTTGTCACGATGGCATCATGTGACATATCAGGACTTCCCCCCTTCACTAAACTGGGAGGGGGTGTGGCCATGATGCATCTGGCCTGCAGGCCGGGCATTTGACAGTCCTGTTTTAGACAATGTCATGGCTATGATTAGTTGTAATATGAAACATTGGAATGGTCTGTGTGCCTATTGCGTAAATCCCTGATTGACACACCACAAATGCAACTGAAAAGCAAAAAAATTGGCAACTTTGAACAAAGAACAGGAAGTGAGGAGGCAGAATTGTGAGGTATTAGAGAGACAAAGACGTTCTTGTAATTGTTCTATAGGAAATTACCTTGAAAAATGTTGCTCTTTAAGTTGTGAGTTGCTTTATTTAATTATCAAAACAGATTCACTTGGAACATTCCCCATAAGGAAGTATAACTTGGCTCTTCTTACTGGTAAATAATGACTTTTTCATAAAATCAGGAATTTGCTGTGGCATCTGATGATTCAGAGGCTAAATTGGGAAGTCAGACATTTGAATGTAAACCCAGTACTGACATGCTGCAACTGGATTAAAAATGTAACTTTCAGGAGGAGGAAGAAGTCTTCACTGGATTATAGCAAAAGTAATAAAGTTTCAAAGTATGGTGCAAGAAATAATGCTAAGTTCATAACTCTGAATTGCAAGTCTTATTCTTTAATACAAACAGAACTCCAGGTTAAGTTCTTCCTACTATTTATAACAATAATATCTGAAGTAATATTAATGGTAATAAATCTGATACAAGCTCTTGCAACTCATTTATAATTCATACAGAAAGTATGGTAGTTATAACTAAAGAAATGCTATGACCTCATTTGAGAAAGAGAAGTAAGATAGCAATAGCAATAGCACTTAGACTTATATATTACTTCTTAGTGTCTTACAGCCATCTATAAGGGGTTTACAGAGTCAGTATATTGCCTGCAACAGTCTGGGTCCTCACTTAACTGACCTCTGAAAGGTGAAAGGCTGAGTTAACCTTGATCCACTCAGGATCAAACTGATTCTGCAGTCAGCAAAATTAGACTGCAATACTGCATTCTAACCACTGTTCACCAGGGCTCTTCAGATGGGTTAGGTTATGTCACTAAGTCTTATGTACCGAATGAATCAGGTCTTAGTACAGGAAAGCGTAGCGGGTTACAAGACAACTGACACAGCCAAGTTCTAGCTTGCATGTCAAGCACCAAACAACCGTTTAGTACTGAGACAAGTTTTTGCAACAAAATGTGTTGAATACCAAATTCGACAAGTTTCAAAGCAGGCAAGTACTGAGGTACACTGTACTTTAACATTATTTGTAAAAATATTGTGCAAACAACTTTTCAGCTTTTTAAAAATGCTAATCCAACTCTATAGACAAGAACTTCCTGTTAAGGAAGTTCTACTGAATGAAAAATGCTTTTGGCTACATGTAGCCATCTGTTATACTATTTTTGTCAGTTTTTTTCCTTTTAAGACAGTAGTCAGATAATATTCCATATATTTGTCTCTCTTCATTTTGCTATGCACATATTTTAATTGTGCTGGATAGCTTAAAGGCTTTACAATCCTACATTGTGATAATGTGTAATGAACAAACAGAAAAGCAAAAGAAAAATATTTTACTGTATTCAAGTGACAATTAAGTGATGCCCCTCAGAATTAAAGATCAAAGCAAAATCAGGGTTACTTTGTAGCAAGTTTAAACTTCTATGGGTAATCATGTCCAGGTGATGTTTTCCTGAATATCATATGGAAAAGGTTTCATTGTAAGACAGATCCAGCCAAACACACCTGGCTATGAGCTAAACATCTGGATCTACTTTTGTTTTCTCAATCATGGTCCTCAAACTGTCCCTAAACAAATGGCTCTTTAAAACAGAAAGGCATTGTTGATTTGTACTTCTGAGATTCTTGCCAAATAATGGTTGATAGTGAACACAGATCTTTTAGGATAAAATATCTTTTTGATTATTTATTCTAGTAATATATTTCAATTAAGAAAAAAATGCAACATTTCATCAATAATTTTTCCAGTAACAGTTCTATAGCTTTCATGTTCCAAGACTTTTAAAATATTTTTTTTGAAAAATGAAAAGCATCTTCTGTGGCAGAAAAGATTTGCCATTGCCGAGAACAATCTTTATGAATTGCACATAATTGGGATTTTACTGAAGAAAAGAAAAAAAGAAAAGCCAAAGACCAAAGTAAACAATAGCTGCTTTGAAAAGTATTTGGTATTTGGTATTTATTAATGCTTATAGGCCACCCTTTTCCCTGAGGGGACTCAGGGCGGCTTACATAAAATAAGGGGGGGGGGTATACAGACAATAGACACAACAATACAAAGAAGTAAAATAGTAAGCAACATTCATTCATCATTCGGGTGGGGACAGTTATCTTTGTCCCTAGGCCTGACGGGCTAGCCAGGTCTTAAGGGCTGTGCGGAAGGTCTGGACGGTGGTGAGGGTACGAATCTCCACGGGGAGATCGTTCCAAAGGGTCGGAGCTACTACTGAAAAGGCTCTCCTCCGCGTAGTTGCCAGTCGGCACTGACTGGCAGATGGAACTCGGAGGAGGCCTAATCTATGTGATCTAATTGGTCGCAGGGAGGTAATTGGCAGGAGGCGGTCTCTCAAGTACGCAGACCCACTACCATGAAGGGCTTTATGAGTGATAAGTAGCACCTTGAAGCGCACTCGGAGATCGACAGGTAGCCAGCGCAGCTCGCGGAGGATAGGTGTTATGTGGGTGAACCGAGGTGCACCCACAATCACTCGCGCGGCTGCATTCTGGACTAGCTGAAGTCGCCGGATGCTCTTCAAGGGCAGCCCCATGTAGAGCACATTGCAGTATTCCAGCCTAGAGGTCACAAGTGACATAAAAATGCAACAGGTAAGCTGTAAGTTATTAGATTCTAAATGTAAAGTCTCTTTCTACTTGGTCCTGATTCCCAGTGACTTAATGAACTCATGCAAGTTTTGAGGGACATGATGTTTATTGTCTAATCTAGTTTATTGAGTATGTGGGTCTCTTAGATCAGAGTCTAAGAACTGACAAGATTCAATTTGCTTCAGTTTTCAAGATCACACAAAATTACCTAGCTGCAGCCATGTCCTATAATCATAGGAATGGTGACTGTAACCATGAAAGAAGAATCCAGCTATAGGAGAAAATATTAAGGACAGAGAATCAGATAAATCAATGTATTGTTAGGACTACAAAAAAGTTAAAAAGGGATGTCCTTGATTTGTGGTCCTGGAGAACATGATTGAAAATAGCTTGAAATACCAAAAGTATATTCGCTATTAAATGAAGTAAAACCAGACCACCTACCAGAAACATTAATAATGAAGGTAAAACCTAACTATTTTGGACACATAATGACAAGGCTAGAATTTTTATGGAAGACACTGAAGCTTGAAAAATCATAGTTACTCAAAAAGTATCAAAAATAAATGACAAGATAGTTAGATATTTTATCACTGATACAAGCATGAATTTAGAGGAACCCAAGGGGACAGTTACTGTCAGACAATCCTGGTGGATTAATATTTATCATGTCAAGAGTCAGAAATCATTAATTAATTGAAGAAAAACAATAGTAAAAGTTCATTTCTGGATGAAATGTCCAGTCAAAAGAGTGAAATAAGTTTAGAAGCTAAATTGCATTTCAAATTTAGAAAGGTGAATTTATGATTGTGGCATAGAATTTTGTTTTCTTATGTAAACATATTTTAAATATATTTTAATACTATGAAGAAAATAAGAGATTTTCTACTACCTAGTTAAATAATGAAACTCCTGCAAGCAAACAACCAAGTTAAAAAAGAGCATCAAGGATTCCAGGTACAACCCTGGGCTACTTACATTCTCATCTATGATATTTGGTGTTATCGCAAACTAAATTTACAAGGTAACTGCAAATTACATATTATACCGCCATGTAAATTGTATAACATTTTGCAGAGATAAAAACAATTGCTCTTTAGTTTTAATTCTATATTTCAATAACATGTTTCTCTGTGAAGTTCCATGGTAAATTTGAATGAACCTACATGAAGAGATTTAAGAACAAAAAGATTGTTGATTCTGCTTTTAATGCTTCTATGCATTTTTTTCACCTGTGGAATTTCCATCAGACATTCAATAAAATGCTTGCTAAAAAATTGAATCTGCAACTGCCCATGCTCTACATTTATTGAATTTTAATTTTGAATGACTACAGAGTGGCTTGGATAACACATAAAAACATAACTTAGTCAAGCCAATTATAACTCTAATATCAGAGCCAAAATATTAAATTGAGCATGGGAAATAGTTGGAAGTGTAAATGTTACAAGAGAGGCATTGTGTTATGATGTACTAGTAAGCAAAGTGGTTGTCCTATTTTGCATTAGTTGAATTTTCCAGATATCCTGAAGGCTAAGCCTCCATCCTTCATGTATTGTTCCAACCAAGTCTGACCTGTTTTTCAATGGTTACAAACGAAGAAGTGGATTTCTTGACATTGTTTGCACTCAAATTTAGAGATAAATGGTGGTCAAGAAGAACTCCCAATGTTAAATTGACTTTTTCATTGAGAATGTAACTCAACCAATAAATGGGCTTTTTCAAAAACCCAATTATACAAGTTACTCAAGATGGATATTATGGTTTTTGATACCCAAAGAATTGCAAGATAACTAATATGGCTGTATAAAACTTCTGCATAAACAGTATTACATTGAACATTTTGAAAACCAGGAGCAGGGCTGGCATGTGTGATCCTGTTCAACATCTTGTACTTTCTATAAAACTGTGATGGTGAACCTATGGCACGTGTGCAACAGGTGGCATGCAGAGCCATTTGTCAGGGCAAATGGCTCCGTGCTGGCCAGCTTACTTTAGCCTTCTTTTGAGGCCATTTTTTGCTCTCTGGAAGCTTCAGGAGCTTCCCTGAAGCCTCCGGAGTGCAAAAAAAAATGGCCCTACGGGCAACCCGGAGGTTCAGAAACGGACTTCTGGTTTGCTCGTAGGGCCGGTTTTAGCCCTGTGGAGCATTCAGGAGCCCTCAGGAGGCTTCCCTGAAGGCTTCGGAGAGCAAAAAACAACACTATGAGCAAACCGGAAGAGCCAGTTTTCGCCCTCCGGAGCCTTCAGGGAAACCTCCTGAGGGCTCCTGAAGGCTAAAATTGGGCCTATGAGCAACCGGGAAGTGACTTCCAGTTTGCTTGTAGGGTCATTTTTTGCCCTCCGGAGCCTTCAGGGAAGCCTCCTGGAAGCTCCTGAAGGCTCCAGAGGGCTAAAACTGGCCCTATGAGCAACTCGGAAGCTGGTGGTGCAGTGGTTAGGGTGCAGTACTGCAGGCCACTTCAGCTGATTGTTATCTGCAGTTCAGCGGTTCTAATCTCACCGGCTCAAGGTTGACTCAGCCTTCCATCCTTCCAAGGTGGGTGAAATGAGGACCCAGATTGTGGGGGCGATATGCTGACTCTGTAAACCACTTAGAGAGGGCTGAAAGCCCTATGAAGCGGTATATAAGTCTAACTGCTATTGCTATTGTTCCTGAACTTCTGGTTTGCTCATAGCATCGGTTTTTCATGCTCAGGAGGTTTCAGGGAAACTCCTGAAGCCTCCAGGGGGCCTCCCGGGGGGGGGGAGGTTGTTTTTGCCTTCTCCAGGTTCCTATAAGCTCCATTCATATAAGCTCCTAGTCTCCTGTAATTATTTTCTGAGTCAATTTTTCCTATTGGACAGACCTGTTCCACCTCATTTTTAACGTTCCATTCATATGTAAGGATACCTATTCTTAGTAAACATGACTATCCTGTTCCGAGTGTGGTCCCATGTCCTAGCCCTGCCTGTGAAATCATCTACCCTTCCTTTCTAGATACACAGTCCTGCGTTTCACGGACATATATCGTAACTCCTCCCAATTTGCCTTTTAAGAGGCCTTTGGTCACACCCTTTATATTGGTACATTCACCCTCATGTTATTATCACCTATGCCTGTTCCACCCCTGGTTAGCTCTTTTTATCTCTACCTTTCACCTGACACCTTGATGCTCATTACCCTTACCCCTCACCGGGGTAGACATCCCAGTCTGGGTGGCGCGCAAAAGCATGCCAAAAATGGGACAAAGTGCTGGTCGTGCTCGCATGCACACTGTGGTTGGGAGCATAGCATTATGGGTGTGGCACACCCACGTATGACCCCCCCTGCACTCCCCCCACTTTTGGCACGTGATCCAAAAAAGGTTCGCCATCACTGCTATAGAACATTTTTCCAATTTGTGTCTGGCAAGTGAAAATAGGATTGATGGCTTCTGCTATTAACCTAACCCCTCCCCTTTTTCTCCCCTGATGTTTTCATGAAAACAGAGGTAGAATAACCTGGCTCTTTCTGGGGTATAGTGGGCAATAACATTAGCATCTGCCTTGTTTCCATCTCAAGAGCATGACTGATTGTCTGATTAGCTGACTGACTTTGTACTACTGCAGTGAAAAAAACCAATTCATAGCTGTTTAAAATGTAAAACATAACAACCAATAAAACCAATAAAAACACAAAACTGTATGATAACCATAGAGGCACAGTGGTTAGAATGCAGTACTGCAGGCTACTTCTGCCAGCTGCCAGCAGTTCAATTGTCACATGCTCAAGGTTTAACTCAGCCTCCATCCTTCTAAATTTGGTAAAATGTTGACCCAAATTATTGTTGGAGGCAATGTGCTGTTTCTGTAAACCACTTAGAGAGGTCTGAAAAGCACTGTGAAGCAGTATATAAGTACAATTGAATTGCTATTACAGATTCTACAGTCCATTTCTAATGATTGTTTGCTTGCCAATTGTGTCCAGTTGAAACTAAGCAAGAAAGGCAGAGCATGAGCAGGAAGTATGTTTCAGATCTGCTTCATGTCAGTATCACATATTATTATGCATAATTGTTTCATCATATATTTTTGAATAAAATAACACAGCTGGAAAATGTGCTTGCCCCTTTCTCTGAGAAATATAGTTCTATGTACCTCTTTCTCCTAGACATTATTTTATATGCATGTTTCTCTAAAATATGGTTCATAAGAGACATAACCAAGACAAATACTACAAGTTTTCAATATGTCCTTTTAGGAATGCATCAAAATATGTCCTTGAATTAAGGATTCAGCAATGAATGATAGATGCTGGCTGATTTCTTTCACTGCTGCCTTTCATGTTGGAATAAACTCATTTTTGTGGATTAACAAAATCTATGCTACCTTTGATTCAGATGGGCTTCAAAATTTTTAGCAAGGGGTTCTCTGCCCGGTTGCTGGGTGGGCGTGGCCTAGTTGGCTTCCTGCACCACATCAGAGGGAGCATTTTTGCCCTCCCCAGGCTCCAGAGGCTTTCCTTAAGCCTCAGTGGTGGGGGGCAAAAACAGCCTCCCCAGGCTCCGGAGGGCCTACGGAGGCCGGAAACAGGCACATTTCCAGCCTTCCCAAACTTCCAGTAGGACCATTTTTCACCTTCCTGCGCCTCCGTGCATGTACTTACCTGTATCCAAAATGGGCTGTGTGGGGACTCCTGGGAGAGGTGGGTGGGGCCATCCAAGAGTGGGATTTGGGGGTTATCTGAACTACACAGAATCTTAGCTAGAGGTTCTCCCAAACCGCTGCAAACTCCCAGCAGCCCACCCCTGCATTGATTATTTTCTAACCCTTCAGTGTTAAGATCCATCAAGTCTTGAATTGACCCTGATGCACATGTGCTTCTGCAGACCAATTGTTGCATCTATAGTATAGAAAAACAGTCATAAGAAGCAACAGAACTTTAGTGTAAAATGGCAGTTGGACTTACCTGAACTGCATGTTTCGAAGAAAGGTGTGGGAGGAGTAACCAATGGGTATTAACCCAGCCCTCTTGCCTAGGAGACTGAGGTAATCTTTTGAGGCCACACCTACGTTCCTCCTCTGACCTCCCCAGATTAACCGATGGATCGTAACAGAGCACCTGAAAGGAAGGACAGACAAATAACAGCACAACACACATCCTTCCTGTCAGCTATTGCTTGACCATTGAGCTAACTCAGGCCCCCTTGGTGCTAGGTGCCCTACATCAGGGGGGAAGTGACTCCTCCCACACCTTTGTTCGAAACATGCAGTTCAGGTAAGTCCAACTGCCAGTTTCCGAAGTGAAGATGTGGGAGGAGTAACCAATGGGATATACCAAAGCTAGATGTCGTGGGAGGGATTTGATGGGCCTGAGCCCCCCGGAGAGTCAAGGATTCCCTGCAATACCCTCCTGCCAAAGGCAGCCTCTGCGGAGGCGTAAGCGTCTAGCCGGTAATGCCTAATGAAAGGTGAGGGAGAATACCAGGCGGCAGCCCGGCAGATCTCCTATATGGGTGCCTGGGTGGACCAGGCTGCTGAGGTGGCCGCACTTCTGGTGGAGTGCGCTGTGATGCCCTCTGGGACCTGGAGTCCCCGTGCCCCATAGGCCTGAGATATGGCTGCTCTAATCCACCTGCTGATGGTGGCCGGGGAGACCCTGGCCCCTCGGGTGGATGGCTGATAGGATACAAAGAGGGCTTCCGAATGCCTAAAGGGAGCCATGCACTTCAGGTAAATGCGCAAGGCTCTTCTGATGTCCAATTTGCGCCAGGATCTCTCCCTTTCTCTGGAGGGTTGGGGACAGAAATCCGGCAGAACTATCTCTAGGGCCCTGTGAAACAGGGAATTGACCTTGGGCATGAATGCGGGGTCCAGTCTGAGGATGACCCGGTTCTCTAGAAAGGTGCAGAGATCCGCTCTGCTGGAGAGAGCGTTGATCTCAGACACTCTCCTGGCTGAGGTAATGGCAACCAGGAAGACGACCTTAAGGGTCAGAAACTGAAGGGAAACCACCCTCAAAGGTTCAAATGGTGCCTCCGTCAAGGCCTGGAGGACCGTGGGTAGGTCCCAGGTGGGGAATCGATGGACCACTGGGGGTTTCAGATTCGCCGCCCCCTTAAGGAAGCGCCTTAGGACCGGATGTTGGGACAAGGGAGGAGCATTCACCTCCCCAGGACCATAGAGAGGGTGGAGACCTGACTTCTAAGGGTGCTGGTGGCCAGACCCTTCTCTAGTACCTCCTGGAGGAAATCCAGAACCTGTGGGACAGAGGCCGAAGCTGGGCGAAGAGCATTAGCTCGGCACCAGTCCGTGAAGGCCAGCCAGGAGGCGTTGTAAATGCGAGTGGTGGACTGTCTCCTGGATGCCTCCACTGTCTTGATGACACTCTTGGAAAAATGAGCCTTTCTCAGCTGTTCCCACTCAATCGCCAGACAGTCAGATGAAGCCACTCCGGATACAGGTATTCCAGGAACCCCTGGTGCAGGGACACCTCCCCAGCTGGGATCCTCCAGTGAGGGCTGAGGACAGATCCACTAGGTCTGCCAGCCAGGGGCGGCGAGGCCAGAAGGGAGGCACCAGAATGACCTCTGCTCCCTCTGCCACTACCCTCCTCAGGACCCTGGGGATGAGGGGAAGGGAGGGAAAGGTGTAGAGAAGAACTGGTGGCCATCTGCACTGAAGGGCATCCGTGTCCATGGCTCCCCTGGCCAGGAACCTCGATATGAATTCCGGCAGCTGGGCATTCTCTGGGGTCGCGAAGAGATCCACCATCAGGTGTCCGAACCTCTCGCAGATCTGTCAGAAGATTGAGGGATGAAGCTGCCACTCCCCATTGTCGATCGTCTCCCTGCTGAGCCAATCTGCCTGCTGGTTCTCTGTTCCGGAGATGTGCTCCACTCTGATGGACTGCAGGTACTCTCTGCCCAGTTCCCCAGTCACAGGGCCTTGTCACGAGGAGCCTTGGAATGGGTGCTGCCCTGCCTGTTCACATGGGCCTTGGCCGCCACGTTGTCCATCAGGATGAGGACATGATGCCCGGTCACCGTGTTCTTGAAGTGATGAAGGGCCAGGTGGATGGCCCTGAGCTCCAACCAGTTTATGTTGTTGCGCAGGTCTGTTGGAGTCCAGCGGCCCTGGGCAATCTGGTTCTCCAGGTGAGCCCCCAGCCGAAGAGGCTTGCGTCTGTGGTGAGGATCCTTCTTGCTGGTTCTCTGAAGAGGCATCCCCTGTTCAAGGCTGGGGACAGCCACCAACGGAATGAGAGCAGCACCTGGGGTGACACCCAAACCTTGAATCTGGCGTCACTCATCCCGGCTCTCTGGTATGGGAATAGGAACCACTGGAGCTCCCTGGTGTGTAGTCGGGCCCACGGCACGATCCCTATGCAAGAGATGAATTTCCCCAGGAGCCTGGAAATAAGAACTACAGGGACAGGGCGTAACTTGCGAACTTCATGAACCAGTTTTACAATGCTGTCCTTTCGATCTTGGGAAAGGAAAACCTCCCCAGCCACTGAATCTATAATGGATCCTAGGTGCTGGAGCCTGTTGGATGGGACCAGGTGGCTCTTCTCCAAATTAATGGAGAATCCCAGGGGCCTGAGGGTGTTGATGGTAGTCCCCAAGTCCTGCTTGGCAGACTCTGGGGACCTAGCTAAGATGAGGATGTTTATAGGTTTAGGTTTATAGGTTTATTAGCATTTGTAGGCCGCCCTTTTCCCTGAGGGGATTCAGGGCGGCTCACACAAAACCGGGAAGGGGGAATACAAACATTAAGATGACAACATATAGTAAAATAATAGACAACATACATTCATCATTCGGGCGGGGTAACTATCCTTATCCCCAGGCCTGACGGGCGAGCCAGTTCTTCAAGGCTGTGCGGAAGGCTTGGACGGTGGAGAGGGTACGAATCTCCACGGGGAGCTCGTTCCAAAGGGTCGGGGCTACTGCTGAGAAGGCCCTCCTCCTTGTAGTTGCCAGCCGACACTGGCTGGCCGATGGAATGCGGAGGAGGCCTAGTCTATGGGATCTTATAGGTCGCAGGGAAGTAATTGGCAGAAGGCGGTCTCTCAAGTATCCAGATCCACTGCCATGTAGGGCTTTATGGGTGATTAATAGCACCTTGAAGCGCATCCGGAGATCGACAGGTAGCCAGCGCAGCTCGCGGAGGATAGGTGTAATGCGGGTGAATCGAGGTGCACCCGCAATCACTCGCGCGGCTGCGTTCTGCACTAGCTGAAGTCGCCGGATGCTCCTCAAGGGCAGCCCCATGTAGAGCACATTGCAGTATTCCAGCCTAGAGGTCACAAGGGCCCGAGTGACTGTTGTGAGAGCCTCCCGATTCAGGTAGGGTCGCAACTGGCGCACCAGGCGAACCTGGGCGAATGCCCCCCTGGTCACAGCCGTTAAGTGGTGGTCGAATGACAGCTGTGGATCCAGGAGGACTCCCAAGTTGCGAACCCTCTCTGAGGGGTATAAAATTTGACCCCCCCAGCCTGAGTGTTGGAATATTAGTCAAATCTTTGGGAGGAAAACACAACAGCCACTCGGTCTTTTCTGGGTTGAGCACAAGCTTGTTAACCCTCATCCAGTCCATGACGGCCTCAAGGCCCCGGCTCATCACGTCTACCGCTTCATTGATTTGGCACGGGGCGGACAGATACAATTGAGTATCGTCCGCATATTGATGGTATCTAATCCCGTGCCTGCGGATGATCTCTCCCAGCGGTTTCATGTAGATGTTGAATAGTAGGGGGGATAAGACCGAGCCCTGCGGCACCCCATAGTTTAGGGGCCTAGGGGACGATCTCTGCCCCCCCACTAACACCGACTGCGACCTGTCCGAGAGGTAGGAGGAGAACCACCGTAGCACGGTGCCTCCCACTCCCACCTCCCGCAGTCGTCGCAGAAGGATACCATGGTCGATGGTATCGAAAGCCGCTGAGAGGTCAAGGAGGACCAGGATGGAGGAATGTCCTTCATCTCTGGCTCTCCAAAGATCATCAATCAATGCGACCAAAGCGGTTTCTGTGCTGTAACCGGGTCTGAAGCCTGACTGGAAGGGGTCTAGATAGTTTGCTTCCTCCAAGGACCGTTGGAGCTGGAAGGCCACCACCTTCTCAACAACCTTCCCCAAGAAGGGAAGGTTGGAGACTGGGCGATAGCTATTAAGAACAGCTGGATCCAAAGATGGTTTCTTCAGGAGGGGTCTCACCACCGCCGCTTTCAGTGCGGCGGGGAAGTTCCCCTCCCGAAGGGAGGCGGTTACAACCGCCTGGATCCAGCCTCGTGTCACCTCACTGCAGTTAGTAACCAGCCATGAGGGACACGGATCCAGAACACAGGTGGAGGTACTTACAGCTCTCATGGCCTTGTCCACATCCCCGGGGGTAACGTCCTGAAACTCAACCCAGAGCTGTTCTACTTGGTCCCCTTGTGCCTCGGCTGGAACTGCGGGTGTGGAGTCCAAGTCCGACCGAAACCGAGCAATTTTGTCCGCTAAGAATTGGGCATACTCTTCAGCTCTGCCCTGCAAGGGTTCCCCCGCCTCCCTTCTGTTCAATAGGGAGCGGGTTATCCTAAACAGGGCGGCTGGACGGGACTCAGCGGATGCAACCAGGGTGGCTATGTGCGATCTTTTTGCTGCCCTAAGTGCTCTGGTGTATTCCCTGGTGCAGGTGGTTACCATTGCTCGGTTCGATTCGGACTTATCGGACCTCCAACGGTGCTCTAGGCATCTCCTCCGGCGCTTCATCTCCCGGAGCTCCTCGGTGAACCAAGGGGGTCTCCGGGATCCGCCGCCTCGGAGGAGCCGCAGTGGCGCAATCCGGTCGAGGGCCTCCGACGCTGCCGAGTGCCACGCAGCAGTCAGAGTCTCCACCGGACTGTGGGCGAAAGTGTCAGGAATAACCCCAAGCTCTGTCTGGAACCTTGACGGCTCCATAAGACGCCTGGGGCGGAACCACCTGGTCGGTTCCTCCTCCCTACAGTGGGGGTTTGGCCTCCGGAAGTCGAGCCTCAGTAGGCAATGGTCTGACCACGACAGGGGTATGATGTCACTCCCCCTCAGACCAAGATCACAAATCCACTGCTCCGAGAGAAATACAAGGTCAAGCATGTGTCCCGCTGAATGGGTTGGGCCTCGAATTACTTGGGTCAAGCCCATGGCTGTCATGGAAGCCATGAACTCCTGCGCCCCATCAGAGTTTTCACCGAGCGACGGCAAATTAAAGTCCCCCAGGACCATCAACCTAGGGAACTCAACTGCCAGCTCGGCTACCGACTCGAGGAGCGAGGGGAGGGCTGCTGCAACGCTGTTGGGAGGCAGGTACGTTAGCAGCAAACCCACTTGACCCTTGAGGTCCAACTTTAACAGCAAAGACTCACACCCGACAATCTCCGGAGCAGGGACCCTACGAGGAACTAATGACTCCCGGATAACGGCGGCCACACCGCCACCCCTTCTCTGGGCTCTCGGCTGATGCAGCACCTGAAATCCTTCTGGGCACAGCTCTACAAGGGGGACTCCTCCCTCTGGGCCCAGCCAGGTTTCAGTAATACATGCCAGGTCTGCCATGTCATCTAAATAACAGAACTGCCATGTCATCTAAATAACAGAACAAACGGACTGGGAGGGAGCTTAGGTGGCCTGTGGCTGCCGCCAGCACCTTGGTGAATGTCCTGGGGGCTGAGGCCAGCCCAAAGGGAAGAGCCCTGTATTGGAAGTGGTTGCCTCGTGGGAAAACCTAAGGAATTTGCGGTGTTCCGGGGCGATTCTGATGTGAAGGTATGTTTCTGTGAGATCAATGGAGGCTAGGAAATCGCCCGGACGGATGCCCTCTAAGATGGACTTTAAGGAGGCCATTTTAAACTTGCGGTAGACCACCCTGGAATTGAGGAGTTTAAGATCCAGGATGGCTCTCCACCCCCCTGAACTCTTGGGGACTAGGAAAAGGTTTGAGTAGAAGCCGGAGCCCTTCTCCCACTCTGGGACCCTTTCAATGGCCCTGATTTCTAACAGGTGCTTGATGGCCTTGGCCTTAAGGGCCGCTTGGTCGGATCTGTGGAGGAGGCGAAGGTGCAGAACCTACTAGGGGGGAGTGAGCGAAACTCCAACTGCAGCCCAAGCTTTACAGTCTGGAGGACCAACTCATCCGAGGTGACTCATTCCCAAGCATCTGCGAAAAGGGAGAGGTGACTGCCAATAGGGTGATCCGTAGGCGAATCACTTGAACCTGCGGAAGGGGCAACCGCCTCATCCTCGAAAGGGCCGCTTGCTCTGCTGCTGGCCTCTGAACCTGTCTCTACGGAACTGCCTATCCCCCTGTCTGTGGAATCTGGGGTTCTGGTACTTCTAGTTCTGGGTCTCCATGTCAGGCGGCCTGTATGAGGTTCTCCTGGGATATGGCGCATGCCAGAAGTCTGAGCGTCTGGTAGTCATTGGGAAGACTTTCTGCTTGTTCTTATCCTCCACCAGGATAGGATCCAGCGCAGTTCCAAACAACTTATCACCGGTGTAGTCTGCTCCTGTTAGGTGCCACTTCATCCAGGATGCTGCCTGCCAATGGCGTAGCCACAGCAGGTGCCTAGATGCCACTGAGGATGACATTGCCAGGGACGCATACTTAACTGCATCCAGTGTGGCGTCCACCAAGAACTGCGTGGCTGCCAGGATCTTGGAGATGTCCTGCAACAAATGAACCTCTGAGGCTGGAGTCTTGTCCCTCAGCTGCTCCAACCACAGCACCGTGGACCTGTTAAAAAAAGAAGCCAAAGTGGCCGCCCTAATGGCCCAAGTTATAGCCTGGAACGTCTTGCGCAGCACGATGTCTGCCTTCTTGTCCTCTGCCTTGAGGCAGCTGGCGATGTCTCCTGTGATCACTGCTGACACTGAGGCTAGGGTGGCCACCGGATTTCATTTTCATTTTTCATTTTCCCTTTATTTGTATGCCGCCCTTTTCCCTGGGGGGAGTCAGGGCGGCTCACAGTTCAAAAAAAAAAGGGGGGGGAAGGACAAACAATTTCCAACATACAGACAATACAACATATTAAAAAACACAACAGCCACACAATTCGAGTGGGGTTAAAGTCTTAACCCCAGGATTGTCTACCTCAGGTACCTGGAGAGCTTGAGCAAAGGTCTGGTTAAGGTTATAAAATTTCCTCTCATTTCCCCCTGGAGTGGTAAAGGACCCTGGCTTCACCCACTGGGATTTGAGCACCTCTAGAAACATCTTTGGCGTGGGGATCTCCTCCTTAGCCATGTGAGGTCTATGGAAGGGGCCCTTCTTCTTCTTGCCCTTACTAGTGCTAGTCGTTTCAGACACAGGCTTAGGATCTGTGGCGGGGGGTCCAGATCTGCTGTGGCACTTGCCTTGCGGAGCCAGGAGCTAAATAAGGAAGGGGGATAAAGGCCCGCGACGGTGGAGTTGTCCTCTGCCTGGGGTTCCTCATCCTCAGAGAACGCCACCTCCTTCAACTCTCCCTCTTCCAAATTGGAAGCCTCGCTTACAGTAGAGGGGAAGGAGACCTGGCTCCTCTGGCAGCCGAAGTGCTGGGACAATCCTGGTGGCCTCTGGAAGGTTTCTGGGGGGCCCTGCTCCTGGAGCTCTGAGGCTGTTGGTTTAACCCAGAGGACATCACTTGGGTAAGACCCTAGCTAGCATGTCCTGAAAACTATTGGTGAGCTCAGGTAAGGCAGGCTGGAGCTCTGGTGGCTGGGGATATTCCCTGGGGTCAGGGGATAGAGGAGCCAACCGATGCCTCGCTGGGCTGGGAGCCCTGCACCCAAAAGGATCCGCCCTCGACTCTGCTGGAGGTACAGGCGATGGCGGGGGGTGATAGGGAGCTGTGCCCTCTAACCAGGAGATGCTGCCCAGGCCTCATCCAGGGCTGGAAGCCTGTAGGAAGATTGGGACCTGGAGTGGGAAGGGCTGATGTTAGCCCTGAATCTTCTGGTCGAGGCCCTGGTCGTCCTAGCATCCTTCCTAGGGGCTGCTTTCTTAGGGGCCCTGGCCTTGTTCCTCCTAGTTGGGGATCTTCCCCTGAGAGCCGGGGAGACTCCCCAGAGGTCCCTACATCCAGATCCACACCCCCTGGGGCTCTAGGCCTGGCGTCCCTGCTCCTTGCTGCCTCCGCCATTTACTCACAGTTGCGGTGCCACCAACCTCCTCCTTGCTCAGCCGGCTTTTAAAAGGGGGGGGTGGATTCAGTCTTCTGCCCATGAATCCTCCTTCTTTGTTCTTCTGCCGCTGATTTGTGGCCTGGACTGCCGGCAGGCACTGCTCCGGGGCCTTCCCCGGATCACCGGCGGAGTAGGTCCTAAATGAAGCCTGTTCCGGCTTCGCTGGTGCCTCCTGAGCGCTCTCGGCGTCCGTAGGAGAACGCTGATCACGCGCTCACTCACATGCTGAAGATGGCGGTGGCAAGATGGCGACCACCGACCTGCGGTCCAAGCCTCCTCCTGGAGCTGGGGAGCATTGGGGCAATCTCCGAGGGATCCCCGGGCTTTGCTGATCTTCGTCGGCCTCTCCTGAGGCTGCGCGGTTGCTCCTGTCACCCCTGCAATGCGGAGGCTTCCTCCCCCTCTTACGCAACCGTCCGGTCACTCACGGCGCGCACACATTCTGGCAAGCAGCAAAGCTTGGAACCAGCAGTGCAGAGCACGGCAGAGGAGAGGTGGAAATGAAGAAACCGAAGAACTTTAAGGTAAAACCCTGTAGAGAAGGAATCCTGTAGGAAAAAAAACTCCTGAGTCTTCGAAGTGAAGGGAGAGTAACACTCCTTTCAGGCCGGAGACTGAGGTTAATCTGGGGAGGTCAGAGGAGGAACATAGGTGTGGCCTCAAAATATTACCTCAGTCTCCTAGACAAGAGGGCTGGGTTAATACCCATTGGTTACTCCTCCCACACCTTCACTTCGGAAACTATGGGAATCAATCAAACAATGTTTGATTGCAGTGCTTTGATTTAAAGATTATTCAGCAATTGTAGTTGTGGTAAAATACAGCAACCCATTTATTGGTGAATGAGAATCTCTGCAGGTATATAACATCAGTATATTGAGGCTTGCTGTGGTTGCCAGTAAGTTTCCAGATGCAATTCAGAGTGCTGGCTTAGTCTAGTCTACTGTTTCTCAACCTCAACAATTATCAGCTGTGTGGACTTCAACTCCAGTTTGAAGTTGAAATTGAGGTTAAGTGGGCTAGCTTCATTATAGCTTTCTATGTTGCATTAACTAGCCACTATGGATTATATCATTTTTTGTGCCATAATATAGCTATTTTTGAATTATGCCATGATTAAGCAAACCAAAAGTTTAACATAGTGTGTGAACCAGGGCGCAGAAATGTAGATATATCCACAGGCTGCTATTGATTAAGACTATCTGCCAAACGAGTTCTAGAGCATATGTATGAGGAAGATTGTTATTTTTCATGGATGTTTATACACTCATCAGGACATTGGAATCTCTAGTTTATCGTGAACTTAATGAGAATTGATACATTCAGATTCAAAGATACCACACAATTTGCTATGCTTAAGAGAACATTGCACAGCTGTACTGATCTGTGGATTAGCTGTTCATCTGTAGGCCTTTGTCTCTCAGTTTCCATATAGATCCCAAGGGAGAATGAGTAACATTAACAGGAACAGATTTGAATAATCTACATGAATTACAAGGAGGAATTTATGTATTTTATCCAGAAAACAATTGTAAAAATGCCACTTTCCCCATCATGTGTTCCTTTAATTTTCTCAGCAGGTTTTAGATAGCAAATATTTACTAAATGACACACTAAAAACTTTTCTCCACCCTCCATTCTAAACACTGAGGCTGAAAGCTTGGATTTTTATGATGTATGAATTTACCATTGCTGAGTATTATGTAGTGTCTCTAATATAAAGAAATCCATCTATGGACTTAGCCATTACTGATGCCTATTATAGTTACATATAGCATAGATACATTTCCTTTGTAGCCTGACATTGTTTGAGATGTAGAAATTGTGGTGGTTCCATCTTTTTTGATGCCTCTGTTTGCACTTCCCAAAGCATCCTCAAGTGTCCTTTCATCTGATTCATTTAATTTGTTTACAGTAGGTGGATTGTCTAAATCTTCTCCTAGCTTTTTCAGATTGAAACAACAGAGCAGGGGGAAAAGCCCACTAAAAACATACCTTATGACATAAGCTTTAATTCTAAACCTCACACTAGGAACATATGGTTAAGCATATTCCCAAATGGAGAGGCATATGTGACCTCTTCTTAATGTAAGCAGCTGGTTTTGATCAGATGGTTGATAAGTAGAATGAAGGAGACCAGTGTGGCTACACAAGTATTCTCTCCAGTAAGACTGTTACACAAAGCAGTCCAAGCCACAGTGACTCAGAAGCAATGCCCATTTATGCCAGAAATACAAGTAAATTGTTATTGTTGTTTTATTTCTTTAAACTATATTCATATTGCTTCTCATTATAACAATCCCTTCAAATTTAAAACAGTTATAACAACATTACGAAATAAGAACATTCAACAGAGTGATTTTAGGAACATTCAGTGGCTGGGGAAGACAAAAAAAAAAAAAAGAAATCTACATGTTGAAAATATGACTAATCCTGTCAACCAACCATCTGAAACTGGTTGGGTACTCACTAGTTAGAGAGTGAAGAGAGAAAAATATGCCCCAGTAAAATCCTGGATTCTGCCAGAGATGATCACAATTGAAAACTGTTATGATGGCAACTGGGACATTGTGCTTTATGATTGTATTACTTAGCGATGGCAGTCTTGGTCCCAATTGCCATCATAACATGACAACTATCTAATATGTTCCTGCCTTGTTTAGAGTTTTGTGCAGAAATGCTAAAACCTGGAATATCCTTCATATAGCTTTCTCCAAGGCATTATTGTCAGAGTGTGCACAGCATAACTACTATTTTGAGACAACCCAGGAGCAAAATACAGTACAAAGAGGTTTTGTCTTTCAAATAGTGGTTTAAATACAAGACTTATATATACATACATACATGTGTTAGGGAAATACTAGACAATCAACCAATCAATCTTCAACTGTACACGGGAAACCACAATGGAGAGAGAACACGAGGAGAGAGAGAGAGAGACTCCTCAACATGGCCTCCCTTATATATACAGCTCCTTAAAGTGGCAGTATCCCTGCTGACTTATCCTCATGTCATCATCTTGTTTTACAGACTTACAGCAGCTGGTCAGCTATTAAATCGCCATTACCCTGACAATTATGTACTTATTAGCTGCATGGTATCCATAGGGCAGATGAACTTGCTGGCTCCATAGCAAAACTACCATGCATTCAACAGATTGAAAACCAAATGAATATAATGCATACATTGTAAGATGGACTACATGATCAGATATCCTTTCCAGTGGTGGGATTTTTTTTTAACTACAGGTTCTGTGGGTGTGGCTTTGTGGAATGGCAGGGGAAGGATACTGCAAAATCCCCATTCCCTTCCCAATCTCAAAATTTCCACTACCTGGCTGAATACCACCTCTGATACTTTCCTACTTATTTTCTAGATTGTCATTTCATTCTTCCTTCTTCCTATTACAGTTTGAAAAAGCAATGTGAAGGAAAATATCTGCAATGTTGAGACATCTATTCCCCAAAAGTTACATTATTGCTTAGAGTCTTTGACAGGCAGATGTTTAAAATGTTTTGGCATAACTGATTTCTAGTGGACAACGGATAAATCATGAAAAGTATCAAGTATTGGACCATGATAGAAATCAGTGCCCATTTGTAGGGCTCAGCTAGGAATATGTAACCAAATGCCAGCCCATCTGAAAGACTTAATAGCTTCATTGAGGGGGATGAAGGATAGAATCAATTAATTATCAGCATTCATATGATTATTTAATTTTTAAAGCATGGGGAGGAATCATAACCATGTTAAAAATTCTGTCAGTGAGACAATCCCAACACATTTAGACAAACCTTACTCTGATTCACACATAGGCATAGCTATATTTCTTTATACAATTCAAAGTTATGCAATTCATTTTCAAGCATATGCTATCAAACCTGGTTAATATTATTAAATAGAATGATATATACTGGAATAAACCTATACAAGTAAATTTTATTAATTTATTTCACTTTGCACACCATAAAAATCAGTCCATCTGCTTCTCCCATTAAAATCAGCTAAAAGTTCATGTGTGCATGTGCTACTAAAATTATATTTTATGTACAGCAAATAAGATATTTCAGGAATTGCTTCATAAATCATAAAGGACTGCTGGAGTTTAAATTACAACAGCAAGCTCAAAGTAAAGGATAAGAGTTTGGCCTATATGGCATCTTTATTGTCTTTTGTAATATCCTGTTCCATTCTTCTACAGCTCCTTAATGGTGCTCTAAGGTGGGTATCAGTCTCCTTATGTGTGTGAATGGATGGGAACCATCAACTAGTTACCATGTATAAATATGTTGCCCAAAATATTTGGATGACAAACACGATAACAGAAAGTGCTTGAAAAACATGTGCATTTTTGTTGTTTAAAGAGATATAAAGGAACTATTTCTTGAATTGGAGATGGATTTCTTCCAAGTCTTTTTTTATGCAGAAAGCTTGCAATGCGTGAATAATTCATCTAGAAATTCTATAGTGAAGTTGTATCAGTTTCCACAATAAAACCTGGACTGCAAAGGAGGGAAAATACATCAACATCTGTGACAAGCCTTATGAAAGGATCGTTACAAAGCCTTTCAGGCACCAGAAGCAAAGCAAAATATAATAAATTCACCAAGTGTCAAATTTGTGTTGGTTGAATAATGACACCATATGGTTAGACTGCTGTGTCACTGTAGGATCTATTTTTTATTTTAAAAAAATGCCCCAACAACTTTGAAACTTCCTCACAAATATTGCAAATAAAGACTTCAGCTTTGTCAATCTATAGTCATTTTAACTATCATCTTAATACATAGCCTTTTCCGGTTAGTGACAGAGCAGTAAAAAAGCTGTAGAGAAATTGTGATTCCTCTCAATGTATATTTAATTGACCTTAACTTCTGCCAACTTATGTTTAATGGGTCTTTCCTAAAACATTTTAAACTGGATTTTGATAGTCTTGCTTTTAGAAAAGGTTGAAAACAGTTGTTATCACACTTTCTGACAGTGAGGATGATTAATCAGCTTGACTTCTGGAGTTGTGGGTGCTCCATTGCTGTAGGATATCAAAATAATATTGGACAATCATTTGTCCGGGATTGTATAAAGTCTTGGGCAGGGATTGGACTAGAAGACCTCCAAGGTCCCTTCCAGCCCTATGATTCTATAATTCTCCAAAACGGTTGCTTTAATTAGATTAACATTAGTCTCCAAATCAACTTTGAATTCATGGATGCATTTATGTAGGTGTTTTGGTAATAAGATAAAAATATTTTGTTCTTCTTTCTTCCAACATATTAAAAAAATTATCAGTCAATCTTAATAGATCTGAACTAGGGGTGCTAAACTTGATTTCATTGAGGGCTGGACCAGCATTGTGGTTGTCCTCGGGGGGCGGCGGGGGAGGGTAGGACATGGCTGGGGTGGCCATGGCTGACTAAGCGTGGCCCGGGGCATAGCTCTATGTCACTCATGTGGGAGGCACCTTTGGAGGCCAGACGGGGTTGGGGAGGGAATCCAGGGGTCTCTGACAGGTGGGGTATATAAGGCTGGCAATGGTCTGGCCGAGATGGACACCACCAGATTGCAGATCAGCATCTGGTCAGCATCTGGTCAGCCTGGATCGGGCTGAGGCACCACAGGCCAGTCCATCACTGTTTCTTGGGCAGCCCCACAGGCCAGATCTAACCACCCCACGGGCTGAACCTGGCCCGCAGCCCTTGATATTTGATACCCCTAGTCTAAACCTTTGTTTTGAAATGGTTAGCTTCAAACAAAATTGGCTAATTTTGGTCACTAAGCTAGGCTGAATTTTTGTAATAGACATTCACAGAATTACAGTTTCAAAAGCTTATCATTGATTGGAAATCCTGACAGAAAACAGGTTTGAAATCTATGATTTATGTGTACTGGAAAGAAAGAATAATTAGGAACGAGAGATGACAAACTAAAGATTCCTATGGAATTATTGAAATCAAACAACAACGCTTATTATGTTTGGAAATTGTGTATTTCTTGCACGCTGTTGAAAACAGCAAAATAGTTTTGAATGTGAAACCTGTCTGAGTCAATGGATTATGTATATAGAAGTATGGGCTTGTTTTGTGTCTTTCCTGATTCCCTTAATTTGAAGTTCAGGAATAGCCTATGAATTCAAAATGAGGAAACAGGTACTAGGAGAGTTAGGCAGCTGCATTCATTGTAATAATATAGTTAATAAATAGTAATTATTTTATTTATAGCATTCATTTTTATTGCAGTGTAACAAATAGTGGTGAAATTCTAAAAGATGCCCTTTGCTTATTAGTATCTTAATACACGAAAGTAAACAAAAGGAGATATTCAAAAGAAAAGGAAAGAGGGAGAGAGTTTGGATATGATTAAGAAACCAGACACCGTAATTTTATTATGTTAGGTAGTCAGGTAGCATAAGAATAAAGTAAAAACACTCCATGACATGAAGTAGAAACATTAAATAAAACAAGTGATCCTCACCTCTTAGGTTATACTATCACAGGCATTTACTTGTCATCACATCTTTTATGTAGGAATGACAGGTCGATCCATAAAAATAGGAGCAACTGAAACCTCTGCTTTGAAATGGGAAGGAAATGCAAGATATACAGTAAATGTTTCTGCAAGATGTCAAACTGAAAGGCAACAGGAGAAACAATGCTGCAGTATAACAGGCTTATGGACAGGGAGGAAAAGAAATAACAGTTGTCCAGACCAAAGAGAAAGATGGGAGGTCAGTAGACCTTTTAAAATTAAAGGAGCACTACTTTAAAAAAAAATTAAATGTCCCATTTACAATGGTTGAAATCCTTTTGCAGCTGTGCCTATTATTAATTTGAGGTGCTTTTACCAGAGGAGTCCAAAACTTTTGCTATCTAAAGCAAAAGCCAAGCAGTGCTCATTTCTCAGTCTATCTTCCAAATCAACTGGACTGGCCAGATTCTTACATGTTAACTCTGGGCAGTGCAACAACACTTGAGATAGGGATAGTGAGGATGGCTCAGGGACAACTGGAGGGACAGCTGTTATTGCTTTGTAATATACATTTGCTTTCAAAAGTTGAGTTAAAGCTGGGTTTTCACTGGGTTGTTTGGAAACTTAGAATAATGGAGAATATTATCAAGCTAAAGAAGACCCTGGATTGAAGTAGCCACCTTTAATTAAAGGGGATAGTTTGCATGCCCTCTTTTTTAAATTAAAAAAAAATACTTTTTTTATTTTCCATTTTCATAGCATATAATCACATGTATACTATTACATAGCCAATATCCTATTGTATTAAGTAGTAATTACATCAGTTCCTCTTGTCATCAACGCCCAGAAAGATAAAAACCCATTATTAGCTCTTCTGCTCTCCATACACCTCTTTCTTCTACCTCTCTCCTACCTCCTTTCTTCCCTCCATCATCCTTTTCTACTCTACTTCCCCTTCCTTTCTCCTTCTCCTCTCTCTGCATTCCACTCCTCCTTATCCTCCTCATCTTCCCCCCTTACCCTCTCTCCTATCCCTCTCTTCCTATCTTTCTTCTCTCCTCTGTTTCCCACTCTTCCTCTCATTGGTGTATTTCCGCTTCTGAGCAAACTCCATTCTATGTTGATGGTATTTATGCTTCCATATCAATATACTTAACATATCTTAGTTTTAAAGAAAAAAATAAGAGAAGACAGTATACATGTGCAATCAGATTACATTAAAATCTAACACCCCTCGTCAAGCCTAATATACATCCCTCCCTCCCACCCTCCCCCTCTTTTGTTGAAGTGAAGAGGCTGATCAAATTAGATAAAGCCAATCTCAAAACTTTATTTATAAGGAGCACATGCCTTGTCAAGAAAAAGTGTTTTATCTTTGCGGAGTGAAGTTCCTCATTAATATTCAGATTGCAGCCACATTTGTTAATATGTTTCTTCATACAAAACATATAATATGTTCATATAAAACTCCAATTGATTATATGGCCCAGTGATGTTTTTTGTGTTGGATTATAAAATGGAGGGTGAACATTAGTTTTCCAAGTTTGTGGATTGGTTTCCAAATATTTTGTTACCAGGCTAGGTAACTTCTTCAGCAAAGTTTAGGGAATATCAGCATTGGTGTTCTTCTATTTATAAGGGCTGGGTGTGTCAAGTGAGAGTCTTGTTTGGGTTATTTAAATGACTATATGGTGTCTTCCAATTCAAACCAGACTTTTGAGATCATTAAAAGTTGGGAAATGGCAGTCTGAATTTTTTAGACTCACTACTGTACATAGGAATATCAAACAGTGACATTATGGGATACTGTTTTACTGTGCATAGTTTTTAAACTTTAATGACTGCCATGAAAACATTACTGAGATAGTAATGGAACTGTAAACCAGGAAAGTTTAAGAATTCTGACATAAAAGATTGGCACTGAGCCACCTAATCATGACCTTGAGATGTGTGTGGCCCCAAATCAGACACAAACACCATCAAAGAAGCACCAAACCCTGTATGAAAAAAAAGTGGCATGTTCAAGTTTGTCCAATTGTTAGAAATGCTAAAGAGATGACTTAATTTGAAAAAGAAAATCAACTGAATTAGGTCTTCAGATTGAATCTTTGAATTTACTTGAGGTGCCAAGTACCAAATATTGAGACTACTTGGAAATTTTGCTCTGCAGTCTCAGATTCTGTTGCAAGCTTTCCTTCCGTGTGTTTGTTTGTTTGTGTGTGTGTGTGTGTGTGTGTGTGTGTGTGTGTGTGAGAGAGAGATTTAGTCAGTATGATGGGCACCCAGATTTTCAAATGAAAAACTGGCCCATGAGTTTTATTACTCAACAAGCTCTGTTGTCAGAGCACTAGTAGGAATGCTGTTCTACAGGTTTGTATCATACTCTTTTGCTATTTATAAAATTTACTTGGGGAAAAAAAAGAGAAAATGAAATAGAAGCTCAAATGTGTTTAGTTGCTGTTTTCTTACACATGATTTGTTCTGATTACTTTCTTAAGTAATGTTTTCTGAAATCTATAATGTTTTATCATTATTGTTCCTTGTTTTTTCCCTGACTTTTAATGTGGATGTCATTAGCCTCTATCCCAGACTCGATCATTAGTCTGTCAGCTCTTTCTTTCCTTCTTCATTCTACCCACCCAACCCCCATATTTGTCAGCCCTTTGTGCCGTTTGTATATCACTTGTCCTGACTTAGATTTTTGCATGAAGATAGAGTGTTTGGTGCATAAAGAACAATTTCTCTATATTGTGATATATTTTATATGCAATCAGCTTTTTATTTATATAGTATAAGTAGAACATAATGCATGCTTCCCAGAAGAGGCTAACCTTGACAATAAGCCCAGCAGAGGCTAGCCTTGACAATCCGCCATGCAAGCAAGTCTGGCAGGCAAGAAAAACAAGTGCTCAGAGAGAAGGGGCTAATCTTTTTTTCAAATGATGTTTCTTGTTGTCCTGTCTCTGCATTTTTGCATTGTTGTTACCATAGTACAAAAGGGGGAGGGGGTTCATCAACAGCAGAAATCTCTGCTTGAATTATGGCATATTAGGAGCTGCTGTTGTCAAGGAAAGTCCCGCAGATACTTTCCTCATAAATCTATCCTCATATCCTCATAAATCTCACCCCATTTCTATCATTCCCTGGAATGTTACTTCCATGCAGATTTTTATGATCTTTTCAGTGGTTTAACTTTTAAGGTGGAGAATACTTTATTTATGAACAAGTAACTAGGGTATAAATAATGGTCGCATTATATCCCTTTTAGCAAGGATTGTTATTTTAGAACTGAAGTAGCAGCTGAGAACAATTTCTGTTGCTCAGAGACTCAGCTTTTCTTCTAAAACCTATCATTCTTTCTATGCACAATTCAGGGTACGTTTCTTCGTTCTTAATTCCATTTCATTCAAGCATGAAATCCTCTTATCTTCGCAACTGGTAGCAGGAACACACGGGGCATATCTGGGCATGTGCAGAAGGTCCGTGATGACATCAGGATGGGTGGACGGAGCCCCACACCACCCTCACTACCGGTTGGCATGGACTGGTGCGAACCAGCAGAATACCACCTCCGAGTCCATTGTATTAGGTCAACTAATGTTCATCTGCTCTTTGTACAGTAGTGAACAGGAGGCAACCATCTTTATTCATTGAAGACTTGGTTGGTCAAAGCTTGATGTAAAGGAACTGGCATAGCGTACATGCTGTGTTGAGTTTCATGATTAAGAGATTGTAACTGGGAGATTAGGAGTTCTAGTCCCGTTTTAGGTATGAAGCTAGGTGTGTGACCTTGGTCCAGTTCCAGGACCGTATTGGATTGAAACATGTGGAAGATGCTTTCATTTTGCAGTGGCTAGATAATGGCTAAAATTATGATTGTAATAATTAAAAAGAAATATAATTCAAAGAACCTACTTGGGAGAAAGTAGAATTAGCATTGCAGGCTTTAATGCTTTGTTACTATATTAAATTATATCCTCTTAGCTTTTTCATCAACCCACCTAAATAAATCTCCCCGCTAATGTGTTTATTTTTGTTGTGCTTCTTTAACTCCATCCAGTTAATCAATACACTTTTGGCAATTACTTCTCCAGATTTAGCATTTTGTTGCAGGGATAACTATAATAGGGTTGCACTGGTGGGACTAAGACAGTTCTACATTTTTAGAACCTCTTCTGTAGGTGTGGCCTGCTGTGTGGGAGTGGCTTGCTGGCCATGTGACTGGGTGGGAGTGGCTTGCCAGCCATGTGACTGGGTGGGTGTGGCGAACTTGTAAAATGTGGTAAAACTCACTTAACAATGCTCTTGCTTAGCAATCAAAATGTTGGCTCAGAAACTCTGGCATTTGAAGCACACAAGTCTTAAAGCTGTCAAGTTACAAGACCCTTGCACCCCTAACGCCTTAGAAAAAAAAAGAAAAACACCTAGGAGTGTTCAAACTTGACAGCTTTAAGACTTGTGGACTTCAACTCCCAGAATTCCTCCTCCAGTTATGTTGGCTCAGGAACTCTGGCATTGAAGTGTCCAAGTCTTAAAGCTGTCAAGTTACAAGACCCTTGCACTCCTAACTCTTTAGAAAAAAACCCCAGGGGTGTTCAAACTTGACAGCTTTAAGACTTGTTTAGTTTTAGTTTTTTAGTTTTATTGCAAATTTATATGCCGCCCTTTTCCCTGAGGGGACTCAGGGCGGCTTACAACAATAAAGGGAAGGGAGTGCAAGACAAGACTTAAAAAGAAAAGAAACGTGATTAAAGGAAATTGGTCATAAAAACACAACATTCACTCAACATTCGGGCGGGGTGAGAGTAATCCTATCCCCAGGCCTGACGGGATAGCCAGTTCTTGAGGGCTGTGCAGAAGGCCTGGACTGTGGTGAGGGTACGGATCTCCACGGGGAGGTTGTTCCATAATGTCGGAGCTGCAACTGAGAAGGCTCTCCTCCGCGTAGTCGCCAGTCGGCACTGACTGGCGGATGGAATTCGGAGGAGGCCTACTCTGTGCGATCTGATGGGACGCAGGGAGGTGATTGGCAGGAGGCGGTCTCTCAAATAGTCAGATCCACTACCATGGAGCGCTTTATAGGTGGTGAGTAAGACCTTGAAGTGCACCCGACGATCAACAGGTAGCCAGCGCAGCTCACGGAGGATTGGTGTTATATGGGCGAACCGTGGTGCGCCCATGATCACTCGCGCGGCCGCGTTCTGGACTAGCTGAAGTCGCCGGATGCTCTTCAAGGGCAGCCCCATGTAGAGCACATTGCAGTATTCCAGCCTAGAGATCACAAGGGCTCGAGTGACTGTTGTGAGAGCCTCCCGGTTCAGGTAGGGCCGCAACTGGCGCACCAGGCGAACCTGGGCAAATGCCCCCCTGGTCACAGCCGACAAATGGTGGTCAAAACTCAGCTGTGGGTCCAGGAGGACTCCCAAGTTGCGGACCCTATCTGGGACTTCAACTCCCAGAATTCTTCCTCTCACTCTCCATCTTGATGATGTGCGGATGAACCGGGGGGGGGGAGCTGGAACCGGTTCTAACGGCACTGTAGATTTGTGGAACCTCTTCTATAGAAGAGGTTAGAACTGGCAGGAACCCACCGCTGGAGTAAGAACTAAAAATCAATGCCAATTCTTGTTTCAAGCACATTATTGTTCAGTGTGGACCAGTAGCAGACAGAATGGCAAACCTGAAATAAATAGAACTAGGTGACAATCAGTACCCTCTACAGAATTTAGGAGTTTTATAGAATAGGTACCTTCTGTGTCCTTTCTTTAACTTAAGCAAAAGGTAATGCAGTCCTCCATTCCTGCCTTTGATCTATTAGAGTCCTCTAGGCCCATGATGGTGAACCTATGGCATGCGTGCCAGAGGTGGCACGCAGACCCCTCTCTGTGGGTATGTGTGCCATTGCCAGCTGCACCGAAGAGTCAGAAAGTCAAAGACCAGGTGGCCAGCATGCACATGTGCACTGGCCAGCTGATCCTCATGTGCCCTGGAGTGCCGGAAACTCAAAGACTAGTTGGCCAGTGTGCATGTGTCTGCTGGCCACCTGGTCTTTGGGTTTCTGGCTCTCCAGTGTGTGCGAAGACCAGCTGGCAGGTGAATGCATATGCGACATATTTTGGTTTGGGCACTCAGTGCTGATAAGGTTCACCATCACTGCTCTGGGCAAATCATTGTTGCTATACTGCATATTCTCTTCTTGTTTTATGACTTTACAAGAAATATTCAAAAGTGACACTATAGGAAGCTGTCTTGAAACAAGTGTCTTCTAACTGGATAACTTTGGAGCAAGCAATAAATTTAGTGTTACCTGGCTCACAGAGTTAGGTGTGAGGAGGAGAATGCAAATGTGCTACTGTTGTGTATGTGGGACAGGAAGAAGAACTGCATCATTTTCCTATATAACAGATTCATAGACTTGAAAACACTATCATCTAGTGTTTTCTTCCCAGGCTGGCTATCTTCCAGGTATGCTAGACGTTTCCAACTAAACTTGCTGAAACTGCGGGAAATTCCCAGGATCATTATCTCAACACAACCACAAGTGACGCTAGATACACCATTTGAAAAAGTACCTACAGTGCAATTTTTTTAAAAAAAAAATCAAGATAACTGAACCAAATGCTACAAGCTGCATGTTTCAGAAAATAAAAAAAACCACACAATGACTATTCTATTCCCATTGCCCTAAAATATGAAAATTACCCTCTCTTAATCTCCTAGTTTGGTTGCCTTATTTCTCACTAAGAGGACAATGACATTCTGTCTAATCTATCATCCCCATAGCACCTATGTCATTTGGCATCTTGGGCTTAATGCAGAGAAAAATAGATTTTTTAAGTTAACTTAGTTTAAACAAGTCACAAAGTTAAGGATTTTAACTTGAAAAGAAAGTTTCCTCCAGATAAGCTAACTTTAATTCCAATGGAAATTATGTCAACAGGATTTATATTTGCTTAGTTCCTCTCTCCCCAAATTACCCCAACTACATTTTTAACAATCACCCATATGCCAAGACCTGGAAAACCATATATACATACATACCCATCTTGGTAATCCCTTGTGGGGTAAACAACATTATGAAAACTGGTTTGGAAAGTCAAAGGTAATTATTTGGGAAAACAAAACATGAATTGATAAAAATTAATAAGATGTGCAGTACCTGCCATACATATAAACATTTGCCAAGATTCTAATATCCTTCTAAGAATAGCATTCTCCAAGTATTAACTGAAGACTTTAAGAAATCCAGGAGCTTTAAAGGATCTGTTTAATTACTTGCTTCTTTCTATGCCTTTTATAGTTTATAAGTCTTCCAACTCTGATGAAGAGCTGTCCCCTGATTTACCTGTGGCACTAATAGCAAACCTGTGGAGACCGGAAAACTGCTGGAGGCATCAAACCTGCAGCCTCAGAAACCACTAACAAGTCTCTTTCTCTCTTGTACATCTCTTTCACCTCACAAAATATTTCAACTCCTGCCAGAGACACTGAAAGAAAAAAAAAGATAAACTCTTCCAGCTCTTGGCTGACTCTGCTCCCCTCAAGTCATGAGTTCATTGTCTCCCTGTTCTTTTGAAGCCTGGGAAAGTACATATCAAAGTGTTCTAACTGCCAGAACTTCACACCATTAGACACTGCTGCTGTCACAGAAAATGCAGACAAGTGGAAAGATGTCTGGGGTTTAAAATTGCACCATTCCTTGAGCCTTTCTGGGGACATGAAAAGTAGCCTATGTTAATGTAGTGGTTACAAGCCCCAACCCTTCCAAATAAAGAGATTCAGAGGGGAAAGAAAATAGTAATCTCTTTGACTTTGGTCCCTATTCTCTTTCACAAAGAACTCAGAAACCCTCAGGTAACATGTGACACTTTATTGTAAATACAGGAAACACAAGAGACTTGTTATGGGAACCACTTCATTTCCTTGCCAAGGGTTGTATTGTCCTGATGAAGAGTGACAGTTTAGATGGTTTAGCCTAAAATCACATTGCTGCTGAGAAGTTAGCAATATTCTGGTGCCATTTATTTGGTTTAAGAAAAAACAATAGCAACCACAACAGCAGGAAAGGATTTCTAATCAGTGCAAATTTTCTTGGGGTTAAATCCCACTGAAATGGGACAATTTCACAATGAATTAATTGGGATGGGAACAAAAACAAAAGTTTGGTTAAATACAGATATTCCTGGGCTGAAAATTAAAGGAGCATATGGAATAACCCACAAAAAAACATTTCAGCATTATCTGTTATTATTTTTCAGTAATGTGAGTGCTTACTTAGACAAGCTTTATTATCAGGTGTACAGACTACTGTTAATATGTGCAAATGATTTTATCTCTAATTATAGTAACTGGCTTCAATGAATTAGTTGATTAGGAGTGGATTCAACCAACATGGATCCACTCCATGTTGGATGAGCTTTCTGAATCCTAGTGTGAATTATGCTTAGCCCTCCATCGCCAAAGGAAAAAAACAAAGGTCCAGAGAAGTACCCAATAACTACTTTGGATATTTCTCTGGTGCTCTTTGATTGACACTAAGCTGTGATTGTGCAAAGTGGCATTAAAATTATCTGAAAAGCGGACCCTGCACTTGCAGGAATACAAGGAGGAGGAGGAGCAGGAGGAGGAGGAGGAGGAGGAGGAGGAGGAGGAGGAGGAGGAGGAGGAGAAGAAGAAGAAGAAGAAGAAGAAGAAGAAGAAGAAGAAGAAGAAGAAGAAGAAGAAGAAGAAGAAGAAAAAATAATAATAATAATGAACATATTTCATGAATTTGACTAGACCAGTTGTTTTGTTGAATTGATGGGAACTGATTGGCTGGATATAATTGTTTCTCCAGATAGAGACCCAACTGGTATTTACTTAATATCAACCATATCATCCAGCTTCCTACTTGGTGTTGGTGTTCCTGTACTAACTTTGGATTCTTGTGATGTAATCTGGGTATCCATATCAATGCCTATTTGTGCAAATTACACAATTCTTTTAAGGAAATAAACAAACCAGAGAATAAGCTGAAAAGCTTATAGGATTCAACTATTCTTCCTTGGATGATATAATCATGTTGCATGTAACTTTGGAGGCATTCTCTATATTTTACTGTAAAGTATGTATTGTAGCATAATATAATGTGTTATGCAGGCCTGTCAAGACAGAAGTATTCCATTTAATCTATTTATATATGATTAACTGTGTGTGTCAAACTGAAGCCATTAAAAATCCAGAAAAAAGGTAATCAAATACAAAAGGAGAAAAGAGAAATATAGGACAGAAGGCAAAGAAATAACTATTAAATATGCATAAACAGCATTGTGGGAATATTTTCTAATAAGAGATTCTTTTTATTTATATTCTCAACTGCCAACTATTCCAGATATTTGTATTTTACACTGAACATTAAGGAATGTTATTCTAGTTTTTCTTTAGGCACTTTCATTTGTTATTTGTAATTGGTTCATAATTTTTTTTCTAGAAATCATATTTCAAATGTCTAAATCTGCCTTCTTTATAATGTGTGCTGTATGTTAGGGAATCATCCCTGTTTAAATTTGGTTAAACACCTGTTAGTCATATATACTGATAAATTTGCTCTCCAATTTTGGTTTCCCAATTTGATATTGTCAGCAAGACTTCTCTTTTCCAATGTTGAGCTAAATTTGTTCTTGCAGCTGTCAGCATATGGCTTAGAAAAACAGGTTGCTTTAAGGCAGTGTTCCCCATGCTGGGCATTCTGTAGATAAACTTCTATTCCCAGAATCATCAGAAATAATCATTAGGAAACTGGGCAATTATATGACTTGAGGGTGAGAAATGTCCAACATGGAGAGTGATGTACATTGGTTATTAATGCTGCCCTGTGCCAGTATGATGATGTCTTTCTTCACTTGGAGAGATCAGCTAGCAATAGCAATAGCAATAGCAATAGCAGTAGACTTATATACCGCTTCATAGGCCTTTCAGGCCTCTCTAAGCGGTTTACAGAGAGTCAGCATATTGCCCCCAACAATCTGGGTCCTCATTTTACCCACCTCGGAAGGATGGAAGGCTGAGTCAACCCTGAGCCGGTGAGATTTGAACCGCTGACCTGCTGATCTAGCAGTAGCCTGCAGTGCTGCATTTAACCACTGCGCCACCTTGGCTCTTAATGATGACGAGGGCATCTTCATCAAAGATTCCAACTCCTTGGCTTACTACAATATGATGAGCGGTTCAATGATCCACCTGGCGCTCAAAGAGAGAGGCGGGCGGAAGAAGTGAGCGCCCACCTCCGGCATGATGTACATCCAGCTGCCTAACTTCGCCACCTAAGTTTCAACCATTCTTGTTGTGTGTCTTCTTCGGGCTAGTTTTCTTTGCCCTGTGCATTTGCTTGGTAATCCAGAGCCTAGAGGAAACCGACCTTAACCCGTACCGTCTTTGTGAGAGATTTGTGCTAATCAGCTACTTAGGTTGCTTTCTTCCTAAAATATATTTTATTAAATTTCAATAAAAAAACAAAATATAAAAACAAAGTATCATGAGTTTTTCATTAGTTCATCTTGCTATCGTAGGAGATTCATTGTAATGCAAAGGGAAGCTAACACTTGAATGCCGCACAGGACTTTTAAATGAGTTCGAAATTCTACATTTTATTTAGTAACTACCCAGAAAGTCCTGTCCTTTTTACATCTGCTGTAATTGTTTTTGTCCCTCGGTTAACCACAGAATTTTGAGTTTGATGCATGACAAAACCATACAAAATTGTGTGTGTTGCTGTTGATAGTTGAGGCATCTGTCAATCTTATGCCAGGCCCTTTTCCTTCTCAATGAAAATTTTCTATGGCATAATTGGTTCCTGCTCTCTCCCCACCACCACAAAATCTCACTATACAGTGGTGGGTTTCAAATGTTTTTAGAACCTCTTCTGTAGGTGTGGCCTGCTTTGTGGGAGTGGCTTGCTGGCCATTTGACCAGGTGGGAGTGGCTTACTGGCCATGTGACTAGGTGGGCATGACCAACTTGTAAAATGTGGTGAAACTCACTTAACAACGCTCTTGCTTAGCAACCAAAATGTTGGCTCAGAAACTCTGGCATTTGAAGCACACAAGTCTTAAAGCTGTCAAGTTACAATACCCCTGCACCCCTAACCCTTTAGGAAAAAACCCCAGGGGTGTTCAAACTTGACAGCTTTAAAACTTTAAGGTTTAGATAGGACTCTTAGAGGTGGGCGGGGCAATTGGTGAGCCAGAAAATCAGTGAGTGGTGGGCGGGGCAAGCACGGGGTGGATGAGCGGGGGTGGAGGGAGCTGGAACTGGTTCTAAATGGCACGGAAGATTTGTGGAACCTCTTCTATAGAAGAGGTTAGAACTGGCAGGAATCCACCCCTGTCACTATACCACTGAGTTAGTTTCCTATTGACACTGCTCAGTTTATCACAAGACATCTGTGCAAGTAACAGTTCATGCTGAAATGGAAACAAAATAAAAAGGCGAATTTGGTGGGCTTAAAATGATCAGCAGGGCATAACAGAGACGAACAGAAAGAAATAAGGAAGGCAAGACAATTTTTGAAACGATAGTAGCAACATGACAAAGTAAAAAATAATAATTAATTGCCCTTATCGCTGTGAGCAGAAACAACTATATTTCTCATTTTAATTCTATGAGGATTAACCTTTATAACCCTAAGAAATTAACCTTTATAAACCCAAGAAATTTAGAGCCAGATTATCAGAAGGACTTCCTCCTGAAATACATTTCTACTATCCCTAAGATCTTCACGACATTTTTCTTAAATTCTTCTCCTGCTTAAGATGGGGCAACAGCACTACAGAAAATCCATTTGATTGACCTCGATCTAGATAAGGGCTGTAGTAAAGGGCAAGCAGTTTTTAAAATAATTCTTTATGCAAAGGGTCAGAGACATCCAGTTGTGCTCATTGGATACACTGACTCACCTGATATCAGTTGCTGTCCTTGTATTCCTGCACAAATTCTGATTCAGATTGATATGTGCGCTTAAAGGAAGTAGAAGAATTTGATGGGAATTTTTTTGGGTGTGGGTGTGGGTGGGATTTGTATTCAAAGTCTAAACTATCCCGCTAAAACAGTAATTCTCAGACTTGGAGTAATTATCCACAAGGAACCAAGGCGGTAATTTGGGCTTATCCTGGGGATAATAGAACAATTTGCAATTGCTTGTTTGTGACTCAAGGTTCCAGTTTGAGACTGCTGATGCCAAGCCGCTTGTGTAAGAGTATTTGGGACTGACAGAATTTGGGACTGAAAAAAGGGAGAATTGAATCAGTTTAAGAAGCACTGAGTTAAAGTAACATGCCCATCAATCATCTTTAGTCTATTACAAGTTTATCTTGTTTTAATTTGCAAATCTTCATTGACATTTACTTGGATAACCTCAGGTCACTGAACTGACTGAGATCCTCTAACAATGTGGCAGTGTAGTATACTATCATTCTCAGGACTCAATTTTGTCTGGATAGCAAAAGTTCTGACAGGTGTCTGTTGCTATAGCTTTGCATCTGGACTTGTGTAAGTAACTGTTACTCCGCAGAGAGGTTGCTATTATGATTTGATTCACTGGAGGCCCACAATGCAGTATGCTTCCTAACGGTTTTGAGCAAAACATATATTTCATCAAGACATGATATGGATTCTGCCTGGCTAAAGTTCTTCATCCTCTTTGTTAGACTTTGTTACAGATCCTTTTACCACAATCAATTATATGCATTTTGAAAATAGCAGTTGGTTCCAATCCATTCAATTCATTCCTGAGCTCCAGTTTTAAGTCCTAACCTTTTTGAACACTTGAACTTGGATTTCCTCTTTTCTTTCTCCAGTAACAACTCAACAATACTTAATTTTTGTTGCTGTTTCATATTTTTTCATAAATGTAATTCTATGACTATCTGCACATTCATCATAGTTGTTGCACAACAAGAAATGTATTAGTGTGCTGTGTTATACAGAAGCGACAACACAGAGTTGAAGTAACATTTCTTTTGGTTTTGAATAATTTGTGACTGCCAATTTATTGGGCCCAGGATAAGGTTTCCAGGTTATATTAAATAACTTAACAATAGTGTTTTTATATTTAGAACATCTGGGTTAACCATAGATGAATCTTTTTGTGTTATAAAGCACAAAGTTGTACTTAAGACATTTACCCTACCTCTTCAAGTATGCTTCCTCTTTTTCCTCAGCTTGAAATAGGTGTAAACTATTTTCATAGACAACCAATTATTATTGTTAGTGAGCTAACACATGATGAAATAAAATCTCAAAGTGTTGCAAGGAGGCCTCTATGATATGAAGGTTAAAAAAAAAATAAAGGTTTCCCCTGTCCACTCCTCTCTGACTTTTGGCTAGAAAATAATGTTCATCTCTGTTTCATAGCTGAGGGAGCCAGCATTATCTGAAGACTCTACCATGTTCATGTGGCTGACATGACTATACACTGAAGTGCACCGAATTGTTACTTTTCTACCAAAGTACCTACTTATCTACTTGCATTTGCATGCTTTCAAACTGTTAGGTTGGCAGGGGCTGGGGCAAGAATGGGAACTCATCTCATCATGCTGTGCTTGGTTCTCAAACTGCCTATCTTCTGATCAACAAGCCCAGCATCTTAATTACTAGGCCACTGTATCCCCCTTCAACATTTCTTAAACTATTTATGGTCATAAGATTTCATGCAAGATTGTCAGAACTTTCTGAAATTTCTTATCAGATTTTGGCCTTCTTATCTTCATGAGGTTTGTTCATTTTAAGAGGTTTGAGCTATTTTTATGAGTCTTAAAAAGTTTATAATTTTTAAAATTGTAGCTTAAGTTTAGTTTAGATAGATATTCTAAATCCTGAATGGGTCAGGTAGTTGATGCCTAGTTAAAGACATTTAATTTTTTTTCTTTAAAAAGTGCCTGTATATAATCAGGATAGAGACATGGTGGCTCAGTGACTAAAATGCTGAGCTTGTCGATCAGAAGATCGACAATTCAGCGGTTCGAATCCCTAGTGCCACGTAACAGAATGAGCTCCTGTTACTTGTCCCAGCTTCTGCCAACCTAACAGTTTGAAAGCATGTAAAAAATGCAGGTAGAAAAATAGGGATCATTTTGGTGGGAAGATAACAGCGTTCTGTGCCCCTTTGCCGTTTAGTCATGCCAGCCACATGACCATGGAGACATCTTCGGACAGTGCTGGCTCTTTGGCTTAGAAATGGAGATGAGCACTGCCCGCTAGAGATGGAAATGACTAGCACACATGTGCGGGAGAACCCTTACCTGAATCTTTATAATCAGGATATTCTGTCCTAACAGATAATGAAAAAGTAATTTTAATTGTTAATTACAATCTTTTCACATATTATTAGAAATTGATTTTACTGTTTCCAAAATGGGCTACTCTTCCACATACCTAATTCTGCGTTTTAATTCTGTAAACACCCAAAGACACTAAGGATTTACGATACTATCTCTGCAAATCTTATCACTGGATGTTACATGATATTTCATCCATAGGAAATGGAAGCATGATCCATTGAACACAGCTGAATTTGTGTAATTATTACATAGGAAAAATAAGATATTATACTGAAAAAATAATGTGTCTTATGCATATCTCATCTGACAACAGATTTGAATGATCACTAATATCTGAATCAAAGCTAAGGAAATTTGAGCAGCCTAGTTGTGTATTATCAGGTATGCTTTCACTTTTCTCAGCTTAAGTCACATTATAAACAAAAGGTTGTTATGTGTTTGCATATGTACAAGATGAAGCTCAAATCCAGCACAAATGCAATTCAAAATTAAATTCAAAACTATTTTTAAAAATGTAATGAAAGATGACAAAAGTGTAAAGGAATTGTTTGGGCTGCTTGATTTAATAGCTCACAATGACTGAGTTGAAGCAAAACCACTTTATCCCCAAGACAAGAGAAGTCATGAAAGAAACTCTGGCAAGAACCCAAGGATTTTTGTGGGGAAATTCATGAAGTCCCACAGAGCTCAGGATCTTGTAGGAAATGTCTTTGAAATAAAATTTTATAAATCACTAGTGCCTAAAAAAAAATTGTCTGCAGATGTTCTAAACTGCCCCTTTGGTAACAATTGCCAAAAAGGTAAGCCAAGGGTGGAATACAGTAGATGTAAAATGAAAATCTGTAAGAATGATCAGTTTTATGAGTCTTGCATGGAAACATGTTTTTCTTTTCCTTCCTGCTTCCTGTTTTACAAAATGAATATAAAATGATGTATGCTCCATTGAAATTACTGTAAGTTGTTCATTGGTATGCAATAATGATAAGTCCCGCAGTAAGCAGAAGCTAGTTCCCAAAGCCAGATTCAACCAAACTTTTCTTGAAGAATCCATAGATTATATATAGAAAGAAATATATGACAAACATAAAACAGGGGCAGAATTATGACCCAGCTGTCATGTTGACTTTTTGAACAACACCTGTGGACAGCCCTGGTGAGGTCATCGAAGTTGAACAGCCTTCCACCTAATGTCATAAAAGTGCCCCTCAGATCTTTGTTAATTTGGCCCTCTTTTAAAGCCTGCCTAAAAGGGAAAATGAAACAGACGAATTAAGAAAACAATTAAACATATAAAAAGATTGGCCACGTAAGCAATGAGGTTATCAGAAATGTAAAGTATGTCCACATCCATTTTTCTCTATCGCTGCCCCAACTGCTTGTTTTGGCTCTGCTGAAGATATACAAAACCTGAGAAAATCATGTTCTTGACAGAAAAGAACCTGCCATCTTCTTAGAAAAAAAAAAAGAGTCTGCGTGTTAGAGATAGGACTGGAATGTAAGTTCAATCATACTCTTTTGAAATCACACAATGATTTAATATATTTTCAGTCTTGAAAATGGCTCAGAAATCCAGCATTAGAAAAGAATAAATTTTGTTATACCTTGGATAACTATTACATGGCCAAAAATAATTATTAAACAGAACTGGGAAACTTTAGAACCAGAAACTCAAGCAGTATCTTAAAGGCTGGACAAATGTTAAAAGACTATTTCAAATTGGATCATTTCTAAACACTGATGGTAGAACAAGCCAGAGAAAGATACAAATTTGATACAAATTTCAGGTAGATTCAGAAGGGGAAAATGTCTCTTGTGATAACAGAATAACAGAGTTTGAATGGACGTTGGAGGTCTTCTAGTCTAACCCCCTGTTTAAGCAGCAGACTCTATACCATTTCAGACAAGTGGTTGTCCAATATCTTCTTAAAAGTGATGGACCACCCCAGTGGTGGGTTTCAATTTTTTTTTAGAACCTCTTCTGTAGGTGTGACCTGCTTTGTGGGAGTGGCTTGCCGGCCATTTGACCAGATGGGAGTGGCTTGCTGGCCATGTGACTAGGTGGGCAAGACCAACTTGTAAAATGTGGTGAAAGTCACTTAACAACGCTCTTGCTTAGCAACCAAAATGTTGGTTCAGAAACTCTGGCATTTGAAGCACCTAAGTCTTAAAGCTGTCACGTTACAAGACCCTTGCACCCCTAACTCTTTAGAAAAAAAAACCCAGGGGTGTTCAAACTTGACAACTTTAAGACTTGTGGACTTCAACTCCCAGAATTCCTCCTTTCGCTCTTCATCTTGATGATGTGAGGATGGGCAGTGGGAGAGAGCTGGAACCGGTTCTAAATGGCACTGTAGATTTGTATATCTTCTATAGAAGAGGTTAGAACTGGCAGGAACCCTTCCCAGGAGCACCCACAACTTCTGATAGCAAAACCTTCTACTAATTAAGTGTTCTGTCAAGAAATTTCTCCTTGATTGATTTCCATCCATTGCTTCTTGTTATGTCTTCAGGTTTACAGTACTATACAATTCTAAATCACAAGTCAATAAATGTTAAATTGTGATTTAATTTTCATTGAAAATTAATTACATATCATTACATATCATTTATGAAATTTTTCCACCAAATTTCCAGGCAGAACCAAGAAATTGTTTTCAAGAAACAAACAGAAAGAAAAAGCATCTTCGCTAAATTCAAAGAACCAGGTATGTGAAAATCATTTGGTTAAAATTGGCTTAAATGAAAATTATAACACATTTGAATCACTTAAAGTTTTATAGACTTTTGCCAAATTACTTTTAAAACAATTAACAGAAGAAAGAAAAGCATTTTAATTGTTTTGTGTGAATGATGCAAAAAAGACAGGCAAGAGACGAATGTTTCCTCTGTACTGATGGGAATGGATGGTTGCTTGAACATCTGGAACCAAACCTTTCCTGAGGAAATTATTCGCTAAGCATAAGTGAGTGATGAAATAGCATGATGTAAAGTCTTAATCAAATTGATGAAGCATGTGCATATGACAGTGCAGCTATGCAACAGGAATCCAGATCAGTTGAAGGATTAGAAAACATAGGGTGGGAAACCACATGTGAACGAATACTGCCTTCAGCAGATTTCCTCTGCCTCCAGATGTTGTGTGTACACTTCAGCTCTTAATATTCTGGAAGTTGTGGATTGGCAGTATGGAGGGCACTTAGAGAAGCTGTCTTTGAACATCCAAATCAAAGGCATTGATTTTTCTGATAGAATGTCTTTCCAAAAGACATTAATTTTTATCTGTCATACCAAAGAAGAGAGACAGATAAAATAAAATGTTTCTAGAATTCATTCAAACATTTTACTGTATCTGTACTGTAGAAAAAGGATTGTAATGCTGAGAAAGAGGAAATACGTAGCATAATGATCATAGGGTTTCCCAATATCTACAATCTATTTGCTAATGACTGAGCCCATCACAGTTAATGACAATTAATTACAGTAATATATACTTTATAAAAGTTATTTCAGTGTCTTAGTTTCTTAATAAAGGTATTAAGAACAAAGAACCAATTTCCAGATCATTGATCCCATAATAAGATTAGAAAGGAAGTCTAATTCATGTCCTAGTCACTTCCTGACTTGACTATTGCAACATGCTCTACATGGGGCTGCCCTTGAAGAACATTCAGAAGCTCCAGTTGGTGCAAAATGCAGTGGCCCGCATGGTTTACCTTTCCTGTGGAAGCTGCATTGGCAGCTGATTTGCTTCCAGGTGCAATTCAAGGTCCTGGTTGTCACCTTTAAAACCCTTTATGGTGAGGGAGAAGCCACGTTGTGATGACGCATCACACAGATCCGACAGTCCGGGTCTGTCGATGAAACTTATGTCTTTGGATGGTCCGGTAGGACCTAAACCGTCCCGAAGAGATGGCGACAGGGAAGCCAAAGCCTTGCTGGTCACAGGGACATCGCAAAGTCCCTGTTTGACCCAAGTGTAGCGCTTCCAACTGAAGACAAACAGGCAGCCCCCAGTCGGAGACCGCTCCTGAAGGAAGAGACGAAGCGAAAGCGTTCCATCTGATGAGGATTTTTTTTCTTTTTTTACTTTCAGAAGATCCATGTTAAGAAACTTTTTTTAAAAAAAAAATAACATCCAGTCCCCAAAGTAAGAACAAAGCGGTGATTTTGCCACCTATTGGACTGTTATTAGAAAATTTCCTGCTCTTGTTAGTAACGATGTTTCGCGGATTGAAGTAATTGCAACATTTCCTGTTTCCCTGCTTGTAGTCTATGGTCTGATTTCTTTCCTTCTACTTTTTTCCTTTTTATTCCCCTAATTTTTTTTGTTGGCTAAACTGAATTTATTTTCTTACTTCAACAATGTTTTTTCTTCTATTGGTTAAAACCACTGATTATTGAATCTGCCACCTGGAAGCCAAAGTCTGAACTTTGTTTATGTTTTGGTTACAATGTATCTTTTGTTCTGCTTCACTTGGTTTCACTGACCTTGCAATGGAAGGGTTTGGAAAAACTTGGAAAGCATGAAACCTGTTTTTGTCAGTGCTTCTGGTAAATATTTTGGCAAGAGAAGGAAAAAGATAAGCAAGAATAAAAACCCTCCTATTTAAAAAAAAACTCTGAAAGAACTGGTGTTCAAGATTTAAAATAAATACAGACACATTTCCTAAAATTTTGACAGGCTAGAGTGGCAGATTCCTCTCCCTATTTTTTTTCCTTTATATTTCTTTGCACTTTGAAAAATAGACCAATATTCAGAAGCAGAAAATTTAATAATCCAAAACATCTTGGCTGGACTTCAAAATATTGCAGAAGGACTTAAGAGATTTGACAAGAAATGGGACTGCCTATGGGTGCTACAGTTAAAGAGGAGAGGGTTAGAGCCCCAGAGATTAAAGAAGAGAATGGAAATATAGAAAATAAAGACAAGATATCAGATAGCAATAGCAATAGCAGTTAGACTTATATACCGCTTCATAGGGCTTTCAGCCCTCTCTAAGCGGTTTACAGAGTCAGCATATTGCCCCCAACAACAATCCGGGTCCTCATTTTACCCACCTCGGAAGGATGGAAGGCTGAGTCAACCCTGAACCGGTGAGATTTGAACAGCCGAACTGCAGAACTGCAGTCAGCTGAAGTAGCCTGCAGTGCTGCATTTAACCACTGTGCCACCTCGGCTCTATAGCAGATGAATCTATTAATGGACTAAACACGAGCGAAAGTGAAAAGAAGGGAAGCTGGAAAAGAGTCTTTGACAACTTGGAGCCTTTCTTTCAACCTCAAGATGCAGGAGGAAAAAAAAGAGTGGAAAAAATGGAACTAACAAGACAAATATATCCAGAAACAAGTTTGATAACCAAAGTTAAGCCTACGTTAATAACAATTAAAGAGCGATGAAATTACCTGAGAGATCCTTCAAACTACAGAGTGTGGCGAGAAATGATAAATTCTGAAAAGATTGTAATAAGAGAGATGACACAGCTGCTGGTGAGAGAGAAAGATTTATTTTGCTACTGGAAGGACACTGGTTGATAATGCCAAATTGATGATAAAAATTAGTTAATTTTTTAGGGATGTTAGTAATTTGTAGACTCTTATAGATTATTATTGAATGTTTAGTAATGTTTAAAATTAGAAATTTTAATTTGGAGTAGAAATGGCAAACAACTGTTCTTTTTTCTCCCTGTCTTTCAACTATACAAAACAAAAGGGAAGGTTAACATATACTTTGGTGATTATTAATTAGAAATGTCAATATTTTTTTTCTTTTCTCTTTATATTGTCTTTTAAATGGTCATTTTGTTAATAGACTAATAGATTGTTGCTTAGAGATTGTTGCTTTTTGTGTTTGTGGAGAGAATAGGAGAGAAAGATGTAAATAACCCTTAGTTAACTATAATAATAACAAAGATATGTTAGAGAGAGGAGATATAAGATGTCCTACTAATTGACTTTATTTCTTCTTTATTTCTTTTTTATGTTTTTATTTTTAGAACATGTTATAAGGATATAGAGATATGGCATATTGACTGGATCTGGGGGAAGGGAAAAAAGGAAAATGTCAACAGGTGGCTGTGTTTTTGAAATCTTAACTAAATGAAAACTGTGATATGGTGATGGTAAAATATGTAAATTTTTAACATGTACAATTTAGACTGAATGGAATATATGTGATTATGGATAGAATGCACGAAATGTACTTGTGACCAATGGATACGCTCCCTGCAAGACGTGATGACAGATAATGTTTTTTTTTGTGTTTGTGTTTTTGCATGTAATAAAACTAATAAAATTTTTATTAAAAAAACCCTTCATGGCTTGGGATCAGGTTATCTGAGAGACTGTCTCTTGCCAATCAATCTACCTGACCCATCAGAGCAGGGAGGCAGGGAATGCTGCGGGTCCCATCCCCTAGATACACCTGGTTGGACCCAGAAGGGCCTTTTCCATGGTGGCCCCCTCTCTCTGGTACATCATCTGCCGAGAGATGAGAATGACCCCCACTCTAGTACTCTTCAAAGAAGGCAGTGGGCCTGGGAATCCAGAGTGGGATAGAGCTCATTAAATGCTTCGTGTGAGGTGCTGTCCCTGGGACTGGGGTGGGGGTGTGATTTTATTATATTAATTTATTATATGACTCTTATTAGTTTTATTGTTTTTATATGAGGTTTTATATTCTGTAAAAGGCCTGGAATCTCCATGTGCAAATAGGTGGCAATATAAATTCCCCAAATAAAATAAAATAAATAAACAAGGAAGACTCAGATGAGGCAAGGAATGCATCGGCTGTGCTTTCATTTTCCTACTTTTAAAAAAAAGTGCAGTAAACTTTTACATAATGTACAATACAGTATACACCCTTTATTACACCACCAAAATTATATAACAACTTAAATGCCTATTTTTTTTTCTGAGACAACCCCCCCCCCAATACTTTAGTTTGTAATGAAAATAGATTTTAGTGGCCTATTGGTCCTAGTACAGTTGAATTGTCTAGCATAGTTGAAAACTAGACTATCCTTTGTTTTACTTTGCACAATTTCACTTTTATGCTATGTTCATTGAAAGGTGCAATTTGGAGGGTTGGGATTAGCATCACATTTGGAATGAATTCAAAATGTTAGGACAAAAATGAAAATGTATATAATTCCCCCAGTATATACAGGTTGGTGGCAAACAAATTTAATAATGCATAAATAATAAAATAAAATAAAATTCAGTTAATAAATGTCTAGCTATATATTATAGACTTCTCTATTTTATCAAATGAAAAATTACAGTTTGGTAACATTTGGGAAGATATTTGCAGTGCAAGATTAAAAATTTAGATGCCTGTACCCAGTTGTATACTTTAGCCTATCCAATCTAGCAGTGTCCAAATAGATTGAGATTTTAGTTCCTAAATGGAAAGTGAGAATTTTGAAAGTTGTACACATTTGCAGTTTACAGGTTAAAGAAAACTACAAATATAAATATTTGTTTACATTCTATAGCTTCTCTTTCATTCTTGCAACATAATGCTATCCTGATTTAGCTGCAGCTTCCATATCATCAAGAAATGAATATTTATCTTGGATTATTCCCCTATAAACTATTGGAGACCCATTTTGAACTCCTTTTTATTTGAACTCTTGGCTGCTTCACAAAATTACACACAAAGCATAGGCCTACATTTATTTTCCAAATCTTTGCACGTTAGTTAAATGTCATTCAATCAACATTTGAATGATAGCTATTCAAAAGGAACTGGTACAAACTAATTAATGGGTAATCCCCAATTCAGAGTGTGGGAAATTAAGTTGAAAATAGCTATTGATTCTTCTAATCCAGCCTTGCTTTTTTTTTTTTAATAAAAAAAGCAGACTTTCTTTCATGCCTTAAAGCATTTTCTTGTTTGTAGTTTTACCTTTGTAAGAGAGCTTCATTTCCTAATTATAGTTTTGGTAAATAAATAAATCTTCAACTAATATCCAACCTAATCCTTTGGCTACCCTTTTTTCTTCATTCACTTCCTGGTACCATTGAAATCTTATGCATCAGACAATGGTAGTTATAGAAGTTTTTCCTCCCATTGATTTACCTTGCTAAAATGAATGATTCAGTCTGGCAGAAATATGAAGATTAGATTTCCCAAAGCTCTTAGTACAAAACATTAATTACTGTAATTAACAAACTATATAGATATAATGGAATGAATATTGATATTTCAAAATTGCACTTTCCACATTCCAGTTTCACAAGCCTTGTTTACACATTATGAAGAGACAACCTGTAGTTGACAGAGGGCAACTATGTTTTCTTGCTGGCTAAAGATATGACAAATTATAGCTCCCTGATTATTGAACAGTAAATTGCCAATAGATTGTCACTTTTATATCTTGAACCAAACTTGATGTAAGCAGCTTGTGCTTCCAAAGTTACTTATTATTAGCAGTTTCACCATCTATTATTTGGTACATGGTACATGGGAAAATGTCTTAGAAGAATAGTTTTCAGGACATCAAATAGGTGACAATGTTACATGAAGCAGATTTGTCATAAGCAGCTCTATTACTTCTGTAAACACGTCTGGGTAAGCAGATGCACTCTTAAAAAAATTTAGTTTTGCATTATGCTCCACTGGAAAATCACACTGTCTTCAGATAAAATCCAGAGGTTGAGATGTGTGATGGAATAAATTAGATTTTGCCTCAATTAGCATTGTGAGTGCTAATATCTCCAAATATCTACAGAGGTCAGTTTAGGGATGCTAAGTAAGATGGAAATAAGAGGGAAATATTTTGCTTGTTTCAATGGCAGGAAACTATTCAGATGATATAATGATTAATGCTGGATTAGGACAGGGAGAATTTAAATCTCCGGTTAACCAGTAAGCTCAGAGTCTGGCTTTGAATCTGTCACCACCTCTCACCTTAGTATTTCCCAGAGGATTATTGTGGAATAAGCTGTAAAGGAAAAGAAGTTTGGATGGTAATAAACTTTAAATATCTGGAATAGGAAAAGGGAATATTTTTCAGTTAGGCACTGCCTGTTCTTCTTGGGAGAGTAATATCATCTTTATAACGTCATCATAAGTGAAAAGGGCAACATTACTTGCTGTTTTGCATCTGCTAAAACCATCTGAAATCTCAACAGATTTTATTTAGCTTTTCTCCATAAACAGGTAGAACACTGTTTTATGCTTCAATGGTCCCTGTGTCAGTGTTCCAAATATCATCCAAAATTAAATCAGAGTCCAAGGCAGAGCTTTCCTCAAAATTCCAATTTATTAAGAGAGACATATTGGTACATCTGTGGAAAACCCGAATCGGAAAGCTTCCTGGGTTTTCCACCCAGTTGAAAGTTCATGGTCTTGTCCCCATACCCGCAAACATGGTCCACGCTTCGTCTGCCATGCTGGCATTTCCACTCATCCACTTCCGGCTGCAGGCCTGACACCCTCTGCATTTCAATGGAATATCTAGGCCCATGATGGCAAACCTATGCATGCATGCCATAGGTAGCACACGGAGCCATTTGTTAGGGAACGTGAGGTGTTGCGCTGTCAGATACAGCCTGACTTCAGCCTTATTTTAAGGCTCTTTTTCTCCCTCTAGAGACTTCCTTGAACTCTGTTCCTGAACTTCTGGTTTGCTCATAGGGCTGGTTTTTCATACTCTGGAGACTTCAGGGAAGGCTGTTTTCACCCTCCCCAGAAAGACTTTGGAGCCTGAGGAGGGTGGAAAACAGATCCATCATGAGCCAAAAGCAGGGGGAGAGGGTTCATGTGTGCATGCGCACAGGGGAATCACGTCCATAGCATTATGGGTGTGGGGATGCCCGCCCATGACCACCCCTGTGCTCCCCCCGCTTTTGGCATGCAGTGGGAAAAAGGTTAGCCATAACTGATCTAGGCCCTAGGGCAGTGATGGCTAACCTTTTTGTTGTTGGGTGCCAAAAACATGAGAGCGCGCGCAAAATGGCATATGGGCTAGCATCCATAATGCAAAGCACACCCTACATGCATGCACAACCCCCCATGCTCCCCCACACACATGCGCTGCACTACTCATCTCCAAGCTGAGCTTGGTATTTTCTCCAGGGGCGGGGCTAGAGGAGACTGTTTTTGCCCTCCCCAGGTTCCAAAAAAGCTGCTGGAGCCTGGGCAGGGTACCCCCCCCCGGTTCTCTGGAAGGCTGAAAATCAGCTGGCTGGTGCGCACATGCGTGCTGGAGCTGATAGCTCGCGTGCCATCAGAGATAGCTCTGCGTGCCACCTGTAGAATGCTTGCCATAGGTTTGCTATCATGGCCCTAGGGTAATTCTGGAAGCAGCACAATGGTAAATACATGTGATCCATAGATGTGTGGATAGTCCTTCCTCATCTTAGACAATAGTAATAATAAATAGCAGTTACATTTTTAACTTAGAAAAAAGTTTCTGACAATCTGCCCTGATTAAGGACAAGGTTCGTTCTCAAGATATGTATGTGTACATGTATATATATTTATATTCACACAGTTGTTTTCAATTATCCTAAGAAATTTGATGTATGTTATCATAAGACATTAATGCAAGGTCAGTGCAGAGTATCTGTCTAATCTTTCAATAGTATTTTGTTCATAACAAAACATCTCTTCATTAAAGTGATTCCCAGAAGTATACAGGCTCCATGTAATGAACTGAAAAGCCTGCATTATACATTGACTTAGGGCTTCCATTATTAATAGCCCTTCTCATGCCCTCAGCAGTTGATTGACATCTAGAAGCCTGTGACAATTAGATGACTTTAAATTGCCTTAGTTAGTATCATTATTTTAACAAGGACAAATGTGAGGATATCTTAAAGTGTCAGCAGCAGTGTATCAGCAAAACAGGTACCAAAACAGTCCCATTAATGTCAATGGGATTAAAATGAAGCTATAGCTAAATACAAGTTTAAAGTACACAACTTTATTGTTCTATGCTATTCAGCCTTATTCAAAGTTCTTTAAATGAAATCAGGTTGTGTCTTTAGCAGAGCTACCTACCACTCCTTTGTAGTCAGCTGATTGGAAGAGAAAGATATCAGAAAAAAATGGAGTATTAGACAGTTAATAGTCAACTCCAACCTGTTAGGGCTATCTCTACCCTCTGTTTGCTGGCTTTAATCCTGCCATGTGGTGTTCAATAGATTATTTATGGAATGTGGCCCTTGTTACGAACATTTATGCCTATGTGATATATAAATAAAGGATTCACATTTTTAACTTTTGCAAGAGTAAAATAAGTAACATAAAACAAAAATGCGTAGACAATGTTTTATTATTGCAGCAGTTGTCATGTTATTTTACATCTGAAAAGAAACTTCCTAATACTTTAAAGATGAAACAAAGATTCTCACTGTTAGTACAGAAAACAGGTATATTGCATTGAACACCGATGCACACATCCTTATACCTTTGTCACCATTGATGGGATCTCATAATATGTTTCTCCACATAGCTGAAATCTGAGAAGCTTCAGGAGAATTCATCCCTCCAACAGCTTGTGACAAAAGCTCTCTGTCTCAGATTTCACTATTATCCTTCAAGGTGCTGCCTTCCTTCACTTCCTTCTAACTTAGAAACAAGCAGGTCAACTCGGAGATTTGTGAAAGCAGCAGAGCGAAGATCAAGAGGTGGAGGGGAAGGGAGTAACAATTTGGCACTGTATAAAGAAGGTTTTATGTAGGAACACAGGAAACTGCCTTATGCTAACTCAAGATCTTGGCTTGTATATAGCATGGGTGGGGGACATTTAGTGATCTAAATTGTCCCTTCCTATCTATGTCTATTATTACATTCCAATATTGAGACCACATGACGAAAAAGAGAGTCAACAAATAAAAGTAAGGTGGATAAACAAATACCCAAACAAGAATCTGATGTTATGAACATAGTGTGGTTATACTGATACAATGAATAAACTGAACAAGATACTCAGTTTGCCATCTTGAAGCCCTAGCCATATGTACTATCAGGTGTCTTCCTAGCACTTCAATCCTTCTATAGTAAAACCAAAGTTTGGACCATAACCAGGTTCTTTTCTTTTTCCAAGTCCCGAAGTGTCTCTTTTGTTCTGTTATTCATTGTACAATTGTTTCCCTCCCCCAAATGTTTGTAGTTCTTCTGTCCTTTGAATGAATTTCAAAGTAAGCCACTATATAGAAATCCTTTCACAGCGATTTTCAGATTAGGAAAAAAATGAGTGGGTTAGAGGTCTTCAAAGTGAGGGAAAGAAAAATATCTGAAAATAAAACCTTCCACAATTCAGATTATATTATGTGTTCATTTACACCACCTATAGATTAAGAATAAAATCTCAACTATTTTATATAAGAAATGCTGTAAAAGTTTATTCTAACACCAGTAGTTCCATAGACATTTACGTCCTTGCTACTGGGGTTCTGAAGAAAATAACAATAAAACAGACAACGCCTATAAGTAAGTAATTTTCAAAAAAATCCCATAGTTGAAAATGGGAGGTTTTTTCTTTTTTTTCTTTTTTAAGAATAACTTATAGCATCATGTTGGTCAAATATTACTGAACTACATTTTCATCTATGCACCTAAAACATATAGTTTGTAGACAATTTATTTGGATTTGGGTAGAAAAATGTACTGTTATTCGTCAAATATTATACAACTTTGCTAGTAAGTCAACTTGAGATATGACAATTTAGTAATAACAAAGCCTCAAAACATCATTTTTTAGACAGATATGCAGTTATCACAAATAATGTAGTACAATGTCAAACATGATTATTTGGTAGTTATTTAATTGGGGTAACTTATTTTAACTTATCATAAAATGTACATACCATGTTTCCCCAAAATAAGACAGGGTCTTTTTTGCTTTTGACTCCCAAAATAAGAAACTTATTTTCAGGGAGGTCTTATTATTTTTGAGGTGCAGGAGGCGGTGAGCATGGTCACCTCATGGCTGCTGCTGTGTTGCAATATTTTCGGGGAGGGCTTATTTTGGGTGGAAGGCTTATTTTAGCACATGTCCTCAAAAACTTGATTGGGCTTATTATCCGGGAAGATCTTATTTTCAGGGAGACAGGGTAGCACTGCAACCTTATATGTATGTCAATTATAAAGGCAACCGGTATTGTGAGTGAGAGCTGTAAGATGGAGAAGCCTTTAGAGCTGCTTTAGCTGTTACTAAGGAGATCTGTTTCTGTTCCCAGAAAGGAGTTTTCAGTTTGTAGTTTGTATCTGCTTCTGATAATGTCATCAACAGTGAAGAAGAAAGAAAAGACTCAGAAAGTCCTCAATGTTTTTGTCTGAACTTGAGCAGAATGATTAAGGAAGGAGAGTGTTAGAGTTTGGGAGAGCTTTAAAGAGGCCATGTCCCACTGCCATATGTTTACATCAGTAGCAGAAAATGCAATGCAGAGAAACAATCAGCAAAACATGCTAGACATTGTCCAGCCCTTTACCATTCCTCAGCTGCAAATCATAGCTTCCTTAGATTGCTTTTTAAGGAAAAAGAATTGGTATTTCCCACAATTTACTTGCTATTTAAGTAAGTCTGCCAGAACCTGTCCCCCGTCTCTTTCTCTCTTCATATATCCATACATTTTTCAAGAAGTTGGTATATTTGTATATCCTCAATATATTTAACATTCACACCATGACATCTTAATAGAATAATGTTTTATTGCTTCCCACTATAAATGCCAATTTGGGAACTTTTGGGTTCTGCATGGGATAAGGAGGAGGAAAGGGTATCTTATATTGGCAGCAGAGAAATAACTTGGAAAACATCACCAAAGAGCTACTCAAAAGTAGCCCTTATACAATTCCACACATACTTTTATAGTATTTAACATAAGTTTATAATTTGACAATTCAGTAAAAGCAGTTCAGTAGCTGCTGGGGTTCTCCTATTAGGGAGTTTTGCAGAGAACATACTTTCTCACCCTCACGCATCAGTCCTTTCAGATGTTAGCCAACCAAGGCTAATGGCTCCACAGCACAGCCTTGTAATGTAGGCTTTGTGCCAGAGAATAGGGACAGTGAGATGAGGAGACATCCACCCCTCCATTCTCAGCTATTCTGCAGCTGCCACTGCTTCCTCAGAGCTGTCACGGCCCTGCTGCTCCTGCATATGCCCTCTCTGAGCCAGAACAACAGGTGAAACCACATAGCTGACGGTCCATCACCCTTGCCAAATGCCACAAACAAAATTTACTTCATGCTGGACCGCCTTGCTGTCTCTCCAAACTCACTGTCCAGACTTTACTCCCAGGGCATAGAAAAGTTTCTGTGGAAATTTACGTTTCTGTTTCAAGTGTTGAACATTTATTTTTTAACCTGTTGAAACTGCAGCACAAGCCACATCGAAGAGTATTTGGGATAAGAAGCAGCAACAATTGCTATCATATTTTTCCAAGCTGATTTTTTGGTGAAGGCTTTTATTACCTCCAAGGTCCCTTCCAACTCTGCTACTGTATTGCATTGTATTGTATTTTTGTATTTGTTAAATGTATATTCTACCTTTCCCTAAAATACAATACAATAGCAGAGGTGGAAGGGACCTTGGGGGTCTTCTAGTCCAACCCCCTGCCTAGGCAGGAAACCCTATACCATTTCAGACAAATGGGTACCCAACATCTTCTTAAAGACTTCCAGTGTGGGGGCATTCACAACTTCTGGAGGCAAGTTGTTCTACTGATTAATTGTTCTAACTGTCAGAAAAAACTAGAAGGAGCTTACAAGGAGGCCAGAATTTAACTTTGACATAGGTTGGGCTGAGAGTGGCAAGCCCAAATGCAGCCAGTGAGCTTCCATGCCTAAGATGGAACTTAAACTTTGATTATTGTAGTTCCCTCAGAATTATCACTAGACATGAGGTCTCCAACCTTGGCAACTTTAAGACTTGTGGACTTGACGTCCAAAAGTCTTACATTTGCCAAGGTTGGAGACCCCTGCATTAGACAACACTGGCTTTCCTCAAATTTGACTACCTCTACAAACCTTGATAAGCTTCCAGACACTGGCAGGTGAGGAAATAACAGACAAGCCTAGTGCTGATCTTTGAAGCACGTTATGGATGTTCATTTTGCTATTTTATTTTTAAAATGCATTTTGAATTTTTTTTTGTCACAGTATCTTGTTCATACCAAAATCATCTTCATGTAGCCTGTTTCGTCGGATCATTTAAATTTTCTAGCTATAGTACCACTTCTGTGCTTTTCCATTTCTTTTAATCTGTGCATGTGCAGACAAATATTTCCTTAGAATTTAGATCTGCTTTAAAGTTAATTTACTTTAGGAAATTTAAGATAAAGACTGTATCACAAAAAGCTTGATCCCTAGTTCCTACATAAGGATGCCCATGTAATTTTCACTGCATCTGTAAGGAAGGGTGTTGGTATTGCCTTTTTGTGAGACATTTTTTCAATCCAGCCTCATATGTTTTGGATCTCCTAGTTGCCACACATTCAAGTAGTAATGGGGCCCAACTCCTGTTGATTTTATTTAAAATCAGAGGGTTTCAACTAAATGAAGAAATTACAATTCTCTAATCTACAGCAAGAAGTATAAGCTTTCTGACAGTTTCTCAAGATTCCAAACTGATTAAGTTATTTTGTAGGATTTTTCAATAGTGGGTCAGTTAGGGCAGTGATGACGAACCTTATCGGCATTGAATGCCCAAACCCGCACGCATGCGCACCAGAGCCCTGGAAACTTGAAGACCAGCTGGCCGGTGCTCATGTGCACTGGAGAGCTGGTCTTCAGGTTTCCAGGGCTCTGGCACATGCGAAGTTCAGCTGGTGCACCAGAAACCAGAAGAGCAGTTGGCAATGGCATGGTTGCCCACAGAGAGGTTCTGCATGCCACAGGTTCGCCATCACGGAGTTAGGGTATATAAATGAAAAACAGGGTTAGTTAGAAAAGGACATTGAAACCACTGAGCCAAATTCCTTGACCATCAATACGAATTAAGCATGCTATCAAATAAATTGTATTTAGCTCAGTATCCTGTAAGAGCCGAGGTGGCGCAGTGGTTAAATGCAGCACTGCAGGCTAATGCTAGATCAGCAGTTCAGCAGTTCAAATCTCACCGGCTCAGGGTTGACTCAGCCTTCCATCCTTCCAAGGTGGGTAAAATGAGGACCCGGATTGTTGGGGGCAATATGCTGACTCTCTGTAAACCGCTTAGAGAGGGCTGAAAGCCCTATGAAGCGGTATATAAGTCTACTGCTATTGCTATTGCTATGTAAGATTTGGAAAAAATATTCAGATTGTATTAAAACAAAACCTTAATGAATCATTTTTCTCTTCTGAGAACATCAATGTGTGTCTTGTTTCTTATTTTGATTAATGAAAGAATTAACCACATCTTCTAACTAAATATGTATTTTGCTGCTTACATCAAGATTGTTATCATATTAAATTTATGACCCCCTTTCACCAATAAGGTGATTCTGGTCGGCAAGGCAAGATTTCAACAACAGAAAAATGTAATAAAGAATTGGCCAGATTCATAAATTGTATATAATCACAGAGATATATGCTTTTCATTGAATTTAGGGCAGCAGCAATTGCAGATAACTGATTTGGGGTATCTGGATCAGCAAATATCTTATTTTCACTGTATTTTTATTTTCAGAGATAGAGACCTATGGCATTTTCTGCCTTAAGCACAAGATATAACTTAAGAATAATTAGGCACCTGTTTTCCGGTCATTTTCTGGTCCTGGAGTTTGCAATCTGCAAACTCTTTTGACAAGGGCATTTGCAGGGCTGAATGTCAATATGTGCAAGATGGAAGATGCAATGAAAGACTTACCTATCATGTACAAAAATGGCATATGCAACCTTTGGTTCTGACACCTTTTTGTAGAAGTACGGTTCAGAAAATGGAGCTTTTAAAAAAAATCTGTTTCTGGTCATTGGTAATGTTTTTGCCCATTTTCTGGGAATAGGGGTTTATAGCTGGGTTTACAGTAAACAATGTAGCTTGTTTGATCTTAGTTTAGCATGATGAATATTCACTCACTATAAATTATATACCATGATTAAACTATGGCATAAGTTTAAACCAGGTTTATTTAATCAAATAAATTATGTTATAACATGGTATGAAAACTCTAGCACTAGTTTCTGAAGAGAATAAGACTGGAAGGATAAATGTTGCAAACTTTGAATGATCTTGAACCAATGATTATATTTCAGCCAGTTTACTTCATATCATGAAAATAAAGCAGGCGTGTGTGAGAGACAGGAATATTGTCTTAATCTCCTTGTTATTAGTGACATTGAATGAATGAAGGAAAATAAATAAATAAATATAACAAGTTTACTCTCCTATTTGTTTGAATGTCCACATCAAAAGATAATCTCAAATGCCTGTAAAAACCAAAAGAAAAGAGTGGGAATTTTAGGATTATCCTCCCTTAGAATTATTGATAACTGCAGATCATCAACATAAATCCTACTCCAAATGTTCTCTTGACTGAAAATTTGGCAAGTAGCTATGAGAAAAAGGAAGAGTGACTTCTCTTTTGAAATTGTTATAAAATATAGGTCATCTTCATTTAGCGACCACAATTGGGACTGGCAAATTGGCTGTTAAGAAAAGTATTTACTAAGAGAAACTGTGACTGTGCTTATTATCATCTTGCTTCAGTTTCCTTACAACTTACTTGCAAAAGTTGTAAATGCGAGAATGGGTCATAAAATTACCTTTTTAAAGAATAGAGTAGCGTAGAGACGAGTAGTGTAGAATAGAAGAGAAGTGAAGAGAATAACAGAGTTGGAAGGGACCTTGGTGGTCTTCTAGTCCAACCCCGTGCTTAGACAGGAAATCCTATACCATTTCAGACAAATGTTATCCAATCTCTTCTTAAAAACTTCCAGTGTTGGAGCATTCACAACTTTTGGAGGCAACTTGGTCCACTGATTAGTTGTTCTAACAGGAAATTTCCTCCTTAGTTCTAGGTTGCTTCTCTCCTTGATTAGTTTCCATCGATTGTTTCTTGTCCTGATCTCAGGTGCTTCGGAGAATAGCTTGACTCCTTCTTTGTGGCAGACCCTAGAACACTGCTGTTTTATTGGAACACTGCTATCATGTCACCTTTAGTCCTTCTTTTCATAAATCTAAAACATACCCAATTCCGGCGACCATTTCTTATGTTTTAGCCTCCAGTTCCCTAATCACCTTTGTTGCTCTTCTCTGCACTCTTTCTAGAGTCTCAATATCTTTTTAAAATTGTGACGACCAAAACTGGATGCTGTATTCCAAGTGTGATCTTACCAAGGCATTATAGAATGGTATTAACACTTCATGTGATCTTGACTCTATACCTTTTCTTTATTTTTCCATCATTGTAACTGCAAAGATCACTAAATAAGGACTACTTGTATCTTTCCTGTGATCAGCTGGTCTCATTCTGACTAGCAAATGTTATTAAGAGACATAAGATATAAGGTTTTATGAACTGTAGCTCACTAGAAGCATCTGAGAAAGTGATTTACACTCACAAAAGTTTAGACCTTTTGATAAAAATGTATTAGAAATGTTGCCATCAACTCCTTGTACAATCTCCTCTCTGTTATATACACATCTCCCTGGCACCAGACACATTTATTTATTTTCCCAAAGAGAATTTAAACAAGACAAAACAAAAACTTATTTATGTTTTCTTGTATTAATGGTTATAATATTTGAATTCAGTTTTATCTTTCACATCAATACATTAGCATTTTCTGCATTGGGATTTTCTTTTTATCTCCTCATTCTAAAGTTTCAATGATTAAATTATCTATATGCTTGACTTCGGTTTGTTGCTTTGAGAATAGTTGATAAGTGCAGTTAATCACTGTCCATAGCTGAATTCTTCTACTAGAGTTTAGGAGGCTCCCTGTAATAGTAAAAACATCATCTTTTGAAAGCTTAGTATGAAATAAGCCTTTTTATTTATCAGATATTTCAGGTTGGACAGATATTTGTCTGGCATGGCTTGACAATTTCTATCCTGGACAGAAGTCGGATCTACAAAGTCTCCTCCGACTCTGATTCTATGATTCTTGTGAAAATAATTATTGCAACTGAATGCTCTTTTTAGATTGCTAACATTTATTCTCTCTATATAAAGACATTAAAGTAACATCTTCTGGAGTTACTGATCTATGTTAGTTATTGGCTAGGATTGAATTTTGCCCTTTTTTTTTCTTTCTAAGATTTCACCCCGTCCTCACAACTTCAATAAACTTGTATGAAACTCAGTGTTACTAAGACAGATTTGAAATAAGTAAAATGATTTCATGCAGCTGAATGAAAACTAATAAGCTGCAGTAGTGTATAAAATTACAAGTGATAATCATTTTCACATTATCTGTCATTCAGCTTTGCTGTGATATATTTGCTGTCTTTTTGGCATAGGTACAACAATTTTCTGTGGGCAAGCACATGGCTGACATTCCAGTGTTTGTAATTATGGTTACATGCACATTCCATAATGGGTAAATTCCAGAATACATGGCACAAATGTCCATAAATTTATACATCTGTACATTTGAAATGTTTGGATATTCATGACACATTTGCAACACAAAAAAGCAAAAGAAATTAAGAAACACAGCTTGTGCACAGGTACACACACACACACACACACACACACACACACACACACACACACACACACACGGCATATACACAACAGCATGTGGTAAATGGATATCATTTGTCCCAGGATCTGTTTGACATTTCCACATTTCTGTCCTTACATTTAAACAACTGAATCTAGTGACAAAATCCTGTGTGAAGTTTGAGCCATCAGCATGGTTCTAAGTGCTATTATGGTATCATAAAAGCTTGATAGTGGTGACACCACATGTGGTGCACACCAGCAATGCCATTCCCTTCCATGGATATTGCTATAATTGGCAAAATGGCATAATGACTTGTTTTTGGTAAAAGCCATAGCAGAGTATTCCCATGGCCAAATAGGAAGCAAATAATTTTAATAATAATAATAATATCTTCTAACCCATCCTCTGTGCCTACTTGAGTTATATTTTATTCCAACCGAAAGTCATGGATATTGCACTCATCCAAATATTTTCTCAGGCCATTTATAATCTTCCATTATTTTAATATTTTCTAACTAAACTGATATGCAGCATTCTTTGATTACTATACATACTGTCATTTAGGCTGATTTGAAGCAAGAGTGAGTTAGTCTACCTTCTTCCTGCTACCCTTTAAAATAATACTACTAGAACTTTCAGGATTCCTTAAAAACATTTTTATAATTTGTTTTCTGTTTTTCACTGTTCCTGGTTTGGCTCTATTTCTATTACCTAAATAAGGCAAATATATATATATTTTCTGAGGTTTTCGCGGGTGTTAGTATGTAGGTCTCTAGTTGTTCGGGTTTTCTCCCGTGTAGAATTGGAGATGTCTTGGCGACGTTTCGACGAAGTCACATTCGTCATCTTCAGGCTGCTGCTGACTACTTCAGGTTTGGGGTTTCCAGGAGTAGTGGAAGCACTCCTGGAGTAGCACTACTCCTGGAAACCCCAAACCTGAAGTAGTCAGCAGCAGCCTGAAGATGACGAATGTGACTTCGTCGAAACATCGCCAAGACATCTCCAATTCTACACGGGAGAAAACCCGAACAACTAGAGACATATATATATATATATATATATATATATATATATATATATATATGTATGTATGTATGTATGTATGTATGTATGTATGTATGTATGTATGTATGTATGTATGTATGAATGATTTGTGCTGATAAATAAATAAAGGGAGACTAGTATAGATCGATTTCAAGCTATTTAGCTCTCATCAGCTAGCCATACCCTTACTGGGATTTGAACCTGTGCTGTATTGCATCTTAGGCAGATGTGTTAACCATTAAGCCACAGAGTTTGACTCCTTATCAGCTAAGCCAGGGTGATAGGTATCTATTTAGAGTTACAACCCCCGGTATGCCCAAATATGGGAGGAAGTTCACCACTTCCATTTCTGTCCATCGGCTCGTCACAAGAGACCATCCAGACAGAAACCCAATATTTTTACTGTTGCCTTTGTTACATTTTGTGTTGTATTTGTGCTGATAAATAAATAAAGGGAGACTAGTATAGATCTATTTCAAGCTATTTAGTTCTCATCAGCTAGCCATATACACATACACATACACATACACATACACATACACATACACATACACATACACATACACATACACATACACATACACATACACATACACATACACATACACATACACATACACATACACATACACATACACATACACATACACATACACATACACATACACATACACATACACATACACATACACATACACATACACATACACATACACATACACATACACATACACATACACATACACATACACATACACATACACATACACATACACATACACATACACATACACATACACATACACATACACATACACATACACATACACATACACATATATATATATATATATATATATATATATATATATATATATATATATATATATATATATATATATGGAACGTGGTGGCTCAGTGACTAAGACACTGAACTTGTCGGTCAGAAAGGTCAGCAGTTTGGCAGTTCCAATCCCTAGCACCACATAACAGAGTGAGCTCCTGTTACTTGTCCCAGCTTCCGCCAACCTAGCAGTTTGAAATCATGTAAAAATTGCAAGTAGAAACATAGGGACCACTTTGGTGGAAAGGTAAGAGCATTCTGTGCGCCTTCGGCATTTAGTCATGCTGGCCACATGACCTTGGTGACATCTTTGGATAGCGCTGGCTCTTCAACTTCGAAACAGAGATGAGCACTGCCCCTTAGGGTCAGGAATGACTAGCACATATGTGTGAGGTGAACCTTTACCATATCTATATCTATATCTATATCTATATCTATATCTATATCTATATCTATATCTATATCTATATCTATATCTATATCTATATCTATATCTATATCTATATCTATATCTATATCTATATCTATATCTATATCTATATCTATATCTATATCTATATCTATATCTATATCTCTATCTGTATAAACCATGAGGTGGAATAAGGAGCTCATGTCTTTTTGGAGAGAATATTGGACTTGTTTTCTTTGATTGTAGGGAATCTCTCTGATATAAAACTACCAACTGGACTGCCTCTCTGCATTATAAAAAGTATAAGTAGGAGAGTTTAAAAATTCAATTGATATTCAAGTGAAATAATGCCCATGCAAGGAATAGAAGTTCTTATAATTAAGTAAATACACTAAATTGCTCTTATGTTGAAGACTCTAGGCTGCAAACCAGGAGATTGTGATTTCTAGTCCTGCCATAGACTTGAAGTCTAGACGACCTTGGGCCAGTCACTCTCTCTCATCCCAGCTCATCTCACAGGAATGTTGTGGGGGAAATAGGATAGAAAAAGAGTACTGGGTATGTTTTCTGCCTTGTGTTATTTATTTTTTAAAAATCTTAAAAATAAATAATTGACTCTTCTTGAATAATGCTGCCTTCAAGAACGTGGCCATTGCAAAGCAGACTCTTATGGCTTAGCCTTGGGAAAAGTTCTAAGAATTCAGGGCAGAAAAACAGCAGTCTTGATGTGGTGAATTATATACTTTTATTAGTGGTTGCTAGAATTCTTCATTCATAAACACATATTTAGATTTGGTAGAACCACCAATTACCACTGGTGTGATGATTAGACGCCTGCCCAATTAAGATGGCACTTAATGAAATTGGCTGAGGTTGCTGTTCTAAATTACATGTTGTTCTTTTTATTCCCAGGAAGGCATTTTGAAAGCTATAGGCAATAGAATTTTTCCTAGTCATAATTTCCACATACAGAGAGGGCCTATGAATGTATTCAGAAAAATAGTGGGTTTTGTGGTTATATGCTACAGGTTATACATGAAAGCTTTGGTTGTGATTTCATGGGGATATCTGACAGAAACAAAGCAGCTGTTTTGCATATAAAAATGCATTTTCCATCATTGTTGGCAATAATTATAGTGATATAAGAAATCTGATAAACAGCTGCTATTTATGATCAGCAGCAATTTTTTTCTGCATTTTGTTGTGTGTAGGCATTTGGGCTAGCCATAATAAAGGTTCATATGATGATTCCCATTCCCTGTCCAATGTGGGGGAACAGTTATTTGTGTGTTTATTGTGACCTTTTATTGTTGAGCCAGACACTTTTCCTTTTTGTCTAAAACAGTGTTTTCCAAAATTTGTAACTTTAAGATGTGTGGATATGTAAGATATAAGTTCAGACATCGTAAAATTGCCAAGTTTGAAAAAAAATATGCGATAATAGAAATTGTTGAGAATATTCATAGCTCAGTTGTAGGTTTTGGCAGAGATTTGTTCTATGATACTGCTCTTTAGCTCCAAGACATTTTATAAGCAAACTAGTAACATCTTCAAATGCCACTGAAGAGGTTACCTAGTTTGGTAACAAAACATCTGGGAACTGAACAGCAAGCTTGAGGAACAGACTCGTGCCCAAATATGTGATATTGTTCAAATTTATTAATTTGCAACTTCTTCCTACCTCATTCAGATTGAGAGATTTTTGTTGGGATAAGAATAAAGTGATAGTTGAGGACAATACTCAGTATTCATTTGTAAAGGTAAATGTAACGGTAAAGGTTCATCTCACATATATGTGCTAGTCGTTCCCGACTCTAGGGGGCAGTGGTCATCACCCTTTCAAAGCCAAAGAGCCAGCACTGTCTAAAGACGTCTCTGTGGTCATGTGGCCGGCATGACTAAACCCCGAAGGTGCACGGGATGTTGTTACCTTCCCACCAAAGTGGTCCCTATTTTTCTACTTGCATTTTTACAAGTAGAACTGCTAGTTTGGCAGAAGCTTGGACAAGTAATGGGAGCTCATTTCATTTTGCAGCACTAGGAATTCAAACCGCTAAACTGCTGACCTTTCTGATCGTGTTAGCCATTGAGACACCACGTCCCTCATATTCATGTGTATACATCAGTGACGTGCGGTGACGATTACGGTTGGTGAGGCAAGAGCGCGGCAGCAGCGAGAATGTCCCCGCCACTGCCGCGTTCCCCCGCTTCGCCCCCGCCTCCTCCTCTTCAACTCCTGCCAACCTCCCTGCTTCCCCGCATCTCCATCTGCATATGAATCGCGCCTGCATGAAGCGATCCCACTGCTGACAAAGCCATAAAGAAGCCGCAGGAAAACAGCTGCCTCCATTCAGGGCTCAGCCAGTTGCAGGAAAGCCCCCCCTATACCCCCTCCCCACAAAACCCACTCGGGGTGCCCTCGGTGCCAACCAAGAGCCAACTCGATTAATTCCCCTTCGCCTCCATAGCCCATTAAAGCCTCGGTCGGACTGGCATTTCCCCCTGGCACGTTACTCTCCACTTGGCAATGCCATCCTTTTTTTTTTTTTAAAATAAGTAAAAAGGGGGAAACCGGTTGAAAGTGGGAGATTTTTGGGGGGAGGGGGGGTTGTAAGGCGGAGAAGGGCGTCTCGAAAAGAAAAGCAGAGGTTGACTCATGCCATGAAACCCATTCGGGGCGCCCTCAGGGCGCCCTCGGTGCCAACCAAGAGCCAACTCAATTAATTCCCCTTCTCCTCCATAGCCCATTAAAGCCTCGGTCGGGATGGCTTGGGGGGGAGGGAACACCAGCAGCAGACGGGGACGGAGGAGGTGGGGGGTGAGGCGGGGGAGCGCGGCAGCAACGGGGACATTCTCGCCGCTGTGTCCGACAGGCATCTCGTGTTTATGGCGGACATAAACGCGAGACGCCTTGCCTGTCGGACACAGTGGCAAGAACGTCCCTGCCGCTGCCATGCTCCGCCGCCTTGCCCCCCGCATCCTCTGACCCCACTGCTGTGTCCAACAGGCCAGGCGTCTCGCGTTTATGGCAGACATAAACGTGAGATGCCTGGCCTGTTGGACGAAGCGGCAAGAACATCCCTGCCAGTGCCGTGCTCCACCGCCTCGCCCCCCGCCTCCTCCGACCCCCCCTCTGTGAAGAAGAAACACACGCACACGCACACACACACAAACACAAATTCATCACAATAAAAAATTACAAATTAAATTACAATAATTTTGAATTCCCCCCCCTCTGTCCAATCCACATACCTTTTCCAGCTGTGGATTTCAACTCTCCTCTTGTCCGCCTGCCATGATGAAAATGTAAAAAATTAAATTAAAAGGCAACTTAGGCACAAGTTGCTGCTGCCAGATCAGGAGGCAGAGAACCATGTGCCTCCTTTGCATAAGGAATTTTTCGCCTTTTAACCCTTGCTTAACTCTGAGCAAGGGTTAAAAGGCGAAAAATTCCTTATGCAAAGGAGGCACGTAGTTCTCTCGCCTCCCCTGCAGTTAGCACTAAGCAGACTCAGAACCATCCACTCTGGAGTCTGGCAGCAACTACCTTAGTCTTTTTCCTTTAATTATTCTTTTCTTTTCCTCATGACACTGGTGAGGCCTCGCCTCCCCTACCTCCCCTGACTGCACATCCCTGGTATACATACTTAATATTCTCACATTATAGTACATTTTATGCAATTTAATTTTAAGTAAGTATATTCATGTGTATATTTACTTAAAACTAAACTGTATAAAATGTACTATAATGTGAGAACAATGCTTAAAATCTCTCTCTTTTTGCTGAAATTAACTAGCACAATCTGGCATTCTTATTTTCGCTTTCTCCAGAAAGAGGGGCCGGTACAAATAACTTTCAATTTTAGGGATGATGATGAGGTTACTGGGATATAAAGAACCATAAAATGGACTGTTATGCACCAATTCAAAACAAAAAAGAAGAGAAAAGAAACAGCACACCAGCAGCCCAATTAACATGTTAGCAATAGCAAGGAAAATGAAGAATTCTAATTAAAATTTCTTTGAGATGATATGGTTGCATTGACAATTGTGAAGAACTGGCAAAATGAGCAAGATCCAAGTTTAATAGCAACATAATCAAGGAATGACTAGCACATACAGTGTGTGCAAGAGGAACCTTTACCTTTAATCAAGGAATATAACTGATTTTGAATAAATTTAGATTCCCCCAAGTGCAGATAGACCACATTTTGTGGCAACCCAAAAATTTACTGATTAGATTGGTGTGAAGGGACACTACTTCACTCCACCTGTCATTGCAGAAGTCTATTTCAAAGAAGTATTTCAAGTCCAAATAGTAAAGGAGTATATCTCATTGCTTCCAACAGAGGCGTTCAAATAGGATGCCACTGGACTGGATGTTTCACTTTAAAGGATATTTTGATGGAAACAAACAAGAATATCAGAATAAGGCCAACAAAATGGCCCTTAATAATATCCATAGTGAGAAAGCTCAAAGAGACATTTGGAGTATAGCTTCAGTGAAAGTAAAATACCCTTTCAATGTTTCATAGAGACTTGCTGGACTGCCAGCACAGAATAAATACAGGCTTAATGCCATTATGTTAGGTGAATCCAATTTTTCACTTAAAAATCTCCTCAAAGGGTACTAGTCAATAGTTAGCACTAACTACAATATTTAAATTTCAGTAATTATTTCTAAATTTGCGTTGTCTGTGTATACTCTTTTCTCCCTCTCTTTTTAGCATTCTGTTGCCTTTTTTTCTTTTTACAGGTCATAAATGGCTACGTTCTATTTAGTTTCAATTAACTGCAGAAGGAAGCTTGTTCAGTCCCCTCACCATTAAATTTGGATTGTTTTGTGTATTTTTGAAAAAAGGTGCATGTAATCATTAGATGTTAAGGTACCTTACTATGTGCACCTGTTCTGTTATCTATTTCTGACACTGCCTAAATTGTTGATGGATGTTTGGCAAGGCAGCTTGTGAGACAACTCCCTGGAAGCTTGGAGGTTTGGAGACTGAATGGAGAACAAATGGGAAGAAGAATCAGATTACCTACCAGAGGAGTGCATTAAGGCTCAAGCAATGACAGAATCATATTAGTCTAACACAGCTCCAACAGGGATGGGGTAACCTATCCTTTAAAAGTCATGTGAAATAAATTGCAAGATCTAATCTGGGTCAGTCAATGGCACCAGAAGTTTAGGCTTCTGAGCTTTCAAACTCCTGCGGGACCCTAACCTTAAGGAACTGTGTTCCACCAGAACATGTGCTTTGGGCTATTCCATACATCTATTTATGTCGTACCTTCATATTGGTTGATCGGTGTGTTGATGGCTGGCTATTGGCTGTTGTTTCCTTGTGTTGCCAAGGTCTCGTCTCCACCCAAGTCCGAAAGCTCAGAAGACTAGATCTCTGGTCCCTGTGATTGATCCAGATTGGATCTTGCAACATTATCCTTGGACAAGTATACTTGCCTTCATTCATGAAACAAATTTGTTTGAAATTTTTATTACTTTAGTGCTGAAGTACTGATAGCTGAGAAATCAGAACTTAGAATTGTCTTAATGCAATGAAGAAATGGATTTCTAGATTATCCAGAGATGCCAATGCACACTGATAAGTAACTTATGGTAATGCATATTTTATAGCATCAAAATATCTTCTCCTGTCACTCCAGAGACTCCAGTGCTCTGACATCCTTGTGTTAAAAAGACCACCACACAAAGTCAGAATTGAAACCAATGCTGATGTTCTCCCATTTGTCTACTCAGTGGTTTTTTTGGATCCAGAAAGGAAAGAAAAATGAGGTCCTTTCTTAAAGCTGTTGTACCTTTATCCAATCTGGATATTACTTAATTTCACACCACCGAGTTGTGACAATTTAGTTTTTGTGCCAAAATTTTTCATTCTCACAAATAAAACAAACTTTGTGTGGGAAAGTAACACATCTCACGGAGTCTTACGGGTGATAATATAGGTGGTCCTCAAATGGTACTGGATTTTCTATCACTAAGCGAAGCAGTTGTTAACTGAATCTTGTCTGATTTTATGACTTTTTGGTTGAGATCATGAAGCAAATCTGTTGTTAAGCAAATCTGGCTTCCTCTATTGACTTTGCTAATGGAAAGGTCCCTGGGAAAGTTTCAAATGGTGATGACATGATTCCAGGACACTCTACTGTTGTTAATATATGCCGGTTGCTAGGCACCTGAATTTTGATCACATGACTGTAGGTACAATATCACTGCAATAGTTACATGTACTAGGACCACTTCTAAATAGCTTTTTTAAAGCACTGGTGCAACTTTGAATGGTTATTAAATGAATAGTTGTAAGGGGAGACTCTAGAAAGAGTGAAGAGAAGAGTAACAAAGATGATTAGGGGACTGGAGATTAAAACATATGAAGAATGAATGCAGGAACTGTGTATATCTAGTTTAATGAAAAGAAGGACTAGGGGAGACATGATAGCAGTGTTCCAATATCTCAGGGGTTGCCACAAAGAAGAGGGAGTCAATCTATTCTCCAAAGCACCCGAGGGCAGAACAAGAAGCAATTGGTGGAAACTAATCAAGGAGAGAAGCAACTTAGAACTAAGGAGAAATTTCCTGACAGAACAATTAATCAGTGGAACAACTTGCCTCCAGAAGTTGTGAATACTCCAACACTCGAAGTTTTTAAGAAGATGTTAAATAACCATTTGTCTGAAGTGGTGTAGGTTTTCCTGCCTAGGCAGGGGTTTGGACTAGAAGACCTCCAAGGTCCCTTCCAACTCTGTTATTCTATTCTATTCTAAGTCAAGGACTACCTGTATCTGCACTGACAATAGTACATAAGAATACATGGGGTCTTAACAGTGCAGTTCTATGCATGTTTACTTAGATGTAAGATTCTTTTTGTTAGTAAGGCTTATTTCCAGGAAGGTACGGGTAAGATTGCTGCTAACTAAATCAAGCAATTTGGTAACATTGAAGGATGGCAGCAGAAACAAATCAGCTCTGAAATTTGAGTAGGCAAGTGGATTTTCAATGGGAATTTGTTGGTTGTGGTCAAGAAAACTGATCTGAAAGCAGAATTCCACCTGTGGGTTTTACATGTGCCTAATATTAAATACTGGCCTTCAGCATTCTAAGTATATATAATGAAATTATTCCACAAACTAAATTTGATGCATTCTAAGGCATTTGTAGTTTCCCAATATTTACAAGCATGAGACGGCTGGATTTTTTTTTTCTTTTGAAAGACAGCTTTAGAAAATGTTTTCCCTCTAAAACGTCTCCTAGTCTAAACAAATGATATTTACTGAAAAGTACCAACTCTGACAAGGAGTGTATCTGATAGTATAAACAAAATGCAAACATCTGACACTCATTTGTACAAAATGGTTTTGATTTTACTATATCAAAATAAGGAGACTTTTTTATATTTTTATTTTCCAGCCCAACTCATGTGGTTTTTACATATGTAGCTTTGGAAATCAAGCACCATTAGTAAAATGCAAAAGGCATGTTGACAAGATTACTGTTCAATCACATAGTGGAAAAATAGTGTCAGAGTATGTGAATTTTTAAAAAAATCCAATCCCTTCTGTTACCATAGCATGTAATGGGAACAAAATCTGATAGTTCTGAAACCATGAAGAATATGAAATAGAACATGATATTACTTCTCTTATGAGTCTCATTGGTCAACAATGTTTGTTGTGGTTAGTTGCGAAGTCATCTCTGTCCCATCACGATCCCATGGACAACGTTCCTCTAGGCCTTTCTGTCCTCTACCATCCTCTGGAGTCCATTTATTTAAGCTCATACCTACTGCTTTGGTGACTCCATTCCGCCACCTTGTTCTCTGTGGTCTTCTTCTTTTGCCCTCAGTCTTCCAGCATTAGGCCCTTCTCCAGTAGGTCCTTCTTTCTCATTAGGTGGCCAAAGTATTTGAGTTTCATCTTCAGGATCTAGCCTTCTAAAGGGCAGTCAGAGTTGATCTCCTCTAGGACTGATCGGTTTGATCGCCTTGCAGTTTAAGGGACTCGCAGGAGTAAACAATTACTTTCCTATAATAGCAATATATCTTATTTATCCAGCATTTTAGGATGGTCAGGAAGCTGCACATTAGAGGTACTTGTATCTGAAACATCTATTGTCTGTTCCAACTTTCCCTAACTGGTGCCACTAAAATATGTGAGATTTAAACTATTATAATGCATAGCCAACATACCCAATTTGCCATGCTAATTTGGAATTGAGTAACTATGGTTCCACACATAGGCAGCAATTCTTTTTTTGCAAGCATAAATCTTCCACACTAACTGCTAACTTACCCTTTTTTGAACCAAAGATGCTACAAATGAATTCATGCTGAATAAACATCTTCCTGACCCCTCAAGTAGTCTTCTTATTTCCCCCCCTTCTCATATATTTCTTGTGAAAAGTTATCCCAAACACTCAGAAAGTGTTATACAATATTTTACAGAATAAAAAAATTGTGGTCTTGATAGTCTATTTCAAAGGTACTGTATTTTCTGGGCCCTTCAAGTCAAGCTTGATTCTTGGAAATTTATCGTTATTTTCTTGGAAACATAGAGAAGTACTTGGTACTTCCCTCCTGGTTCTTGTTTTAAGCTTTCTTGTGACCTTGATATTTTTGGTACTCTCCCAGTGTTGTGGCCCATCAGCGGCCGGCTGAGCTGTTGGTGGAATCTGACAGTGCTGAACACTATGGGACTGCCCTGGAGGCTGAGGAAGACTCTGGGGGGTGTTCAGAGTCAGAGCAGGGACTAGAGTGGCCTCTTGGCCACCAGGTGGTGTCTGAGTCAGGGAGCAGTGAGGAAGAACAGAGGGAGGCTGTTCCTGATGTACATATGCGTAGGGCTGTGAGGAGAAGGGAGCAGCTTTGGAAAAAGGGTCACAGAAGGAAATAGGAACAGGTGGCTACTGATTGGCGAGGAGAGCTTATAGGTGGGGTGAGGGGAGGGGAATTTTGCAGGAAACAACAATTTACTGATCCAGCCATAGAGAAATATTGGAAGAATTTTGTGAGTTCAAGCCTTGTTTCATAGAGATAGCTTTCTGGGCTCCCAGTCAAAGGGTTGCTTATCTCCCTCCTTAGTTGTGGCAGACAGTCAAGTCTGCATCCGTATATATTGTAGAGGCTTGGGGCAGAACACCTAGCAAAGTACCACCTACATCTGGATATTTTAGCTGCAAAGCTAGATAAAGTTGACCAGGTGCTCCTAAATAATAAGCTCAAGTGAGATCTAAAACATAGGTGGGCAACCCATGGATGCAAACAGTCCCCTGTACTCAAAGTAGCCTTCAAGACCATTCTGACACTTGACAAAATTTAGAGACATTTTTCCCCATCATATTGAGGTAGAAAAACCTCAAAAACTGTATAAAAGGCTTAATATAATTTTAAAAAGAATGAACTATCAACAAAAGAAAGGGAAAGGGAATCACTTTATATTTTTCCTCCATCAAGCTGCTGCCTTTGCTTTCTCAAAATGCCATTCCTGATTTCATGTAGAAAACAAAAAATACACCAAAGGATTCAAACCATCTCTTCCTGGAGAGAAGAAAGACAGATGCTCACTAGTACAGAAAGATTTTGGAGAAGTATTTTTCACACTGTTTATTCTTCTTCTGTAAAAGTTTTGTTTTGGACTTTCTACTATGCATCTTGTGCAACAATTTGTTTGTATATATACAAATATATATATATATATAAGGATATGGCTAGCTGATGAGAGCTTAATAGCTTGAAATAGATCTATACTAGTCTCCCTTTATTTATTTATCAGCACAAATGCAATATATGTCTGTGTGTCTGTGTGTGTCTGTGTGTGTATGTATGTATATGTATGTATGTGTATATATATACATACATACATACACACACACATATACATACATACATACATACATACACACACATGCATACACATACATACACACACAGTATGTATGTGTGAAGCAGGACAAAATTACTGTTTTAAAAAGAAACATATATCTTGCCATACTATAGTGTGAAAGACTAATTTTAGCTAAAAACACAAAATATTCAACTCCTATTAGTCACCCTTTGATATAGTCATAATGGAATAAAAATGCTATTGATAGTTTTAAAGCCCCAAACCCAATGTTACTTCTACCATCTTAGGAGTTTAATTCACAGTTGTCTTTGTTCTGTAATAAATCTTTATTTGTTTCAACACCTCAAAATGATTTGTTCTCTCAAGGAATAGTAACACATTCCTTATGTGAGAAGTTTACTGTTTGGAAACTCTAAAGAGGTCATTGGTTTACAACTCATTGATTTACAACTCTTGGTTGGAGAAAACCAATCACAGTTCTGGAGATGTAACTTGATATACAGTTTATTTTTCTCTGCTCCTAATTACTTAGGAGAGTTGTCTTATATCATTAGTTGTTTTGCAAATCCCTTTTTAATAAGAGAAGGTGGTCAATTAGGACAACAGTGCGCACTTAGGAATGTAGTATATGCATCCTGAGCCAGCAATAAATCTGAACGATGGGGCTTTGGCCTATGCCCTTCTATCGAAAGTGCTGGCTGAGACTTCTGGGAGATGCTGTGCCGATATGTCAACCTGTTGAAGATTGCCACAAAAAAAAGAGAAGTAGAAAGTCACTTAAGGAAGAATGATAAACACTATTTAAGCAATTAGATCAGCTATAAGAAGGAGGGAAAGGAAGAAGATGGCAGCAAAATCTCTTCAACCAGATTCAGTTGGAATTCTGCAATGGAGCATAATTTGTGAATCAACTGCACCTCTGAGAATGTCTCACTCATATGTAAACTTTGGAAACACTCTTGCAGAATATTGTACCTGTAGGTATTCTGCTATATGTGCTGGTCATTCACCATCCAAGTATTTGTAGCTTGAACATCTGTTCTGAACTGACAAGGCCACATTCTCTTCAACTGATCTTTATTTATTTTAAAAAGCAGCGTTTTTCCCTGAGGTCAAAATTATTAAAATATCTAAAACAACTCTCTTTATCTTTAAAAAGAAGGTTCCTTAAATTAGTTTCCACATCTTTTCTTCATTTTCCATTGATCTTTTCCCTCTACAACCTGTTGATCCTTTCCCCTTTTTCTCTTGTCTCTTTCTCTTCCTTTACCTATTGAGTATGTCCCTAAACAAACCAGTTGATGGTTTATCATATGTGCACTTCTCCACTATAAACATTGGTCTCAAGTACTGTGAACAATATGTCTGACTGTTTTAGTAGAAATTAAAATGAAAAAGCATTTGCTTGAGAAAGATTGTGATAAGAAAAACAATTGTCTACCTATTGCCAGTTAAAATCATTTTATTACAATCATGTTTGCTTAAAATTGCAGTAGATGTATCTTTTAATTGTATGTGATAATTTAACAATAAACAATTAACTATTGTTCTTCTTCTCTACTTCTCTGAGTCACGCAGAATAGTTCACGAGTGAAAAATAAATTATTAAATTACAATAAAGTAATCACAAAAACTCCAACAATTTTAAAAAGCAAAAATATAGCAAATAGTCCAGAATGAAAAAGAAAAGCACCATAACAGACACAGTCACAGAAGACTTTGCCAATAGGATTTATGCTTAGCATGCTGCTGTTTATTTTAATTATCATAAGAAAGGAGAAGGAGCCAGCAATCCAACATTATTTCTAAAGTGAATATTTTTGGAATTTCAGATTGTCAGGATGTTATGCAGTCTGATCTGCCAGATTTTACTATAATCCCAGGTTGGTTTAGGAGGAAAAGCATTCTTGTTCCTATTCAGAAGCTGAATAGGGTGAAAGATAAAGGTTTCCCTCGCACATAGATGCTAGCCGTTCCCAATGCTCATGTCGTTTCAAAGGTTGTCAGAAGACATCTCCATGATCATGTGGCCAGCATGACTAAATGCTGAAGGCTCACGGAACGCTATTACCTACCCACCAAGGTGATTCTTATTTTTCTACTTGCATTTTTTCCGTGCTTTCGAACTGCTAGGTTGGCAGAAGCTGGGACAAGTAATGGGAGCTCACTCCGTTACACGGCACTAAGGATTCAAACCGCCAAACAGCCAATCTTTCTGATCGACAAGCTCAGCATCTTAGCCACTGAGCCACTGTGTCCCTTCATTGTATGGGTTAGTAATTCTATCATGAATTCTGGTGGTGGCTCAATCAAGCTATTCTCCCTAGAAGTGTGCGGCTACAAGAGACCAAGGCTGAATGGGGGAAAAACTGATTTGAATTATTAGGGTGCTTAATCCTTAAATATATTTTGGCAAGGAAGCAGCAAATTTCACAAACAAAACTTCCATCACTGGAAGGAGGGAATCAGACCTCATGCTGAGATCAGGTTTCAGGAGTGCTTGATTAGCATATCCCCATCATTCTCAAGCAAAGAAGAGTTAGCCACTTTATCTGTGTGTGTGTTTGTGTGTGCGCATAGGCTTTCACACATGCACAAGGATTTACCATTTTGTGTGTCCTGTCTACATTTGTGCAGCTAGAGTGAGGCTGCTTCACTTTTAATAACATTTTATCCCTTGGGTCAGCATAATTTTTGGCCTAAAAATATAATGGGCATAACCAAAGCCATTGTGTACATCACATAGGGATATAGGATTATAAAAAGAGAGTTACAGCAATAAATGTCCAGCAATAAATATCTGATTATGGTAGCTATGGCAACTATTTTGGTATTAAATTCCACTTAATAGTGAAATGAATAGTGCATGCCTATTTCTCACTGTGATAACCTCTTTTTGAATATAGATTTATGGATATGATGTAATTCTACAATTAATAGATTTTTAAAAATTCTCCTAATTCCCCTAACGAAAAACATTGCTTGCATTTTTTTACCACAATGAAGATAATATTGTATAAGGAGAAATCTTTTTTTAGTTTTCTATAGTTTTAAATACCTTTGGGAAAACCAGATGCTACGATTCATTGCACTACTCATGCACAAATTAAATTGATTTGCATAACCTGAATCAGCTGGTCTCAGAAATTATTTTGTTGCAAATATCAAAATGCATCCTTATTGGTGGCACTTCTATGTGAAAAGTTAGTTAATTTTTTGAATTGTTTTAGTAGTTATATCACTCTAAAACTCACGTGTAGCATTATAAAAGTAGAACTATCACATATGGTACCCATACCTCTTCTGTTACCTGAAGAATTACTCTATTGTCAGGTGAGCATATATGTCACAGAAGCAAACTCAGAAAAATGCAGGGCACCATTGATTTTTTTGAGTATTCACAATGTGACTATTCCATTTCCTGACATCTATGAATTTCCAGTATTTATATTGCCTTGTTTAATGTATAAGGTTATGCAAAAACTGAACCTTTGAATGGATTTTTGCACAAATTCATTGAATTGAGAGGGATAAGACACACTCCCAGAAGTTCTATTACATAAATTTTTCAAAATAGATAGCATAGGGTTTTTTGGGGGGGGGAGGGAGCAACAATTTCAATATAAAAAGGAAAGTGTATTTATGAAATCAGATGATTATGTGAATTATGTTCTGCTCACAACAAATTTGTAAAAATATTGATATTAGCATTGCAGAAAACAGAAATAAGTAACCTCATGGTCTCTAGGTGTTTTGGACCCAAATACAAACCTCTCCCATTCATCATTTCATTTATTGTTTCCTGCCTTTATTGTCTTTATAAATAACTCAAGGTACCCTTCATACCTAATACAAATAATTAATGTAAGGGGTCTAGAAAAAGCTTAGTGCTCAAGGTATATATATGGCTTTTCTCATTCATCATGAAGTGATAGATATTACATTCACAGACATAATATACAAAAGGAAACTTCTGAATAGTTTCCCCTCCATTTCTGAAAAAACTGCCTTCAAAGGTATACCTGGCATTTATTTTTGACACCCAGTGAAATAACTTGAGATGATACTATAATATTTTCAAATTTGTTCTGAAGAGGACATTTATTGATATTTTTCTTTGTTTATGGTGTTCCTTTGGTGTAAGTAAAATTTAATTTTAAATTATATTTTTACAATGGGGTAAACCACATTGGGAAAATTTTGCTTTGAACAATAGTCTATACAATTTTAAATGAATAAACATGTTTTTTTAAAAAATATTCTACGCTTTAATTATTTATATTGTATTAGCCATATTAAAAATTCATCTTCTGGACAGTTAAGAAAATGGTTACTCTGGGTGTTCGGCTCAAACCCTAGGGAGCTTCTTGTAAAAGTTTTAATTATCATAGTAAATGAAACGTCAACTATCCTTTTATAGGAGTATCAGTTTATAAGCCCTTTCTCCTGGGTTTTAAAAGGATAATAAAAGTGACTGGTAATAGATGATTAGATTCTTTATATGATGATGTTTAATTAGTGTTGGGAAAGTGCCTTGCAGTTTTCTATGCAGAAAATGTGTTTATTTGGTTTGCTTTTTAAACATTACTTGAAGTAAATGAGGAAATAAAATATAGATATTCCTTGACTTACAACAACAGTTGGGACCAGAATTTTTATTGCTAAATTGTTAAGTGAATCACACTCAATTTTATAACTTTTTTTGCCATGGTTGTTACTGAATCACTGAATTTGTTAATCTACTCAGGGGTGTCAAATTGGCAGCCTATGGGCTGGATGCATCAAACATAGGCCATGCCTATCCCACTTCCGCGAATGGGAAAAAACATATGAAACATCACATGATGGCAACATGATGTGATGAGTTTGACACCCGTGATCTACATACTTGTTGAGGGAATCCAGTTTCCTCCACTGATTTTGCTTGCTGGAAGCAGCTGAGAAGATTGCAAATAGAAATCACATGACTCCAGGATGTTGAATTCATTGTAAATACCTCTGGTTGCCAAGTGCTCAAATTTTGATCATCTGACGTAGCAATGCTCTAACAGTTGTAATGAAAATCATTTTTTTCATGCTGCTGTGACTTTGAATAGTCTCTAAACAAATGGTTGTAAATCAAGGATTGCTTCTATGTCCTTTAGCACTTGATTCTTACCCAGATCATGGAGCTATAACTTGTGAAATTTCTAGCCGGGATAGCGACTGGCTATGATGGATGGAAGATTATGGGAATTGTAGTTTAGCACTTCTGTATTTGTATCATTATATTTATCTTCTAGCAACTCTACCATACAGAGGAAGGCTGAAGTTATAGAAATCCCTTATGTATTTTGATGGCTGTGTATTTCATATGATGTTTAAGCTGGTAAGTACAATATGAGCTAACATGTTGTTAAAAGTTAAGAAAATTTCTTTAGTTTTGAGACATAATTTTAGTGCTGCAGATGAATGTAAATTGGATGGAAAATATTAAAAAATTCTATTTTTTATATGATATATTTTTATTAAAGCATTTTTCTCTATTATTCATTTAGAAATACCTTAGGAAACAGAAACTTGCACGAATGTCTTTAGAGAGTTCTGCTAGTTTAACCCATGAAATATCTTTATGAGATTTTTTTTAATGAAGTGGTCAAGGGACAGACCATTGTGTATTGTGTATGTAATTTAAGAATGGTTGAATAAGGAAGGTTTTTAAAAACCATATTGTTAAGCACGAATGGAATATTATTTAGGTCTCTATTGTTTGTTTAATTGGGTAATGTTTTCAAATGAAAATCTGAATGATGGTACAAAAGAAAAGAAATGATTTCATAAAGTGTGGTCTGGCCAAGAAAAAAGTAACCAAAATAATTCTAAATGCATCACACACTCAGTAAGAAAAAAACAATTTAAAGCAGAAAAGGAATTAAAAGAAGTTTGCATTAAAGTTCAGATTACAATTGGATAATTTCAGTACAAATAAGGTACATACTGTAGCTTTCTACTGCTGCACAATGAGGTCAGCTGAGAAAAAGAGAACTTGACAGCAAGCCAGTAGTTGAGTGAAAGCTACATGTTTGGGTAAGACAATATTCTAGTATGCTTTAGAATACATTGTTCTGATCATTTGGAGGCAGGCCATCATTTTCAGGAAGTAGTATTCTCAAACAGGAAGTGATTAATGTTTTTCCAGATGGAAACTGGTCTTGAAATGAGTTGCTTGGGCAGTTTGAGGAACAGGGAGAGGGTAAGCACGTAGGGAGAAATAGGCCATCCACAAATAGTGCAGAGTTCTACCACCGAAAAAACAATGACTACATTTTTTGTAATATGGATCAGTGTTGATAGCTGGATGTAAAGCATCTCAAATATTGAAGTTAGCTTATATCGGGCTAATATACCAAGTTAGGAATACCAAGTTGCTTATAAACTGTCAGTGTATGTTTTTGGAGAAGTATTCACATTGTACTTCTAAGAGGTTCTTTAGGATGGGCTTCTTGCCAATTGCTATGTGCTGAAATATTATCCATACATTTGAATCTAAAGTTGATTTAAATTGTAAAAATTGCCTGGATATAAGCATTTGATATTGTTTTGATTAATGCTTGATTTCAACCTTTCTATTACATTCTAAAGTGTAATTTCATCTATTTTTAAAATGAATATTAGATTTCAGGTAGAACCTATGGACTTCTATTTTGTGATCGTTTGCAAGTAGAAATTCTCTGTGGTGTCACCTGATCTTTGCCTTGTTTCTCTGGCCAATATTGAGGAGCCCTTACTGTTACATATTTTTTCCTTTTGAGAAGGTCCATCTTTTCATTAAGATCTTCCCTGTGTAAAAAAGATGTATTTTCTTTTTTCCCACCTATAGGATGTAAGAATATACATGCTATGAAGATGCTTTAGAAGAAATGCTTTAGTCATTGTGCAAAAATCCTCTGCTATTAACTTTTTAATTAATAATGCGTTTTTTAATTTAATGCATTTTTCAAGTTTCTGTGGCAGCTAAAAAAAAGAGATGCAACAGCTTTAAGAGTTTCATTTTTTAAGATGTTGGCATGTTCTTTCATCTTCAAGTGGAAGTTTGAAAAGAAAGGCTGCTTTACTAATAACGGATGTTGCTCCAATTATTTCTTCCAAATAATTTTAAAACTGTGCATACATTGCTTTACATGGAGTGTTCTATTTTACCGATAGTTCTCAATTTACAATAATTCATTTAGTGATTGTTCAAAGTTACAACAGCACTGGAAAAATGATTTACCACTAGTCCTTGCATTTACAACCACTGTCATGTGATCAAAATTTAGGAGCTTGGGGACCGCCATGTATCCACAATGGTTCCCATCCACTATGTTCATGTGGTCATCATTTCTGACTTTTCCATTAGCTTCTGATAAGCAAAATCAATGGGAAAAACAGCATAATTTACTTAAAACTGTGGTTAAATTTTTTTGCAAAATTAGGTGTAACTCACTAACAACCACCTTGGTTAGCAATGGGAATTCTGGTCTCATTTGTTGCATAAATTAAGAACTATCTGTACTGTTGTTTGGAAACTTGACTCTTGATTCCTTTGAAATAGTTTATGTAAAGTAGCATATGAATGATTTAAACAAATAGAAAAATATACTAAAGTGTTTCCTTGGATAGTAAGAATTAAATTTGCTCATGCAATAGAACAAACATTCACCTAAATTGAGAAATTATACTTTATATTTGTTTTACTATATAAACGTCTGTTTTGACTTTATGATATTATCCCTAGGTTTCCCTTGACTTTGGAATCCCCTGAAACTTCAATAATCTAATCTATATTTTAAATATCTTCCAATATTGATATTTGATACCATAGGAATATAACGCTTCAGTCAGTTTGCAGGGTAATATACCTTTTATTCCATTCTGGCTGCATATTAATTAGAATACCTGAAATGAAGGGGAACAATAGTTAAGTCTGGATTTTCCCCAAAGCAGCTCAAACACTGTTTGATCTGGCTCAGAAATGGCTCTTTAAATGGTCTACAATCAAGTTTTTTTAAACCTGACCATGAGAGCTGTTATGTATTCAGAATGGTCTACCACTTTAAATGCATTACATTCTAGCCAGCAACAGCCTCTTGCATCCTGGTTGGCTGGGACGCAGTTGAGGCTGTTGCCGGCCACACCCAATTAGTGATTGGTTATAATTACTTTAAATACTGGGCGTTTTGTGAAAACCAGCATTCTGTTGTTATCTTACTTCCTGAAATAAAGACCATCTTTCTGGCTATCCATGACTCCTGCGTATCAATCCATCCAATACAGTAAACTGGCGACGAAGGTGGGATACGCGATTCCCGCAGGGCCTGGAACAAGAAAAAACAGCCAGTCGCAGCTACCTCTACTTCGCACAACTCCAGAGGCTACCTGAGCTATCTTCGCGCAACTCCAGAGGCTACCTTCCAGCAGCAGCAGCCATAGCCACCGCCGTTGGAGCCTGCCAGCGTCTCCGCCAACTTGGCATCGATCAGACGCGGCCTCCGTCCGCCTGAGGGGGTGTCCCGCGTTCACCCCGGACGGAGCGCCGTCGATGCGCAAGGACGAGCAATGGACTGCGAGGCTCAACCGCGGAGAAGAGCTGCCGGAACCCGAGGCCAGCATGCGCCCAGCTGCAGCAGTGTCCAGCCAATCTCAGCCGGAACTGTCTGGGCCCGAGGTCGTTGGGTTTTCCGTGCACCTCATGGATCTAGCCAGCTGTCCCGATAGCACAGACTGCTTCGCGACCTGGCCACTCAGCCTGCCTGCGAAGTCTGCCTACCAAGGAGCAACTCTAACCTTCCGCTCAGAAGCCGCCTGCTGCTTCCCGTTCGAGCCAAACCTTCCTGCCGCGAAGAGCTCAACGCCTTGTCTCTGCAGCCTGTCTGCAAATCCTCTCTGCCTTCCGAAGAGCTGCCTCTACATGTGCCGAAGTTTTGCTGTTCCTGACGCCACGAGCAGCCCGAGAAACCAGGCTACTGTTTGCCTGCCTTCTGCCTTCACTGTCTGCCTCCTCCCTCTACTGTCGGCCTCCCCTCTCAGCTGCTGGAGCCATCGCAACTCTGCCTGCCTCCCAACAAGAAGTTCGAGGAGTTCCGGGGCCAGCCGAGTTCAAGTCGCCGCGGCCCCCGCACCCTCACCACCTGCGCAGCCTGTTCTGCCAGCTCCTCTTCCGCCGGGCCTCCTCGCTGCCCTGCCGGTTTTCATTCGCCTTTGCTCCTCAATTCAGCCGCCCAGGGAGAGCCTCTGCCTGTTTTGCCAGGGCCAACTCAGCTGTTTTCCGAGCCGCTCTCGACGCTCATCAACCCAGCCGCTCAGGGAGAGCCTCTGCCTGTTTGCGAGAGGCCAGGAAGTCACGGGCCGCCGTCCCATTCCGCCTCTACTCTTCCCTCCCGCCGGACCTCCGTGCTGCTCTGCCAGTCCACCCACCTCCGCGCAAAGCCCTGCCTCTGCTCCCCGTTCACTGACCTCTTGAAGCCATCCACGAGCCGCCTCCAGGGCCAGTCTTCGCTTCAGCGGTTGCTTCCGAGCCCAGGACTGGGAGAATTCAAAGGGGTTTGTTTGGACACGCGCAGAACAGGGAGGGGGGAAAAGGAAAGATGTGAAATTGAGAAACTTGTAAAAATATGTGCTTAACTGGGGGGAATGTAAATGAGAAGTGAATGAATTTAACTGTACTTGAGAAGTGAATGAATTTAACTGTACTTGAGAAGTGAATGAATTTAACTGTACTTGAGATGTGCATTACCTGGGGGAAAGGAGAAGTTTTAACTGTACATGAAATGTGAATTAACTGGGGAAAGGAGAAGTGGAAAATGGAGTTGTCATACAATTTTCTCTAAACTACAGATCCCAGAATGTTCCTGGGGCTTGATCCTTGTGATTTTTTTCGTAATAACAAGCAGAAGTGAATTGCTCTGGGTAATCTTAGTTCCTAAAAGGTTACACACACACGCAAATGTAACACACAGACCAACTGACTAAAATGAGTTAATATTCTTACTAGGTTCTGGAACGTTAAGCTCCTTAGCCAAGTTTGCGCCAAACTGGGGGGAAGGGGTGTTATGTATTCAGAATGGTCTACCACTTTAAATGCATTACATTCTAGCCAGCAACAGCCTCTTGCATCCTGGTTGGCTGGGACGCAGTTGAGGCTGTTGCCGGCCACACCCAATTAGTGATTGGTTATAATTACTTTAAATACTGGGCGTTTTGTGAAAACCAGCATTCTGTTGTTATCTTACTTCCTGAAATAAAGACCATCTTTCTGGCTATCCATGGCTCCTGCGTATCAATCCATCCAATACATAAAAAGAGCTATGCTAGCCAACATATTAGCCAACAGAAAATGTTCTATAGGATATGCAGCCTGAATTCTTGGACTGTGGTTTTCTGCAGAATTTGTTGGCTGTATTTTTTCTGAAGAGTTTAAGGATATGATATTTGTAGGCCTTTGGTTTTGGAGTAATAATCCTCCTGAGTGCATGGTTCTGTAAATACAGATGGCAAACCAATTAGTGATGCTGATATATAAATATGGATTTGTTATGTAAAAAGTTATCCACATATTTTTAAGTTATGAAAGTTTTAATTGATTCATTCATTTGTTGCTTCACAATCATTGCCACCATCTACAATCAAAGCTATGTCATTACAGCTGGGTTGCTATGTTAAATTAGGTCACAATGTTGTTTCCTTTGTTTTGGCATTGATCTGTATCCAATTAACATATGGAATAGGAATGCTTCATTACTGAGGTGACATATCGTGACATTACAAAGGGACTTTGGCTAATATGAAACAAGTCATGCCATTATTGTACTCACATATTACATTAAAGCATAATTTAACCCTGGTTTCTTTAAAATGGACTGGATTTGCAAAACTTAATTAATCACAGTTACAAAACAAATCACATTACATCCAGGGTAAAGAAATTGCTTGTCTGACCATAGTAAGTGCACTAAACTTACTATGGTTCCAAGTTTAGTATTAGAAACACTTTAAGAATATAACCATTTACTTTGGTAGTGTATGAACTAAATAGAAGTTCAGAGGAGTTTGTTAATTTTTATAGGCATTATTAAGTTATTTTCTGCTGATAATATAGCTATTATTTCTACTAGAAATGGTTCAAAATTTAAGTTTTGTGAAAATATTTAGTTAACATCCATATATATGATTCAACTATATATTAATAAAGGAATACAGTGGTTTATCAATGACTATACAAATGGATATTTTATGGATTTCATGTTAGTCAAATTATAACCTCTATAATTCAATTGCTTCTGAGTATCATGAACCATTTCTTACGAAAACATCTGTCAGACTTTCAGGGAAGGTACATATGTCAAACTAAAGATAGCTCTGTTAAAGGAAATTAGATAACTATGGCAAAGACCAAGCTTGTTGATTTGGCAATTCTTGTATTTTCTGTAATTAGAGATTAGAGATTATAGTTTATATAATCTTTAGTATTTTACTAACCATTGAGGCAAGTTTAATTGATTGACAAGTGCTACACGTTTGAACATTATTTAGTATCATCCTTTTTGGTAGTGGAGTATAAATTGATCCAGGGGTGAAATTCAGCAGGTTCTGACATGTTCTGGAAAACTGGTAGTGGAAATGTTAAGTAGTTTGGAGAACCAGCAAATACCACCTCTGACTGGCCCCAGAGTGTGGTGGGAATGGAGATTTTGCAATATCCTTCCCCCAGGAGTAGGGAGGGTGTTCTGACCCCCCCTTGACGGCTCGTTAACAAACGCAGGCAGACAAGGCTTAAGAGGAGTTTTTATCAGTTTTTCAGTTCAAACTGGCTTCGAGCCCAGAAAATAACGTAAACAAAACTCTGATAAGAATTCCAAAACAAGCGCTTACAAGCAAGATGCACTTCTTCCGAAGTCTTCACGGAACAGTTTTACATGAAAACATCAAAGCATTTCTCCAAATGTAACAGGCATAATCACGAGTAATCAGCCAGCAATATTGTACCAGACACGGAACACACGAAGGCACGAATGAACGTATGTTGACTCCAGCCACTGGGGCATGGCAGCATCTCTCCTTTTATCTCCAAACCTGCCTCTAACCATTCCCAGCTGCCTAATGACTCTTGATCCTGAAAAACCTCTCAGCAGAACTGCTGAATCACCACACTGAATTTTGTATGCTGAAAAAACTCTCAGCAGAACTGCTGAATCCCCACACTGAATTTTGTATGCAGAAAAAGCTCTCAGCATAACTGCTGAGTCACAACACTATCCCCCACTGCAGGGCCCTTTCCCTGGGGTCCGATGGTCGGGATGACGTGTCCCCTAGATGACCCGCACCCATTTCTCTTGGTGCCTTTTTCATGAATTCCAAACCTCTGGAGGCATAGCTCCCTTGAATCGGAACTCTTTCAGTATCCGGTGGCCCCCATGTTTCCTTCCGCCCTCCTGGCGTCAATACCCCATCCAGGGACATCGACCCTCCGCAAGCCCGACTCACCACGCCTCCTACCATCGGAGGTTGATGGCAGCTCTACCGACTGTGGCCGAGCCTTCACTTCCTGTTTAGGGTCCTCCACCCTCTGCAAGGCCAATCCGCAAACCCCCTTTCCGTCGGAGGTTGACGGCAGCTCTGCCAACTTCGGCCGAGCCTTAACACCCTGTCCAGGGTCCTCCACCCTCTGCATGGCTGATCCACCAGCCACCACGCAATCCCCTCCCGCAGAGCCTTTCCCCCGGCTTCAATGATCGGGGTGTGGCCCAGAAGGGTTGGTGACGGCCTCCCCAGAACACAGTTCAAGACCCCGGCACCCCACCGGGAACCCAGAGACAAAGTCCAGTGCTGCAGGAACTGTAGTTGACAAAGACTGGAATCTCGGCGGAATTCTGGTAGACCTGGCCCAATGACACTGGGCATATGACTGCATGCACCTCCGTACATCATCTTTCAGATGGGGCCACCAAAATTGACGGGAGGCCAGGCGCCTGAAAAACCTCTCAGCAGAACTGCTGAATCACCACAGTGAATTTTGTATGCTGAAAAAGCTCTCAGCAGAACTGCTGAGTCACAACAGGAGGGTATGGGGATTTTGCATCATCCTTCTCCTGGAATAAGGTGGCAATGGACATGTTGCAGTATCCATCCCCTGCTATGCCCACCAAGTAGAACCAGTAGTAAAAAAAAATCAATTTCACCACTGAATTGATTTCGTCTAGTTCTTTGGCCATTGTTGTGATTTACATGCTATTTGCAAACCATATGCCATCTTCAAGTGCAGCATTTTGTAGGCCTTTAAATAGTTCTGCTGATATTTCATCAAAACCTGCAGCCTTAATTCAAGTATAATTTTTCTGGGGGTCATTGAACTTTACTTTCCAGATCTCAATTTGTCTACTTTCTTATTTTTATCTGTATCTAAGAGGTTATTTTGTCTTCTTTGTCTTATATTTTGCCCATCTTTGTATAAAGATTTCCCTTGAATCCTGTAATTTCCTAAAAGTAATACATTGTCCATTCTAACTTGATTATCGTTAACTTATTTGCACTACTTATTTAACTACAACTTTTTATTTATTTTCTTGCTCTTATGTAGAGCTTGACATTGGGCAAATTTATCTCTGTTCTTTTTGTCTATTTTTATTCAGTTCTTGTCAGTATGTTCGCATATAGCTCTTTTCTCCCAAATTTATTTTTGTTTGTGTTAATAATGTTAAAAGTTTCATTTGAGTTATTGTTTATTTATCGAATCTACCTTCACCACATAATCATATTGAATACTGCAGAAATTTTATCTTGTTGGTTTTATGATTTTGTTTATTTTAGCTTAAGCTAAGTAATTTTGCAATGAATTTGTGATCTGAATTATAGTCACCTAGTCTTGTTTTATTGGTTCTAGAACGTAGAACCATTCAGTTTCAGTGTTATTTATATGGTGATGTCTATGTCCAGATGTCTTTGAGATTGTTAAGAGGAATTCATTTGTTATAACCATTGAATTTTCTTGGCATAAATATATTAGTCTGTCTCCTGCTTTGGTTCAGAACCAAGGGCAAATATTCCTATTATTCCAGATGCTATATTACTTTCAACTTTAACATTTCAGTCACTTACAAATAGTATGATACTTTTTTGGGTTATTCTGTCAATAGTATTGCACTTCCTCTGAATTTCTGGTATACATTTGTATCATAGTATTGATTGATTCGTTTGCTTTGAACTGAAATCATTATATCACATCTTCATCTTTTTGTTTAGGATGATGACTATTTCATTTCTTCTATGATCTTGTCCTCAGCATATCTTAATGTTCTTCTCATAGTGACACATTTTGGTAATTTTGAACGTTTTGTTGTTCATTGATACATCTATGTTCCATCTTGAGTTTCTCTAACAATCTTGGATTCTGATTTTGACATTTTGTATATGGATTATATACATATCTTACAGCATCAAACTTTTAGTTTAGTTCTGGGCATATTTGTACTGGATATACAAATATGTACGTATAATTACTTTCCATTCTTTCTCAGTAGCTTTTGGGATATCTTCAGTCTGAGGTCCATCCTACAGTATCATATTGACCTTTTTCTGGTTATGAATGTTCATTTTGCTTTCATAGTAGAATAATGGAATAAGTTGCTATTTAGTGGAATAAATTGCTATTTTATAATGAACCTTAGGTAATAAATTATATATTACCTCCATGCCAGTGGTGGGTTGTGGGTGGTAAGCCCCAGTACGGGTGTACCGGAACCTGCCCGGAATAGCGGATACCGTTCCAGTATGGTGCTCCGGAGGGCCCATCCGCCTGCCCATGCTCCATACCTATCTTTAAAGTCTTTGGCACTTCCATGCATTGCGTGTATAGCGCCTGTGTGATGTTCCGCCGAGCAGCTGAAGCATCGCAGAGGCATGGCTGGACGGTAAGACGCATGCATGGGCCATTCATGTGCGCGTGCGCACCACACGCATTCATGTGGAGGACGCCGGGCCCCATTGCAACTGTACCAGTTGCAACGGGATCCGGAACCCACCACTGCTCCATGAAATTCATATTCTTCCAAAGGTATATTTCATATTGTTGCAAGCCCCCCTCACCAATACAAGGTGATGGTCAATGGTAAGGCTTAAATATACCAAAGTCAGATTGTCATATTAATTTTAATATATCTGATCTGGACTAGACTCAATCCAATGTACTTTTTCTCAAGAAATATAGATTAAAATATATCCTTATGCACATCTTTTAACCACAACATTGTTGAATACAAGCCCAAGTGCCACTCACCCAAAAAATTATTTGAATACATTAATATAAATGTAATAGAAACATAAATAATAGTAAAATGTTTATATTCTTTATATCTAATTTGGATCATTATCATGGCATTCCTTTTCTCTAAAAGCTCATTGGTTTTGACCATACATTTTGTAGAGCAGGAGAAGTGTGTGAACACATGCAATTATAAATGAAAGGGTGAGTTTTTAGTGGAAAATATATAATATCTAAAAGTTATTATGCCTTTCATTTCAATATTAAGGTGAAAGATTGAGGTTTTAGTTTTCAAATAGTAAATAAATAAAAATGATGTGCACTACAAAATAATGTCAATTTTTTTAAAAGATATCATTTATTAAACAGAATGTAGGTTTGTGAATTTCTAGTAGACAAATTAAACTGGGAAACAGACAATGAGATTCAGATAGCACTAATTTTTCTGGACTCCTCAATGCTTTATCAATGAACACATCATCTTCGGATTTTTTTTTAATGGGATTATGTTCTGCTGTAAAGGCTTTATCTATGGCTAGATGTGTTCATCATGCTATCTCAAAACTAAACTATTATATTATGCAATGGAAACACATCTTTGAAGATAGTTTGGAAATTAAACCAAAATGAATATAGATGATTATATCTCCTGATTGTTTTAAAATATCCTAAATAGTAAACCTATGCAATGGTTTAGATTTGACGGTTGCAAACAGCTGCCATATGTACATAGTAACAGGTGTGCCTGCTTTTAAGGAGTATATTTATTTAGATGGGCGGCCTAACTCCTGTATGACTCTTTGGCAGCTTACAGCTAAAAAAGCCCCCATCATATAAAATGAATGCAAGAGACCAGAAGAGCAAAATACAAAGACAAACTAAAACACATCAAACCAATTCCAAATGGGGTGTAAAAAAGAGTTGCAAATCGGTGCTATCAACAAAGGAGAATATTTGTAGCTCAGGGTTGAAATGTGCACTGATAATATTACTTAGTTAGGGTAATGAAATGTCTGCAGGAAAACAACCAAGTGTTCTAACTTAGACTTCCTGATACAGTAAAAAGCATACACTTAGTCTCAAAAACCCTCTTTTTATTTCAAAGTCTGTGAATTATTTTGATTCACAGCCCTTAATGAGTCCCAAATAGTTGTAAAGAGTCCTACAGGAGGCTGCCAAAGTCTTTTGGGATAAGACTCACATGCCTTTGCTCCTCCTTTATATCCAATGGGAGGGGCCAATCACCCCCAAGCCTTACTCCCAAGTCGTCCCTTTTGTCTTAACTGTTCTTGCCTTCTGGCAGCTCTGTGCATGCACACACTGGGAACAGGGGGAGCCTGTTTCTCTGTCTCACTGCTGTCTAACTCTGAAGGCTCTCAGATGTCCTGGCCCCCTCTCTGCCTCCAATGCAGAGCCCTCATACAAGCCTTCCCCAGACTCCAGGCCCATGTTGGCCCATGTTTCCCCCCAATCTCCTTGCTATCTGTCTCTTCTGCCAGTTCTGCAGGCTGCTAGCAGACCACAACACCAAGCTCAGAGAACACCAAGGACCCTCAGATAGATGGTATATTCCCATATATTCCAAAGCGTCATTTTGGAATTAAATATCAGCCTGGCAAAACACTCAAAAATATTTTGACTCTATGTAGATCTATTTAGTGATCTGTTTCTATTGCCCTCACATCTTCACTTGAGTTCTTTGGGCGAGGCCTGATACATCATAGGTAACATACAGCCTTCTACTGTAGAATTTTCTACTAAGAAACCCATATAATATGCTATTCGATTTCTGAAAAAGAGATGACTAAGGCATTATATGTTAAGGAATGGGAAAATTCAAATACATTCAAAATGGCTATATGTCACAAATCAATTTTATTAATTTAAACGCAAAGTGAATGGAGGAAAGTTTCTGTACATAATGGTTGACACAACACACTGTTTGTACAAGGGCCAAACATACTTTTAGTCAGCATACAGACTAACCCCCTCCCCCAAAAAGGGGGCAGTGGCAGGAAAAAAAAACGTATTTTGCCTAAAACAAAAACCAGCTTTGCAATTAAAAAACTTACATGTCTGTTTAACCACAGACTTTAAATAGTCCTAGCAGTGGCTTGTTTTTAGTAGATCAAGTTACTGAAGATGAAGGGCTATATTTACAATCAAATAGTTTGAAATAAGCCACAAAATAACGTAAACTTCAGCAGCAATATGCATCCCCCACAAAAAGAGGAGTTGCCCCAATAAGGCTGTGTGAAGCTTTGATTCAAATTGAGGGCGGATCATCAAACTTTCACACAGGTGCCTATTTGGATTTACTCAACTAAACTACCGATTATGAATGTGAATTGAATTTTTAAATCAAATTACAAGTTCAGGTTTGATCTTCGCTGAATCACATACACATATTGCCTAATAGCTACTTTTGCTACTAGCTGGCTTAAAAGCTTGTTTATTCCACAAAAATAAAAATCTAGAAAGTGGTAAAATATAAGTAAAATATGTATTTCTAGGTAAGCCAGCTGTGCCTAGTATCAAAACTTAGGCCAAGAATTTATACTCATGCATAGATTCAGGCAGGTTTTGGTGTAATAAAGGCTTTGTTTAGCCATAGTTATAAACATGGATGCTTACAGGATATTACATATACTTTCTCAACCTGTGCCAATTCTTCCTTCCCTTTTATTAACAGTTAAGAATTCTGATTAAATATGATTTAAGCCTGAATAAAAAAACACACCGATGTTGGTATAATATAGTAGGAAATAATTTTTTGAGGAAGATACAAGATGCATTTATTATTAACTCTGGCCAAGAAAGCCACACTGGTTTATATAGGTCACTCAAAATAAAACTGTCAGGATTGTTGCAGGTTATTAAGAAAGGGTAGAATTAATTAAACAACTACAAACAATAAAAACAAAATTGGCAATAACAATTTTACTGTGTCCATTGCCAGCAATAGACCAATACAAAAATCTGATTGTTAGGGTGAAACGGTCAAAATTAAGGATCTACCAGACATTTGCCATTCTTAATTTCACTTCAAAGTGTGGGTTTACAAACAAAATCATTTCAAAATGCTTGCAGGTTTTATGCATTTTAATGCTTAAAGAAATATGCATTGCCATTTTTCCAATCTATGCTATAGCTTATTTTAAGTAAACACCATGTGGTTAGGGACATAATTTGCTCTCATGTAGAGTTAGAAGAGATTCGGGATTTCTGATTCTGAATTACCCATATTAAAAATCTTAACTCCTACTGTCCCTGGCCTTTTCTATAGCAGGTATTAATGAGACTTAAATTGCAATCGTTGACATGCTTACTTTTGAATTAAGCTCACTGAATTTGGTACTGGCAAGACCTATAGAAAATGCTTGTTAAACTATGTGAATTTTTTTTTGCAACAAATTGGTTATTTTTAAAAAAGCAAGACTAATTTTCATACTCAGTATGTATTGACTGAATCCCCAAAAGCATTCTCTGTTTTATTTTAAGATAGGGTGGTACATTTCATGTTTAGGTTTTGAGTGCAAAAACATATTTTTTACTTTATTAAATCATGATACATTACACAAGGTTATCTTTTTAAAAAGTTATCTATATTTCTGACAAAAAGAATAGATTCCACATTCAATATTTGCATGAGAAGACAATGACTTGAATGCAAATATTTTTTCATTGGCAGAATTCCAGTAATATTGCTCCTGAAAGTAAAAATAGAAGTACGGAGAGGCAATTTTTGTCACTATCTCATTTCTCCTGAAATCCTGTTCTGGAACATATCTCATGTATTTGCAACATATTTCTGTGAATTCCTGGGGGACAAATAATCAATAAAAGTGATTTTATCCATTAGGAAGAGTCTTCTGTTGTATCAACATTCTTCCGTGGACAGGAGTTGTTCAATTTATGATTCAAACCAGTTAAATAAAGAAACAGAACACTGCTTAGTTTGCAAGCAGTACTAATACACATGCTTCATATCAGTTAGGAATATATGTTCATGTGTAAACTGCTACTTTTCTTGGCAAAGTACACATAAACAATGCCAAATCAGGCTTCCATATGTACTTTAAAAGAAAAGTAACAATTTAACTATGCAATTTTTTCTCATCTGATTTGAATGAAGTATATTTTACACTTGAACTTATACATTCAAGTACAAAGTATAAATGAGAGGATAGCCTATTATAGGCAAGGTAAAATTAGGGAGTTGATATTGTGATATAATAGATTTGCAAAGAAAAAAACTAAAAGAATGAATAAAAAGTAATTCCTCATTGACACTTGACAACCATGGTTTTGGTCTTGACAAACTGATCTTAAAAATTTCAATTTACACATTATACACAATTCTTTTATAAGGCACAGCACAATAGTTTGTGCACATACTGCCTCATTCTTCACCAAAAATCCATTACTACTATTCAATAATATTTGCCTAAACAATATGTAAAACATCGTCCATTAGAAATTTACACAAAAACATTCTTCCTATACACGATTGTCTCAGTGATGTACTTATTTGCTTAAATTAGAAATACTTCTACTTTGCAATGTGCTAAAACCAAAATCTTTTTGTGAAAAGAAGGCAATGACAAGTTATAGCCTTCCCACATATTGTACATATCCACATTTAAATGATGTCAAAACAGAATCTGTTCATAAATAAGTAAAGATTTACAGAGTACCCTGGATCTGAGGAAAAAGCAAGAAAAAAAGTAAACCTTTAAAAATGTGTCCATTTTTTTTAAAGTTCAGTCTTAGTTGTGCAATCAGGTCTGCTGTTTTTAAGATGTGTTCATACCACACTGGAGATTCTAGAAATCACAAAGCACTTCCCAGCCTCTTCACAGGTATGGACATTTAAATGTAGTGAAGACATTGCTAAAACATTCTCATCATGGCTTGTTCTCATTGAATTCACAGTACTAGAATGAACAGCTGTTTCTGAAGAAAAAGATGTGCTCCTCCATTTATTGAAAGGACAAGGGTTAAGACCATCTGCAGCTGCACATCAACATGATGAAATCACAAAATTCTGTAGGCCAGTGCTAAAACAAGACTCAGGAACACCGTCCACGGATGTGAGGGAGGTTCCGAAGTTACAAAGTGCTACTATAAGTATTCCAGTTCCAAGGCATGATGAAGCGCCATAAGGTCAGAGTGACTTGAGATCCTCCAGAATGGCATGGCATGCTGTGAGCAATATAAACACATTATAGGGAGACAATGTTACATGTTGTTTTATTAACACAGTAGTATTTAGATATTCTATATTGCAAACCAAATCAACAAGAATGCAAGAACACTGTCAAAATTCATCAACCCCATAAGAAATTCATATTTAAATGTAAGCAACAAAAAAAAACCCCATATAAAGGCAGACCACATTGAAAGCAAGTATGTTCAATGAATGCAAATCAACTGTGTTAAAGGCCTGCCTATTTTAGGTATATTTTTGCAAGTATTACTACAAATATAACTTGAAATAGATTCTATTCAGGATAATGCTTTCCATTAAGAATTCTAACTTTTCACAAACAAAGATGCTGGAGTCAAGTGCCCTATGGCTGATACCCAGAAGCTGTAATGTCTAAAGCTATCATTTTATTCTCTAACCTAGTAACATTTGAAAAAAATAATTATGTATTTAATCTGAAGTGTGAAATACAATGAAATACCCCACTAATGCAAAGTCATTATAGAATAATAATTTACTATGTATCTATGGGGATTCTCATTCAGAACTGAAGAAGCTTCTTGGATGAGAAACAAAACATCTTCAAGAAAAAATAAGAAAGTCTAATTGCCTTTAAAAAAACACCTTTGAGACAATTTGATATGTACTTCATTATGCATTCAAATTCAGGCGGAATATTCTGAGATTCTTTTGCCAAGCGATTCCAAGTCAGGCCTAGCATATCTCTTATGTTTCAGAACACAGCAATCTCAAAATAAAACAAAGTGCAAAATAAAATAATATTCATAGTTGGAATCCAAAGAATAAATTACTAATTGCTGCTATTCACAGTATGTACGTGGATTGCCAAATGCCCTTTTAAGCCACAACACTTTATACTCCATTTAAATTCCACTCCAGAAGTTTCCATAACCATCATGACCAACCATAAAATGGCAACAGGGTAAAATAAGACAGGACAAATAACCTCTCTTCTTCATTTGGAAATCCATGTGCAGCCCCAGAATCTTAGCAAAGGATTCATAAAATCCCATAAAATCCCTAATATGCAGCTTAGTTTCTTTATCTGAACTATTAATTTCTTAGACTGCATTTTTAAAAAATCCTCATCAATCTGTATGTCAATAGTTTAATTTGAGAAACAGTTTGGAAACTCTTTTTCACAATAGTCAAGTAGGCCGGTTTGATAGGGTTTGGAGGGACAGGGTTAGGGGAGACAAAGAAAATAAAGAGAAACAGTCTAAAATGATTAATTTGGTCACGCATTTGTTAGGATGATTAATGTTCATTACCAAACATTTTCTTTCAGCCTTTTTGTTGACAAATAAGTAGTCTAAGTAAAAATCCTATAATTTCATTGTTTAACTTAATCCTTTCCTATTGCTTTATAGCATATTGGCATTGATAATGTTGACCTTCCAACAAAAAAGTTCAATATACGAGAAAGTATGAATATAAAATGTAAACTTATTTGTACATAATGCGAATACTGTCAATGACTGTAGGGATTTTTTATTACAGATTTTGTTCAAGGAACTCTTTCTTTATATGGTATCAGCAAGAAAATTGTTCAAAATAAGAACCATCACAACACGGGCTACAGTTTGGACAGACTTACAAGTATCTATACATATTTTAATGTTATTAAGATTACTACATTTTTAACTACAGCAATTACTTTGAAAGGAAAATTAGGAATGAATGTAAAACAACTCTTTATCATACCCGTCAGCCCCATTAGCTAGACCAGGCCATTAGCTACAATAATGGCATCTTGCAGGTGCTGTTCCTCCTCTTCATCTCCAACGAATCAAAGCAGAACTTGTTAAACTGCTTCTAAATTTTCTCTTATTTCTAAGACTTTAAAAGGTAACTATTACCTTTGTTTGGGTAATAGTTTTTGCCTGATTTTCTATAGCACTTCACACCTCCAGTATCGATAGCATACTGATCTTACATACTACAAGCTCAAACTGAAAATAAAACCCACCTTTATTTTCATGAATGAAAAATCTCAGTGAGGCAATTTGGAAAAGGTTAGGTAAATAACCAGGCATTACAATAAATATTGGTAATATTCAGGAGGAGATATTTTCTAGTATGGTGAGCATGTGCATACACACACACACACACACACACACACACACACACACACACACACACACACACGTTTTCCTGAAAATAAGACCTCCCCAGATAATAAACCCAATTGGGCTTTTGAGTGCAGGCACTAAAATAAGCCCTCCCCTGAAAATAAGCCCTCCTCTGAAAATATTGCAACACAGCAGCAGCCATGAGATGACCACACTTTCCACCTCCTGCACCTCAAAAATAATAAGACCTCCTCAAAAATAAGGCCAAGTGCTTATTTTGGGAGGGGGAAGAAAATAAGACCCTGTCTTATTTTTGAAGAAACACGGTACACACACACGTGTGTATGTGTATGTGTATGTATATGTATATGTATAAATTTCATACATCATGATCCTTATCTGCATCAGTTATTTTGTGAATTAGTCCAGATAATTTTTCTCAATTATTGTTACATGGACAAATATTTTAATTATCCAACTGCCATATATCAGCCTTGCATACAATACTGATTCTGAATACCATTCATCTATTCTCCAATACAGAACATTCTAGGCTTTAAGCCATAATATTTTAACACCATACTTGAATTAGTTTATTGGCAGCAGAGATGACTAGACACATCCAGTTGAAGAGCAGCTGGCAAGATAGCAGCTTGTTTTTTTGACTGTCAGCTGGTAGGCAGGGTGGAACTCTGACTTGACCACTTGAGACAAAAAGCAACTGGGATTGAATAAAATTAGTTTGTGTGGTATGTAAGAGTACCTAATTTAAATCCTTTTATTTTAGTTTCTGTTCTGACTATTCATACAGCAACGGAAGGAACGTTTGCAATTCTTTGGTTATATAACACCACCCGTGTGCTGTACATGTGTTATAAAGAGTTCTGCCCTGGCTCCAGCTCATATCTTCCTGCAATTTCATCCATGCTTAAGCCAAAAGAATAGAGAAGGTGCATTTGCTATGATGGGCAAAGAGCCAGCACAGTTTGTTCCGTCCCCAAAAGATCAGGCTGAACAGGAGGAAAATCTCCCTGCTGGCAGCATTGGCAGCAAGAGATCCACAGGGTTCCCTTTATTATTCTGGCTTCAGGAAAAACCACAATTGAGACCTTTACGTTGAAGGAATATAAATATAGTCACAGACAGCTTGAAAAGCAGTGTTTTTGAGGTGAGGTAAGCATCTGAATGGTAACAGACTCAGGAGGATGTTTTTCTTAGGCATGAATACATATGAATTCACTGTTGATATAATCCCATTTAATTCACTGTTGTTTTGCCAGGAGAAAATGTGGCTGCTGCCTTGTGTCCTAGACTGGAAATTCCTTCCGGCAACAAAGAACACATGAAAGCAATGCTTCCTGAGGACAGTTCATATCCATTTATTTATTGCACAAGCATAGTAGCTTTATTAGCTTACAATCCTACATTCAGTTATATGAAAAAAAATTTTTTATGAGAAAACAAGATCAAAATTTGCACTGTAAGTTGTACTTTGCATTTAGAAAACTGCATATTAAATGTTAGCACAAATTTAAGTGCACAATTCTTTTACAAAGTCCATATACTTTTCAATTATCACAACACAAAATAAATACTGTTTAGATTAAATATAGAGACAGATTGCAAGATAAATATTTGCAATGGAAAGACCTTGGGGGATCTGACAAAAAGACACTGCCAAGGAAATGGTCAGATAAGAGACAGCAGAGCCTACAGATGGATAGTTGGTAAAGCAAGATGTTCAGAAGAGACCCTCCCAGTTTCTCAGGTGTTAAAGGAGATGGACAGGTGGGGATTGTACTTTCAGACTTGCAAGATTCTGTTACTATAGCATTACAATAAAGTAGAATTAGCTTATTTAATTGTGAATCTTACCTGGCTTACTCCATGAGGCCAACATCAATCTTGCTGGACTGAAAGTATAATCCCCCCACTCCTTTGCACAAGGTCTTTCCTGCATTTCATTACAATATTTGATTTTAAAATTTATCATTAAGGCTTAAAATAATTTAATTTTCCACAGTTCTTCTCCAATGTTTTTCCTTAAACAGTAGCTATAACAGTTACAATCCAAAGGCAAAGATATCAAGTGTTGCTTTAAGAACTTACTTCTAAAATTAGATCATTATGTTAAAAATATAGTGTTAATGGATAAAGTTAGATATATAATTGATAATTATAACAATGTGTATGTGTGTGTGTGTGTATGTATGTATGTATGTATGTATGTATGTATGTACGTATGTATATTGGTTTGATAAAATGAAATTTGGTAAAAAAATTTAAATGGTGAAAAAAGGGGAAAAAGTAAGTTAAACTTAAGTCAAACTATTGTTAAATAAATGACTGATAATGATAATAATCTAATAATTTGTATCGACAGGATAAAAGGGAAATTGGAAACAAATTGTAAACAATGATTAAGAAAAGAGGTCTAAAATTTTGTTATTAAACATAATTAATTTTTATTTTGAATGTGTTATAAAGGTATAAAGTGGTTGGATGATATTGAAAATAGATAAAGGAATGCCACTATGTGGTTCTGTTTTAAATTTTGGAATGTTTGTTATAAAGGGACATTAAAACAACTAAAATAACTATAGTCATATGAAAGATAAGGTATGATGATAGCAATATATATAAATATGTGGTGTAAAACATATACCCTGTTTCCCTGAAAATAAGCCCTCCCTGGATAATAAGCCCAATCGGGCTTTTGAGCGTAGGCACTAAAATAAGCCCTCCCCCCAAAATAAGCCCTCCCCAAAATTGCAACACAGTAATAGCCATGAAGTGACCATGCTCGCTGCCTCCTGCATCTCAAAAATAATAAGACCTCCCCCAAAATAAGCCCAAGTTCTTTTTTGGGGGTCGAAAGAAAATAAGACCCTGTCTTATTTTCGGGGAAACACAGTAACTTGATATGAATCATAGATGATGACTGTGGAAGGGATGCACGAAAGTTCTTTGTAAGCAATTACACACTTTCTACACTTTTTAATGGAAGATGATTTTGTTTGTGTTTATTATATCTATATCTATATCTATATCTATATCTATCTATCTATCTATCTATCTATCTATCTATCTATCTATATCTATATCTATATCTATATCTATATCTATATCTATATCTATATCTATATCTATATCTATATCTATATCAATCTATCTATCTATCTATCTATCTATCTATCTATCTATCTATCTATCTATCTATCTATCTATTCCTAGTTAAAGTTTTCCTAGTTAAAATTACCGAACCAACTTCATCTAATGAAAATAAAAGTATTTATTAAATTCTTAGTCACAGATAGAAAACAGCATGGGAATGCATTTAAGAACTAGAAGTGCTAGACCACGGAGAGTAACAAGCTATGGAAAGAATTTAAAGCCTGTAATGACTCAATATTTTAACTATTCTAAGTTTGAAAGAAAGCCTGTAATGAGTCAATATTTTGACTGTTCTAAGCTTGAAAGAAAGCACGTATGTTCTTTATTATATTATAACAAATATTTTCTTTCAAATAGCATTTTTTTAAATTGTGGGAGCAACATGGATTTTAGTAGGGCTCTCATTCCAAGTCTTTTGAATACAACCAACCAAGTGTACCACTATGGGCTGTCCCTCATGTAATTACGGGGCATATAGCTACAGTAATAATCAGCACTTGGAATTGCATCTGGAAGCAAATAAGCAAACATTGCCGTTTTTTAGAATAGAAGTGTCCCATATCTGCATGTTCTAGACCAGCTGAAGCTTCTAAGTAGTTTTCAAGGGTAGCATTTTGAAGTAGTTGAGTATGACTAGGACATGAATGATTATCTGAGGAACCACCTAGTACAGGAAAGGCATAGTTGGTGCATAGAGGTTGCTCAGTAAAGGCTACCTGGCTATAGTTGCCACTTGTTTTTTAAGCAGAAGTTGTGAGCCCAACGGGACCTCCATCCGAGGATATGGATGGAAAGTCCTCAGATCCAGGGGTAAAACATTCTTATTTTGTTAACAAGGTTTGTTTATTTACTAGGTTTATGATTTGAAGAAACTTAAAATCAATAATTATGGATAAAAGTGTAAGCTATACTGAGTACCATAGGGTCTACTTCTGAGGAAGTATACATAGCAACTTCCTCTGACTTGATAGCTTCCAGATGTCTTGGACTGTTCTTCCCATCAGCTCCAGTCACTATGGCCATGCTTGCGTGGAGACACCGAAGACTTTAATTAAAATAAAGTATATATTTTTTATTAAATTATAAAATTTAAAAAAATTGTGTCATTACCTTCTTTGATCCTTGTTCTTCCTCCACACCATCTCCTATGACAACGTAAACTACTTTTCTTCCAAATCTTTGAATTATGCGCTCAAAACAGCTTTCTTTTCCTGGAAAAGTCAAGCATATCATCAAGCCCCAATCTGAGAAAGAATAGTGTAGTTTATTTCAGATTAGGAAGCAGTAAAATGGCTGGTCACATTTTATTTTCTAGTGTAAAATAATCATTCCTGAATTCCTGTATGTAGTAGATAAAATTAAGTTAACTTGATGCCAACATCATTAAATTATAAATGAGCAATTGAAATAATGTTCAAATAACAAAACCACAGATAATAAATGAAATCATAACAAACCATTTAATGATCCAGATCAGAATTATAAATAACAATTAGTTCTAAATAATTATATGATCTGTTTTAACTGCTCAATGCTCAATGACATTTTGGATTTGGAATTTGAAAAGTATGAACTTGAACATGAATAACAGATTCTGTTCATTGTAAACACTCACCTATTTTTGTTGCACTGTAAATATTTTCTATTGGAAATACCACACCCAAACCATACAGCAAGACTTTGGCAAGAGCTGGGATGAGCTGAGTAGTCGTTACTAAAATATTGACACAATTTGTCCTAGAAGAATGTAAAGAAGTATGTTATAATAATCAAATAAATACTGAAACACCGTAAGCAAATTATTAGTTTCATTTAAAAACACAGAAGGAAAATTTACTCTGCAATTAAGACTAGAAAGGGTTCATAGATGGAGAAATGATATTCATATGGAATCTAATATACGGTAATTTCAAATTCTCTAGTCTCTGCTCTTTTTCTGGCTCTTGGTTCTTAAGAACCAAGTTGGTACTAGGAGGTACCAATTTCGTTGTATCGTAGTACAATGACAATAAAGATTATACTTATCAGACCATCAGTGATAGATATTTAAAGGTAGGGATTGTTCTCAAGAATTGATGGAGAATATTTAGTCCCTATAGTATTAATGCAGATTCTATATTTATTATAGCATTGCTCCCCTCTTTCAAAAAATACCATAAGGAGGTTTATTCTATTCCAATTTCCCATTAATGACCTAGGAAAGAGACTCATTTGGTGATGTTGGTAAACTGCATGATTTAGTTGGAGTGCTAGTATTCTTGCTAGCTGTTCTGGAAATGCTGTTTTTCATAGCACAGAAACACTGTGTCCCAAGAGCGAACATTTTGTAGTTGGTTGTACAGATCACAAATTAGACATTTGTGGAATGCAGATGTAGTGCTACCTGGGAACCAGGAAACTGTGGATCAGACTGGGAAGGGACTATGTGACTGAGCAGAGTGGTAAGAGTGGAGTCATACATTCCTTATGCAAAAAGAGGAAGAAAAGGACAAGGGCCATTTATGAAGAAAGACTACATATGTCTACATGCCAACTACCTACTGTGAAACTCTGAAATTTGAATTCAAATTTATATATTAGATCCTTTGAAAAAAGAATACAAGCTTTACTGGATTGCTTGAGGGGATATAATATAACAACAGCAGAGGAATCTTGTCCTTATGCTCCATGTTTCAAATGCATGGAAGATAGCACTCATGTTTTCCTTTCTCATGTTTCAAATGCATGGAAGCTAGCACTCGTATTTTACTCTTTTTTGTCCCTTGAAGAAAGCTGGATGATCAGCACGCTATTGGTAAAGCAATGGTGTTTTTCTGACATTGTGTAATTATAGTTTAGAACTATATCTTATATAGAACTATAAGACAGAAACTAAACAGTTATAGGATGCAGTGCAATCGAAAGTGTGAAGATTTATGAAAGAGTGAAGATTTATGAAATGTATGGATGAAAAGAGTAATTGGCTAAATAGGGCTATTACTGGGCGTTAAACTGTTGTATGTGGGAAGGGCTCTGTATACTTTCTTGACTTTGTTGGAAAAGACAAGCTATGAACCGAAGAATAAATTTAATAAATAACAGTTAAATTTTATTGCTATCTTGCCTGGGATATGTAGAAATAATTCTATATAATCAGTTAAATGATTCTATATAATCAATTAAATCTGCCATCACTATCAACTAATCTACTATAGCATGATGCAATAGGGGGGAAATATGAAACAATTCATGTCCACTTTTATAACAACACCACATATCAATTCACCAAATTTTAAAATGCCATATTTTAGAAAGCTATAATTTTAATTAAACCAGCTACTCCTAGAAGTGCATAATGTGTTAATTGTAACTTACAGAATTGTGAAATGTATGTTTACATTATATCTCCAATTAGTTTGCATTACTATCTATGTGAAATCTACTTACCTAGAGTGAATTAGTGTGAGTGCTTTCAGTGCAAGTGTTAACCACGAATCTGTAAGGGCTTCAATTTCTGCTCTAAGCTGCAACCAAGCTTCCCTCTTTGCTGGGCCCAGAAGACCTGCCAGGGATGAGTGAGGGAGAACAAACACTGTAGCATTTACATGTCAACTATAATCCCTTACCATGTTTAGAATATAGAATTTACAGCTGTTAAATAGGTGGGGAAACATAACCACAAGATTCAAGATTCAAAAATTTCACACAGTGATGAGACAATAGTTACATGCACAGGGATATTATGGGTACTTGCCTCCAACATTATTTTTATAGGTGTTATAGATTTCTTTTACTCGTCTGTATCGGAAAGCTAGCTTTCTCATCCAGTCCACTCCTCCACGCACCCCTGTTGCTAAGCATAGATTAGCACTGGTAGCTGCTGCAGGGAACCCATCTGTCCCAAAGTTATAGGTGCTGTTTTAGAGGTAAGAAAGTTTAAAAAATTTATGTTATACTGACAATTTAGATGAATTGAAAAAGAATAGAAATAACAGTATTCCAAAGTTATTATAAACAAGCAGCAAACAAGCAAGCAAACAAAAACTTCTACTTTTTTAAACACAGTCCTAAATGTACCTTAAATCCTGGCCATTATCATCTGATGAAACATCATCAATATGAACTTGGTCACATTCCTATAATAGAGGAAAATACACTATATTTACTTTAATTTGCCAATTGCAATACAAGAAATACTAACAATTTTTAAAGTCATGCAAATCAACAATCATATTTACTTTTTATATTGCTATAGGTGAATTCATAAAAGTAATTTTAGACACTATTCTTACAATTTCAGAAAAAAACTGCATTTGGAAGGAAAGTTGTTAAAATAATTATGTACATTCTTATACATTTTCAGCCACCCTCAAGTTTTAAGTTATTCCAAAGGATTTTCAGGCAGTGCGTGTGTATAACTCAAACCAGACTTCTTGGTAAATGTAACTTATTAGAAAAATTAAATATGATGCTAACCACCAATGAAACTATGACCTCTGATTGCTGTTGAACCACACACTAACACAGCCTGAGGCTTACATTTTAGAAGAGTGCAGACAAAAAAGAAAAAGTTATTTGTTTTCCACTGTTTTTGCATTTTCTAAAAAGCAAACCCAGAGTAAAGTAGAAACACTTTGAAGATTTTCAGAATGCTTTAATTTACTTCTTAAAGTCACTGCATAGAAAAAGTCCCTCATATGTATAATATTGATTTATCTGCCTATAATTGAACAAATGAATATACATTATTATCACAACATTAAACAACAGAATCACTACTACTGTTTGTACTGATATTTTACTGCTGTTTTATTTATAAATAAAACATCTCTCAGGATTGTGTTTAACTCCAAAGTCTATTGCTTCTTTGTTTTAAAAGTTATAATGTAAATACCAATAGCAAAGATGATCAATTTGTAAAGCTGTAATACTCTAGAGCTGCATATTTCTGTGTTACTGGTTCTCTCTGAACACTTTTTTTCAATCTCTCTATGGGCTTGGAAGGAGGGAGGGAGCTAGAAGTGGAAAGAAACTCAAAACAGCTGTTCTCTAACAGAATTAAAATCATGACCCTTAACCTTTGTTTTAAAAAACATCTATTTCTCAGTCAACCCTCTCCCAGCAAGCAGTGAGTTCCAAGGAGGAAAAGACTTTGACCCCATAACCTTCTTCACCTCTCCTGAGGTCAACAACCTCAGATAAGAAAAAAAAAGAAGAAGAATGGCCTCACATGATGACTATGAGTGTAAGTCTTTTAAATAGAGAAAACACAAGATACCTTTAAAATAGCTGAAACAGCATTAGGACTTAAATATTGAACAGGTAGGATGAGAAAAGAAAGATTGGATAAAACAAAACAAAACTGCTACAAACTGTCTGAAGTTTAGTAAAACCAAAATTACAACTTAAAAAATAAAATAAAAATAATTATTTCAAAATTTACATATTTTTCATACAAAGTTTGGTAATACAATTTCATACATTTATTCTGATTAAAATTATGTTCCATTGTTGAAACAGAAATCAGAAACAAATAGAACAAAACACTCTCTAAGAGTCTTAGAATAGGGAAAACAATTCAAAACAAACATACATAAAAAGGCCAAAAGAAGAATGATTGTGACAGAAAAGGAGAGAAAATGTAAAGAGAAGCCATTCTCAATTAAGAAGACAAAAGTAAAAATCAAAGCAGGAAAATTAGTCAGCAGGATCAATCTTTAGAATCCACTACAAAAGACAGGTAGAAAAGGAAACAAAGTTTCTTTTACTCTGAGAATGATGAATAAATAAATACAGAAATAATTGCACAAGAAATTGAACTGACAGAATCCATTTAAATCTTCATTAATCTATTATATCTATTTTCTAAATATCCTGTGCTTGGATTATTATTATTATAGAAAGATTATTATTTCTATTATAGAAAGAGGTATTTGTAGTATTGTTCAGTACCTAGGTTAAGTACAATTTTCACTTTCAATAGGTTTCAAGACTTAATTTAGCAAACCTTGATTTGCTAAACTGGGACAACTGAGATTTGATTCATATCCAATTCACGGACTGACAACTAGACAATCCTTTTATTTTCATCAGTATACTTTTAGAAATTGACTGACTGACAATTTCAAAGGCTTTTAGAAAGTTCTGATGCATTTTAAATTACCAAACACATTTGTAAAAGGAATTAAATAACAATAAAGTTATGTGTATATTTATAATTAAAGCAAATAGCTACTCTTTAACATAAAAGTCTTAGACTCTATCTAGAATTCTAAACATAGAAAACAATATTATCTAATATTATCAAGAAATACCATTATTTCTTGTTTTTAAGTTTTTTAAAAAAATCAATATTTTGAATTTAAACTATGTCAATACAAGGATCCCTCATTTTAACCCTGAGCTACAAATATTCTCCTTTATTGGAATGTCAATAGATTATGCCAAGTCTATAATTTAACTATAATTTGTTAAACGTAAATAAGCTATAACAGTCCATTAAAACTAAACTACAATAAAAGATAGAAAGTATCCAAAACGGATACAGGGATACTTTGTGAACACTGTTGGAAACAAATTTAAATGAATAAAAGATAATACTAATTGATATGACAAGCTGAAGTCACTGAATTAGTAAAAGAAAAGATAAAGATTCTGAAAGAAGGCTCAAATTAGAAAGGGCTACATTTTGCAAAAGTAAATGCTAAATGTGTCAATAAGCAGTGATAAGTGCATGTATAAGTTGGTCTCCAGAAACCATATTTCATTCATAGACAACATTTGGTTCCTCAGTAATTAGTAGATAGTATTTATCTCTATGTTACACAGAATGAAGGGAAGACTAAAACTTCTTCAGATAGGAAAGACTGAGACTTACTTTTGCAAGAATCTAACTAACTATACAAAACAATTAGTTTACATTTTTACAAATTTAAAATAAAAGTTGAACATTATCTCAACATTTGCTTATAAATATATAACTAAATACAAAATAGGAAGTGGAAATTCGTAGTTGACTTTCTCGTGAAGTAGGATCATATGGTACATATATTTACATCATTTTATTAATTTATATGTTCTTCAAATGTCTAGTGACACAGGAATACAAACTCTATTTTATTCTTCATTGTACTTCATTGTACTAGGAAAAGTAATATAACAACAAATCTTGCAACTTCCAAAATCATGTTATCTGATTTGATTAAATGATAACATGTGCTTCAAATAGATAAAATAAATGTAAAGCAAAGACATTCTCAGGCAAAATGAAATGAAGGACATAGAAAGTCACTAAATACCTCTATATTTGATTAAAAAGGATAATACAAATAATATTACCAATGTAACCTCTTCTGAGAATTGGAAATCATTACAGACTACAGATCCAAACATGCAGATCATAGTTAAAATGCAGTCTTGTGTTTGCTTAATCTTCCTAATTTACCATGAGAAAGCTAACACCATGCTGTCAACTAATTGTTTCAGTGATTTGCTTTACAAAGTAAAACGAGCTGACAGGGAAATGCTCCATCAAAACTAGCTCTTTTCCTCTATCCTTTACACATCACAGTGTCCTTTGAGACTTGCTGGAGTTTGGCCAACTCATAGGAAATGATCAGTGGATTCTCTGTTCCCCACCTATCTGTCATTATGCAATTATCTTCCTGTTTCATTTTTCTCTATTGAACGAACAGTAGAGAAATTTGGTCCAAGTATGTGTGAGAACAAAATGTTTAAAACGGCAAAAGTTACATATCTGCAAAAATCTCTGCTTAGTAAACAAAAAAAACAAACAAAAAAAATCCCAGCACCTTAAATTCAGAACACATATTTCAAAGAAAGAGAAGAACCTTAAATTCAGAACACATTTCGCCTTAAATCCAGACACATATTTCAAAGAAAGAGCTATATTTTTGTTTCCAAAATATGAATATACCATAATCATTTATCAAACTTACTAAAGTAAATGGATTGTTTCCAATTGAAACAATAGCAGGTATGTGAAATGATGTACAGTTTATTCCATTTCTTTCCAGTTTTTCTTTTTCCTTGTTGTCTTACCTACTGACCCATTTGAAAGGTGTAAACCTACAGATATGTATTTTGTTGTTAATATTTGTTTTCTAAATTGCATGGGGTGTTCATCTGACAAAAACTGTTTCTGTTCCAGAAAGCACATTCAAATTTGTATAATGCCTATTTATTGAAACACCAGTAATTGATAGTATTTTGAAGAATACATTTTTCTTCATACTAGAAAAAGAACAGGAATATTCACACAAGGATAACACTGAATCAATTTTCAAATACTCAAGTGCATAGATTTGTAATTTGCATAATACCCTTAATACATAGGCTATAGTTCTATATTTATTAGTCTGGACATAAAATCCATATTTAATGAAATTTGCAATTGAGCAACATGCATGGTTGGTAGTGGTGGGCAGAAGACAAGATGTGTATCCATCCATAGATATCTTGATAAAATGCAGTAGCTTGACAAGGATTTTTCATTTCCAATAGTTTAACAGCAGCACTAAATATCCAAAATTATAATATTGGAATGAAAAAAATGAGTAGATTTTTGTGTTCATAATAGATTCATAATAAAACTTCTAGGCTTAGGATTAATACCTTTTAACTTTGATTCTTCAATCTTAGTGGGATATCTAAAGAATCCACAAGTTATCAAAATGCAAAATTACTAAATAAAAAATGAAGTCATATTTGTCCTTGCAAAATGGCCAGATAAACAATATCACTGGATCAAAACCCCCACTTTTTAAAGCGTTCAGAATTGCCACTATGTATGAAGTTCTGCCTAAAACTGACTCAAATTTTAGAAAATGATTGCAAGTTAGTAAATCCTAAAGAGTTCTTGAAAGTTTTTAAAAAATAAGCAGATGGATTACATCTATTATTTACTTTTATAATTGAAATACCCAATTCAGTTTGGGTCAGTCCCATGTTCTGGGACTGCAGCTAAAAGCTGTTCCAAAGTTTGCTCGAAAATTAACATTTTAACATTTCTCTTCTCACATTTTGCAGATATAAATTCCAGTGCTTAGAATCAATGCAATCTATGTACCTAACATAGATCCCTTGTGGAAACTAGGAGAGATATCAACATAAACAATCATATGAACAAGATTAGAAATTATTTCAGCTGCTCTGCTAAATTATGTAAGTGAGAAGGAATGTGCCTCTATTAAATATTATCTTACAATGAGGATTTAAAATTTCTTTCTAAATAGAATATTAACATTGAATTGTAACTACAGCCATTTTGGACTCTTTTTCTCATGGTCAACATAGCTATTATTACTTTCATACATAAAAATATTACAAAAATCTCTATTTTCATGATATTAAACATTAATTACATATCAAAAGTGTGCTATTTTTAATATACTTTTGCACATGGTTATTTTTGCAAGAATTAAATGTATTTTATTGCACCTTTTACATATTTATATGTAAGGTAGTTACTGCCTTACAACTGGTTGTTTATAGTGGCCCATAAGATTTCCAAACATTGTAAAATGTCATGCTTCTTCCCCATAGTCATATGACTCTCTTTGAGGTGCTTAACAACCAGCTCACGGTTATGACTGGTTGCAACATCCCACAATCATGATCTGCAATGTTTTTTGCTGGTTTCCAACAAAATTGGAATTTGAGAGAATGGATTCGGACTTACATCCATATTTGTTTTAAAACTGTCATAACATTGGGCCTGGTCATGTGGGCCCTTGTGTTTCAAGACATTTTTGATGATAATTCCAATCCCAATTGCAGTCATAAATCAAGTATTGTCTGTATGTGTTTGAACCACAAGCAAAAGTGAAAACTTCAGTTCTTATAAAGTCATAAAACATAAATTTGAAAAAAGTATATATCTTCATATGCAACCATAATGCTGATGTGGGGAAAAAAATCAGAAAAATCCCATTATCTTTTTTTTCAGACCTGTGCTCATTGTCACTCAGTTGAGAACAATAAAAGCTTGAGATATGTTGTGAACTGCATAACCTATCATCACAAAAATCTTTTTAAAATACAACATAAAACCATGTGAAAAAGGAACAACTATTGGTGAACCTCTCATCTTTGTCTGGTCTGTATTTTGCAGCCATTTTCCCACAATAATTATTCTGTTCAGAGTAGAGAAAAGGTACAGATTACCTGTGGGATAGGCACAGATATAGAGAACAAAGAGAGCTTTTGAAATCCAATTCACTGAATTTGACAATTTGTGGATTAACAGTGAAGAATTAAAACTGACCTTGAAGAATTTCCTTTAACAAAAATGGAATGAAGTTATACAACTTAAATTCCTTCAAACTAAAAATGATAATAAAAACACGGTGAGGACAAAGACTAAGGTGAAAATTCTGAGAGTGGAATTTAAAATACAGGAAAATGCTTGATTTTCTGCTTCTAAAATCTGAATGTGTACACTTGTGGACATAATTTCTTCATATAATATAGAAGATATTTAAATTATCACTTAGAAACCTAATTTATTTATACTATATATTAAATATGAAGCTAATATTTCGTTGAATTTTATGTAGTAAAAAATTAGTCTGCTCAAATAAGAAAACTATATGTACAAAAAGAAAAATTAAGAATTAGTCATGCTTATGTAACAATGAGGGCATTCTGAAACATAGCAGTCTATCAATACAGCTTAGCTCCTCCTGTCAGTAGACACTGCCAACAAGCCAGTCTGTCCATGTTCATTGTGATGTGTGACGCAAAAATATACCAAAGTCAGAAGTAATGATTCTTGCCCTTTTATTTTTATTCTGAGACAAAAAACAAAGATGCCTAATAATAAGACAATTCTGACAAATCTCTGTGTTTGTAAGCTTCGCTTTATTCACTAGTCAAAGATCCTAAGTAGGCCCAATGGAACACCATTAGGATGACCATTCCTGGTCTTCCATAATTCTTCAGAATTGTACTTCAGCAGTGAGTGTGAATACTTCCACTGTATTGATCAATATTCTGGGAACTTCTTTAACTCTTAGCAGTGGTATTTGTAGCTTGTTTTAACAATAGCCTTAAATTGTGAATCAGAATTCACATGTTTTTTGTTACCTAGAAAAAGCCAAATTATACAATTTGGACAAACACACCTTTGAAAAGAATATTTTTTCAATGAAAAAGTCCAAGGAAAAAAATCAAATGCAACAACATTAAAAATAGCCTCTCCAATTTCTTCTACACAATAAACATATTTTTATCAATGTGAGCAGATAAAAAATATTATATAGTCTAATCTGCATAATCACACTGAATAAAATGTATCTCAAAATAATATACATAATACCCTGTTTCCTCCAAAATAAGACTTTTCTGGATAATAATCCCAATTAGGCTTTGTGTGCATGTGCTAAAATAAGCCCTCTCCCCAAATAAGCCCTCCACGAAACTATTGCAACACAGCAGCAGCCATGAGGTGACCATGCTTGCCACCTCCTGCACGTCAAAAATAATAAGACCTCCCCAAAAATAAGGCCACATGCTTATTTAGGGAGTCAAAAGAAAATAAGACCTTGTCTTATTTTTGGGGAAACATGATAGTATTAACCATCACATGTTTTTTTTTTTACAAGATCAAAAGGAGTATAAATTGGAAAAAAATAGCTAATACAGTTTTAATTACAGGTAATATTTCAAAGTGCACATTCTTTAATTCTATACAATTCCTACATTTAATATAATTGCAAAATACCGGTTACAAAGTTCTTAGCAGGTCACAGAGAAGATACTACTTCGTGGACAACCATATAGTAAGAATTATCCTAGATGCAATGCTGAGAAACTAAGCAGAATAAAATCATGTCTTCTCTTAATAACCATAATTGGGATTAGCAAACCTGTTGATAAATGAAGAAGTCGTTGAGACTTTATGTGATTGCAACAGACTTATAGCCTCACTTCCATGGTCATTAAGTGAGTCATCATAGGTCATTAAGTAATGCATCACATGAATGCAACTTGCATTTTACTGGCTTCTCCATTGTCTGCCTATGGGCAGCTGGCTGTGAAGCATGCAGAGGACAACCACATGACCATGTGATGCTACAATGATAATAAATGCCTGCTGGTTATGAAACACCTGAATCTTAAACATATGACTGCAGGGACCCTTCAGTAACAGTAAGTGCATGGACAAGTTGGAAAATTACTTTTTCAGTTACATCATAACTTTGAATGGCACTAAATTGGACAGCCATTAAGGTGTCTGTAGAATTTGCTTTTAAGAAACTAAGGCCAAAATATTTCAACCTTACTTTCAATGTTAACATATTTTAAAACATATAAATAAATTGGATACATTATTATTTTAAATCCTCTTGTAAAAGTTTTTCATATAAACCAATGTATATTTAATCTTAGCACACTTAAAAATTAGAAAAATACAGACACAAAGGGACCTCTGAATAAACAGGCATAGTTACAAAACTCTAATCTACCTTCATACTATTATAAAATGCAGGTTAATTGTAGCTAGTAAAAGGTTTTAATCTTTTTGTTCTTGCTCTTAAGAATGTTCCTTAATAACACTTGTAAACATTCTGATGTAAAAATTGAAAGAAATAAAAATTCCCACCACAAATATTAAACACTTTACAGTAATTTGTCCTGAGAATGCTGATTCCTACTCAAGTTCCTTCCTTCTTCATTCTGTTGCCTTGAAATTTGTAGTTGAAATCTGGCAACGTCAAATAATTGACTCAGATCTAATAATTTATCATGGTGTCTGTCTACTTACTGTTCATAGAACTGTAGATGTTTACCTAGATTACCTTATTCAGCAACATTGATAGATCAAAAGCAAATTGCTGCTAAATTTGATCAATGTGACTATCAGATAACAAGTACAGGCAGTAGCATCTCCTTGATTACTAGACTTTTGTGTGCTTATGGGCCACTATTAACTATGGTAGCTTTACATAGTAGTCCTTGTATAGCTGTTTCTTTCTAGTATTACTGTCTTCTGGGAATACAGAACAAATAATTACTTATCTACCTCTTTCATTATTATGCTAATGTCACCATACAAATCTCTGCTAGTCAGAGTCAGGTAAGGGCTTTGGTGGGAGGAGGTTGTGTGGGACTTCAGGCTTGCAATTATCCCTTCATTCAAATGGACTGTAAAAAATCTGGCCTGCCTAGCTGAAAATGCACTGTGGACACTTTTTCCACCATATCCAGAATAGGAGCAGCTGTAAGGAAGCCAATTTATCCTAGAAACAAAGGTCTTTAAGAACCAGTACCTTAGTCTGTTCTTTGATCCTCCTTTCTATTCTTTTCCTTTTATGTTGCAGCTTTCAGATTGTAAAGGACAGAAGTTGTTTTATTAATCTTATAAAATGGATTATGATCCATTAAGGATAAAGACAAATCACTCATGTGTATAGTAAACACCCATCAAATTATTTTACAAACCTCACATCTTTTTTTTAAAAAAACTATAGTTTTCATCATTTTAATATGCATTGTTTCTATCATTTTTAGACCTATCTCTGTTAACCTTTCGCTGCCTCTTTATATTTTCATTAAATTTGTAATCTTTACAAATATTGTAATGTAAAAGCACATAGTCCAAAGGAACTAATCATGCTTATCGGTACCTAGTTATAACACTGCCAAAAAATGAGTACATATACAATAATATCAGAATTTTTTTTAACTGATGGCAGACTATGAAAACTAGCATTTAAGAAAACTTTCATTCCTTGTTTTAACACATTGGATTTAGGAATGAAAACATTGAGTGTTACAAATAATCAATTTTCAGAATAATTATGCTGTTCTTAAGAGAAAACATGATACGATAGAACCCAAAATGTGGTATCTCACACCATAATTATTTTGTAATGACTTGAAAGACAAAACAATTTATTTTTACAGTGAACAATATTTTATTTCTAGGTCATTAATCTAAGCTTTGAACAGATGTTTTTCATTCACTGCCATCTAAAATCCACATAAAACCATGCATATTCATAGTGACATGTCCCATTTAAGTTATTCTTCCAACTGTGGGAATGTTCATATACAAATAACATTCCCAGAGAAACTGTATTTACATGAACATACTCCACTAGGCCCTGCTGAAATGGCGAATAATTATAATAATAAATAGTATCTGATTCCAGTATTTTAATGTTTCACACATTAAAATGACCAAAATAACAATCTTGGAAGAATGCCATTCTTCTGAGCAAGTTGTTGTAGTTATACCATAACAATTTCTGTAATCTCATTTTACATTAACAATAGTTCCAGGTTAGAAAAATAACAACTTTTGCGGGAAGCAATGTGATTTAAGATGGTTACTGACAAACTAGAAAATATTTTAAGAATTATAGAGATAATATAAATTGAAAAAAATGTAATAATGAAAGCTATAACATACTATTTAAAGTAATTTCATTTCATTTTGCACTAAGAAAATTCATACAAATTGACAAGATTGTGCAACCAAACATATTTTTGAAGGTCTCATAATTGTAACTATATAAAAATTTAATTTTTCATTTTTTGCAACAACAAACAATAATTATCTATTGGAAAAATTCAGTAGACTTATCTTTATTATATTTATTATTATGGTTTATTAGAGAGTCAACCAGATGTTCAGATTAGATCCCCCCTTATCTTTATTATCTTTTAAGGTAATGAAAGGATTGTGACTTTTGACCATTTATTAAGAGTCCACTCAGGACATAATCATAGGGTAAATTTAAACAAAAGGTTGTCCACACATCCAGAACTATCTCTAGAAGAACATTTGATCTAAGAAGGGAAATTAAATACTCCTTTTGTTTTCTGGATTTTGTTATTTAGTATATTCTAACTGGATCATTTGTGCTTGATAATTTTTAAAAGCATCATAATGATATGTTTAGTTCAGGCTTGCCGATTTAAAAATGTTTTAAGATATCAGAACCATTATGGAAGACAGGAGTCTAACTATATGATCATGCAAATACTATGTCTTTTATTGTATGACTTGCAAAGTCAGCATTTGACTAATAATATCACCATATCCATATCCTTTTTGGTCACCATTTGTGGTGAATGCTAAGTTATTTCCTCTACTTTTACCTTTACTTTTCAAAAGTTTCTTTGACTTTTTCATTAAAATGTTCAGTATGGCTTAAAGTCTAGTAATAAAATAGCAATAGTATTATTACTTAATGGGGGTAATGGTAATAGGAAGATGGGAAATGACAAAATTAATAAATATTTCAGAGTAAAGTAGGATTTTTACATATTTATAGTTTGCCATGGGAGGTCAGAAAAGAGAAAACAGGATTCAAATAATATCATTATGATGATATCAGTGGTGGGATTTAATTTTTTTTTACTACCGGTTCTATGAGTATGGCTTGGTGTGTGTGGCATGGCTTGGTGGGCATTGTAGGGGAAGAATACTATAAAATCACCATTCCTTCCCCACTCCAGGGGAAGGTTACTGCAAAATTCCCATTTCCTCAGATCAGCTGGGACTCAGGAGGCAAAGAATGGATGGGGTGGGGCCAATCAGAGGTGGTATTTACCGGTTCTCCGGACTACTCAAAATTTCCGTTACTGGTTCTCTAGAACTGGTCAGAACGTGCTGTATACCATCTCTGGGTGATATGTATTAAGAATTAATTTGAAGTTCTAAAATATAATATTTTTAAATAAACCTTTTATTTTACTTACAATTGTGTAGAGTATTAAATGTATCTGTGTAATACAGAACTGATTCTGGAAAGGACATTTTCTGTACATTCCTAAATTTCTGGGAGTTGGGGGTGAGAAGAAAAATAATCTATTATTTATGGTTCAAAGAAAGATTAGATCTACAGAAATGCTGTCCCTTTATCATTAATAATGTGGCCTATATACTAATGGGGTATAAAAGAAAGTCCGAGTAAATCCTTAATGAAGCAAACAGTTTTACTTCGAATAAACATGTTCGCCTTTTCAGTTTTAAAGATTCCGCATGGTTTAAAAGTTGTATAGAACCATTTTATCTGATGTGAAAATGAATTGAATTCAGTGGAGCTTTTATAAGCTCCCAATATCCAGTTTCCATCAACAGCTTAGAAAAATCTTTTGGAGCAGGTGAATTTTCAGACACCTGTCAAGTACAGTACCATGCAAAGAACTTGGCAGCAGTACAATTATGATGTAACTGCACCACCTGGCCACCTTGAAATTAGGTTTTCAGGTAATAACTGAAAACACTGAGATTTATATGCCACTCTAACAAAAAAGGTAAAAGCTTGTGCATAAAATGAAATTGGATAAAGGTACACTTTTGGCCATGGCTGCTGCCTCAATGTTCATAACTCAGATTCAGAATTATGTCCTGCAACAATACTGTAGTATGCTATAATTTTGTGATAATATGCTAACACCTAATCTAAGGAAAGTTAAATATTTATGTCAGAATCAGTAGTTTCATCAGTCTGGGGCACCTAACTGCTTTATGGATTACATTCCAAATTCTTATCAGTTCAACCTCAAAAAGCTCAGCACAGAAATAACAGAGTTGCTATTATGATGAAGAAACTATTCCCTTAATACTGAGGTTACTTGATTATGACAAAGAGAAAAAAAAAACTGCACCAGGAAACCATATTGAAATAGTTGGACCCCTCAATAGCAATAACTAATGTCAGTATGAGTCAGTATTTTCTGAAACTATTTTGTTTAGGATGCTGTAACCAAACTAACAAGCTATGCATTAAAATATAAAATGATGATTTGTGAATATTAAACAAATAATCTGATGAATTTGTATTTTATTTCCCCTCTAAACTCTATATTGTATTAACATGCATTTTAAGATAACTACAGAAACTTTTTGAAGAAAGAGTTTTCTAAAAAGGGGCTTTAAAACAAAAATTGTAAGGCACAGAAATTGAAGAAATAAGAAAATATTTTTCTTTGCAATAAATTATTAAAAGAATAATAATGTCTTATTTTTCTGCAACAGAATGCATATTATATTTTTATATCAATGGCAGCCACCACACTATTCCTTTCAAGCAACACAGAGTTTAATTTAATGTATTTTTCACAGTAGAAAAATAAGTAAGAAACAGTTTAATGAAAATAAGCAAGTGCCTCAGTTGTAATTTAATGATAAACTTTGCTAAATATTTTTTTAATGTTAGTAGATATTGTGAATATTTCTTAGATCATGAACTGCAACATTGTTTATTTTTTCATCTACATTTGAAACAGGTACAGTTAAGGTAATTATACTTTTATCAATAAGACATTTCAATTTAAATCCTAATGTCAATGACTCTACCTTGCATGCTAATAGGTTCATAAAAATAAGAAACCCATAAATTTAAACCTGTGGTTAGAATATATATGATTTCTCCCTAAATTATAATCAGCATTAATGTTATCATTTTGAGATTTTCTAATTAAACGGATGACTTTAAGAGAATTGTTGAATTCTTTTTCAGACTTAAAATGAGCATCAAACCTAAAAGGTATATGCTATTTCAATTAATCTTAAATACACTTTCACTTAAAAACAATTTTAAGTGAACCATAGAAAGTTTTCTAGGGAAAACTACTTCCAAAATGTTGCCAAAAAAACTGCATGGACTTTTCTACACATTTGCTAGAAATTCATATTAAATGAAAGGCATGTGCATACAGGCACAATTAAGTATTTTAAGGAATAAGTCACATTACTTAAAAACTTAACTCAGTAAGAAAATGCTTATGGTGCCAATGTATTCAGCATCTGTCTGTTCCATTGTAAATAAAATATAAACACTGGCGTGTAGAAAACTCCTAGATATCACACTGTTTTTTTCAAGACTGTAGAACATTACAGAAAAATCATTTAGATGAAAAAATTGAAAATGACATTGCTGCAATTCCATAGTGTCATACTTTTTGTTTCAGAAATAATTATTAGAGTATATAATTTAGACTATATAATTATACTCTAAAACCCTATGCTTGCAACAACTTGCTGTCACTATTTGAAATTGTGGGTGTGCAGACCTAGTAAGTTTGTTTGCAATTTCCACAAACCTGCCGGCATAATACCAATCGTGTGTGAGGTCAAATTAGAACCATTTACAAGTTGGCTAGTGAAGAAAAGAGGGAAAAGAAAGGAACAAATTATTTTTAGGATAAGAAGCATGTCAGCTCATGTCATACCAAAGAAACTAAAATGCTATGTACAGGTAATACCTGAAACAAGCCTAGATGTATATGGATAGATACTGTTCTTACCCAATAGATATAACAAACCAAAAGGTCAAATATATTGTATTGCAAGCCTATACATAATTCAGTGCTTTCAGATAGGTGAATAAGCTGATGTTGAAAACACCACAGGAGCTAGTGTTTATTCATTGCTGTTTCACGTTCAGTTTATCTATAATGAAAGAAACTTATGACCTACCATTGGTCTACCTCATAGAAAAAAAGTAGGAAGTAGAAAATCAGGAAGATCCAGAGCCAAAGGCATCATACTACTAAATTTACAAAGGTTTGTCTATTGTTGATTAAATAAAAAGAGACTCAAAGCTCAATGCAAAGGGAAACAAATCTTTTTAAAGGTTTGAAAGTCTCAGATAACTGCCCTGCCATTGTTTTACATTTTTTCATGCCTCTACATTTCCTGGTTCTGCCTGAGACCAGATGTGCCAAAACACTTTAATAAAGAGTGCTATCATAGCTCAGCAAGAAGCAGGAAACACAGGTAATCTTGTAAGCAGAAATAAAATCCTCAAATTTAAAACATCTGCATATATTTTCATTAGAACTAACATCTCTAATATAGTCACTTTGCCTATCAATTCATCTATCTAATATCTATCTATCTTTGACTTATCATGAATAAAACTGATGGTTTCACTAGCCTAAAATGCCTGCAATTTCAGTATTTATTACAGCGTGCTGTTTTCCCCAAACTATGTTAAAGAGTATTGAAAAAGAAGTCCCACATATTTTCCCTGTTTTCAACACAAGATGGATAGATAGTATAGACAAATTATTTACTCTGACCTATTTATGTACAAAATTATGGAATAGGGATAAGTCTGTTTTGGGGAGGGATGAAATACAATACAAAAGAAACCTCTAGGTGGAATAAAAAGTCTCTGTAATCCAGTATTCTGTGTCAGACACAACAAAATGTTTTTCAATGGTACTTAAGCAGAACATAAAGATGTAGCTCCATTCTAATGTTCTTCTTGACCATGAATTTATTGGTTGTAGCTACAGTTAGCTAGTAAGCATTAATACTTCTATTTTTCATGAATCTGTTGAACTCATCCTAAAGTCAGCAAGGCTAGTGATTATCACCACAATTACAAGTAGTGAAATCTATAGGTTATATTGCTTATATAAAACTTTGCTCAGAAAAATACTCCTTGTAATATATTCTAATTAAAGGGACTAATATGACACATAGCACTAGTTCAGACATGTTAAATTGGAATCATAATACTTCATGCTATACCAGAAACTGCTTTTTGTAAGATCCCTGTTTCAAAATCAATTTTATGGGTTGAGCGAGGAATTACTGCTCAAAATAATAAAACTTAAAAGTCACACTTGATACACAGTGGAGCTGACCAAATCCATGGAATGTTGACATTTAACAATTAAATTAAGACATTTATGGTCAATTATAATGGCATGCAACTATTAAAAACATATGGATGTATATTCCATTTTGATTAGGAAAAACTATAGGCTATTTGGCACAGGATCAAGATAGAATACTCTTTCAGTGAAATTTGGACTCAGTTATGTATTGTATAATCAGAACACAGAATCTCATATATGCACTTGGTTAGGTTATCTCATATTGAAACATGTTTATGTTTGTGTGTACAACATGAAATTGCCATACTGGCAATACTTGAAATAGTGTTTATTTTACATATTTAAGATACAAAATAATAATTTTTATGTTAACTTGTTAAGATATCATTGAGTAGTTTCTTTCATAAATGAAATTGAAATACAGGACAGATGTTTGAGAAACCGCATTTAGTGGTTGCACACACTAATTTCAATAATATCAGCTCATCTATTAAATAAGGTACATTTTGTTAGATTTTGGGAAAAAGAAACATCAGGAAATATTTAAAGGGCAATTGTTGCCAATTAACTTTGATAAACAAAAGTTGTATGTGAATCTTCAGGATTCTTTTGCCTGCCTAGAATAATGTATATTTATACTTTCTAACAAAATAATACTGTGATGATTAATGCTTATTGGCAATGCTCCTCAAGCTTGTTTAGTGGTTTAGATTTAAATAAACCACTGCCTTTATTACGATAGAAGCAAAATTTGAGTTTGTCTGTATTTGAAATTTTAATGACAATACCCCAAAGTCTGTTTTTCCATTGTTAAATGAAAGAAACAGAAGAGTTGGAAACACTATTCATAATCAGGGACATTCTTTTAGGGTGGGGGGAGGTATTAATACTAAAGATTTTAAGCTTTTGATATGGTTCTTTAAAGTTTGACATTACAACTAACCACTAGAATTTTCTACAGTTCATGCAAAAGGTCTGCTTATGTTTTTATTATTCACATAAACATTGTGATCTGAAACATTTATCATAATAACTGTAAAGGTATGAACCAGTTACTCGGGTTTCATTGTGCTATGCTATCAATAACAAATATGTTCTTGTTTTGTTGATATTTTAACCTTGTGTTAGCAGCCCAGATTTGCAATTGTGAGATGGAATATAAAACAACGTAATAAATACAATAGATTTCACAACAAAAACACCATCCACAAGATGCATAGCAGAAAATAATAGCATAATGTAGTATTGGGGAAGACAGAAACTCAGTTTCTAAAAGGCATTTAACATATGCAAGATTACTGAATTCACTTAATTTCAACACAGTTCCTTACTCTGATTCAAATGACCTAAGAAATTTAATTTAAGTAATTATTAGGAAGATAGCATGCTTTCTTAGCCAGTAACCATATGATCATATTTTAATGTTTCAAATTTAGTCAAAATATTAATATCTTAATACTAAATAAAATTATGATGACCATTAAAGTTTCCAACAGATATTAAACCCAGAAGGAACAAATGATAATTTATATTTTTGGAATAATATATATACATACAACAGTAGATAAAGATTTAAGTTTCTTTAAGTGGATAACACAATAGGTTGAGTGGTTTGGGTAGAAATCTGAGAAAGAGGAACCACATGAAGAAACTGGGTAAATATTGTAGGGAAGAAATTATTTGTGAAGAGATACCAATAGCAAGGAACAGAAGAACTGTTCCTATCTCAACCTATGCCAGGAATCCAATAGACAGGTACTTGAAACCAATGACAAACAGTGGCTTGCATATTAGTTAGCTACACCTAGAAGCAGACAGACGATTACCATGAAATTAGTATAAATAAACTGATAAAGAAGGACTCTGGAGCACTAATTTTGCCAGTGTAAATCCTCTCTTATGGAATAGTACTTATTTAGTCTTTAAAAAATTTGCTGTGTCATTCAAATAATAATTACTTACTTCTAAATCATTAAAGAACAGATGCGTATCTGCCAAGTTGAAAATCATCTCCTCCATCCTTAGTCCCAGTGAAACAGAAGTAGGGGGATCCTCATAAAAGAAAAGAGACAAAAAAGGAAAAAAAGTTAGACTTATTAGAGAAAAGAAGATAAATTGTTATGGTTAAATTGCCTTGGGGAGGAGGACTTTTATGGGCTCAAAATAATGTCCTAATTACAAATTATGCAACAAAAATAACAAAAAAGGATAAATAATAAAACAATTACCATGTACTATGATAAGAAAAGGCAACAGGTCACTAGTGATAAAATTTATTCTATTGTATTTCTATTGTACTTTGTTCTGTTCTATTTTGTTCCAGTCTGTTCCACTCATTATTTTACAATTGTTGAGATAAACATTTACAGATTTTTCTTAACAATGGGTATCTGGATAGGAGCTGTGGTAGTGCATTGGTTAGAATGCAGTATCACAGGCTAAATATGTCCACAGCCAGGACTTTGTTTCATCCTTCGGAGGTCAGTAAAAACCTGACATTGTAAATTGGTCAGAGTGCTGTAAAGGACTATGGAACTGTAAATAAGTCCAAATGCTATTGCTGTAATAGTTCAGGACTATATTATTGTTATGGAATCAGTGGTGGGTTTCCAATTTTTTTACTACTGGTTTGCTCATCTGTGCGTGCCCCCGCAACATTTCTGTGCATGCACAGAAGCATCCGGGTGGGTGGGCAGAGCTTCCCATCGCCCGATCTGGGCTGAACCACTAGAAACCTACCTCTTTATAGAATCTTTATAAAAAATATATACGCTGATGTATATTGTATTTCATTTATTATGTAAGTAGTAGCACCACATTTAATTTTTTAAATTTTTTTTAATTAAAATATTAAAACTTTAATATTTTAACTTTAATTTTATATACTCTTTTATATGTTGATATTTTACTATACGCAACCCAGAGCCCTTCTTTAAGGGGGATGGTGGTCTAAAAATACAAAACATAACATTAAATAAATGTAAAAATGCATATTATATATTTCCTTAACAAATTGGCTTCTTAAAAACAAAAGAGTTTTTACAGCTTTAAAAAAGAATCAATACTATACAGTTTCCTTGTGGACACCTTACTAAGTTACTCTGATTATACAGAGCACCAGCTTATATAAACATCTACTTAATGTATAAAACCACCTCCTTTTAAGACATGCCCTAAGTTTCAGTTAAAATATGAAAATCAGTGAAGTCACCGTAAAGCATTTTTTTCCTTTTTATAAAAGTTGTTTTCTCTGGGTAGGCCAACAAAAATACTCATCTGGAAGCTCTTAACTTGAAAATTTATATTGTTATATCAGAAGCATATTTTATGTAATAGACCTTAAGATACAGCAATTTCAAGGTCTCTTGTTTGGAACTATGCAAGTGGCATAGATTGTTAAACCTCTATATGCAACTTCCTGAAGCTGCCTAGAATTGCTGCTACACAAAATAGGTGGCACATCAATCAATCAAGCAAATAAATATTTTTTGTTCCTATTCCTTTCTTACCTAATATGTATATACTTATATACACATACATAAGAATCAGGGGTGGGTTCCAGTTGCTGCTACTGCTGGTTTGCTCAGTGCATGCTTGATGAATGCTATATGTGCATGTGCAGTACTTAAAAATGATTCTGTGCATTTGTAGAAGCAAAAAAACAAGATGGCGGTGCATATGGCATGAGCTGTAAGCCATAATCATCACAATTATGACAAATCACAGCTTGAACTATCTTGCTTTGCATGTAATGAGTCTATCTCATATATTAGTTTCACCTTTTAAGTTGCATTATTGAAATAAATGAACTTTTGCACGATATTCTAATTTTTCGAGTGTCACCTGTACATATAGAGATACAGCCTAATATTTCGTTGTAGTCTTTTCTCAAAGAAAAAATCCCTTCTTGACTTTTAAATAAAATACACAGTGGTGATCTACATTTAAACCTTCCAGTTGACTATAGATATATTAATTCACCAGCCCAAAATGGAAATAAAATGAAGGACTAGGAAAAAGAAGAAGAAGAAGAAAGCAACCAACAGCAAATGCAAGCTGACGAAAGAATGGACCACCTACTTAGCTGCTGCAAGATCGTCCAGACTGATTAAAAACAATGGCATGACAAAGTAGCAACAATATCTGCAAGAAATACCACTTGCCTACAATGAAGAATTGGTGGGGCCACAAGACAGACATGATAATAGAAAATGAAAAAAAACCTGAAGTGCTATGGGGTTTGCAATTCAAACAGACAAGCTCCTTCCACATAACACTCTAGCCTTAATAACTGTCAATAAGAAAGGCAAAAAAGTTTGAATGGTGAATGTGAGAAAGAACTGGTCAAATTTACAAAACACAAAGACTTAGAAGTAAAATAACTGTCAAAAGAGAGATAGTACCAATAATTATAACTGCCTTGGGTACAATTCCAAAACATCTGGAATACCATCAGCATTGACAAAATCACCATCAGTCAATTGGAAAAGGCAGCTTTACTTGGAAGCTTACATCCTATTATGATACCTTAAAACATTATTAAACAAAATCAGCTTAACCCAGATCCCTGGGAGGGACAAAGATGTCTAAACATTTGGATGACTATGTAATAAATCACAACATAATAACAATAATAATTTCCCCATGGACACCCATTGTCAGGGGGATGGAGTTTTAATACTCTGTTGAGATTGACAGCTCTGCTGACATTAGTGTATTTTATCAGAAGAGTTATTCAGGCCAGAGATGTCTCAAAGTGTTTGACTATGTGTAGCTGTCAGTCCATTAACTATAGTGAGTAAATAGAAAAAGAATCCTGTACCAGATTCAATGACCTGATCAGTCAATGATCTGGTTCAGCAAGGACCGCATCAGGTGTTACAGTTCCTGGATAACTATTGGCAAGTGGGCATCAGGACTCAGGATGCCTGAGTAACCAGAACATAGCCCTGTAGGATTATTGAAAGAAGAACCACAAAAAAGGCAACAATATACTGTGATTCAAAAACCAAGCTATTATAAATTGGAACCAAAAATATGAAGCTACTTAAAATGAATGTATGAATTTTAAAAATAATTTATTCAAACTCAAATATTGCTGAACAATAAAAGGAGATTGATTATTAGAAATAAACTATTCAGGGATACAGAATTGGAAGAAGTTCAGAAAAACGGTGACAATAGAAAACCCAAAAACAATATAGACAGTCCATACTCAATGTCTATTCATTTAGTCACTGTTTGAAGTAACAATGGTTCTGGAAAAAAAAGTAAGACCAGTCCTTGCACTGACTGTCACAGTATCCCTACAAATAATGCGATTGTGATTTAAGTGCTTGGTAACTGTCATGCATTTATGATGGTTGCAGCATCTGTGGTCATGTGATTACCATTTGTGATACATTTCCAAACAGTTCCTAACAAACAAAGTCAATTGGGAAGCCAATAGAAAAGGCTGCTAGTTGCAGCCATGTGATGTTGAGTTTACAACCATAGTGATTCCCTTATGACTGTGTCAAAAAAGATCATAAAATTTAATAATCATACCACTTAATGATGGATTTTATGGTCCCTATTGTGGTCACAAGTCAAGGGCTACCTACGGTAGAGCAATACAAAAGACTGAAATAAAAATTGGAAATATAGAGGGAATGTCTGATATAAATGATAATTTATAAAATGATTGTTCAATGTTTGGCTTGCCTGGGCCTCATCAAGTGAAAAGGAATTGTCATGGGTTGCATTTAATATATAATATATACTGTATATAAATAACAAACTTTATTTGTTTATTTTTTATGAACTTATGGAACCACACTATAGTTGTCCAGCGCTATAAGACTTAGAACAAGTAATAACAAAAGAACTAATAGCACAGGTCAGCTCTGTAACAATCTATGAACTGACTCTCTGACAAGAAGAATCAAAATAAAAAATATAGCATATGCACAATCGCCAGTAGGAAGATAAAGACTGCCAACACAATAAAGTAGTGCCCCGTCCCCAATTTTGTGGCAGCTATAATGAAAGATGAGAATAAGATCTTTCTGTCAAAATAACATATATCGAACAAACCAATCAGCTTGCCTATAGTATAGCAGTGGTAGTTACAAAAAACTTAGTACCAAAGTTAAAAAACAAAAAAATAAACATATTCAATTTCAAAGTGAAGATAAGTTTGGGGGCCAAGATAAAGAAATAAAGATCAGATGCAAGTAATTTAAAGAACATGAAAGAGTTAAGTGAGGTAAAGTTGAAATGCTAGCTATTCATGGACCATCTTGCAAGTAGCTTTTTTTAATACACTAGGATCATTAAAAACAGGTAATCATTATTGTAAAGTTCTATCAGATTATTTTACTTATTATTTAAACTTAAATAAAATGAAAAGGCAATCTACATGTTTGTTTGTTTGTTTGTTTGTTTGTTTGTTTATTTATTGGATTTATATGCTGCCCTTCTCCCAAAGCACTCAGGACAGCGTACAACATTAAAAAAAACACATATTACAAAAGTTAAAAAGGAAATTAGATAGAGTATCCAAAAACAAACCCAATTAATATTAACAATAACATTTTAAAAATTAGATTAAAATTAACAATTAAATCAATCATTTATTTTATTTTGTTCAGGCCAGTCCGGCTTGCTGGAAAAGCCAACTTTTTAGGGCGCGTTGGAAGAACCGGCGGTCGGGGATTATGCAAAGGTCCAGGGGCAGCTCATTCCAGAGGGAAGGCGCTCCCACAGAGAAATCTCTTCCCCTGGGGGTCGCTAGATAAATTCATATTTGTAGGGTTTCAAGAGATAACTAATTCAGCTATTACTAAATTAAATGCTAGACATGTACACATTTACAGTAATTGAGAAATCTTATATTCAGAACTTCTGAGTCCAATGGTGAACAAAGCTTGTAGTCCTGAATTCTTCTCTAAATCTAAGCTATTGTCCACACAATTACCATTAATTCAATTCATTTCTCCCACATCCAAAGTGACAGAACCCTATTATTATGACCAATATTAGTTTTCTACTACAAATTCTCATCTACATTCAACTAGAAGATAAAAATTATCTTATTTAGAGCTGATTTAGAGCTGATTGTGTTTTAACCCTCTACATGTCTTTGGAGTTAAAATCTCTTTGCTCACTTAGACCCTGTCTATAGGATAAATATCCTGACAGAGAATTTAAATATTAAATAGCGCAACATTGTTTTAAAGATTCTATACTTCAACACTATTCAACACAATAGTGGCCAGAACTGGCATGTAAACTGAGATAAAATAATGGAAAACTAGATTCTTAATCTTTGTTATTTTAATTTTTTGAATAATTATTGCAAAATTAAATGTTTGAAAAGTGCAATGAACCATTTAAAAAGTACCATTTATAAATACAAATGGCATATTTATTAGGATTTATTACAGCCCATATTAGCATGTCATCTTAAAATTCTTGCTCCCTTTGTTTTCTGGTGAAATAAGAGTTGAAAAACAGGAAAGTTCAGGTTTTTTCCCCTGCCTCAGCTTATTTTCTAGTTAACTGGAAAGTCAGAATTGAATACTTCTATGAATGAAGTTGGGCTTTCCCCTTCTTTTTATGTAGCATGTTATGACATATATCTCTTACAATTAAATCAAAGAAAAATAAGTTCATATTAATACTACAAAACTTCAAATGATGAGGTGTTGAACCATAAGTACCGCTACATAAACAAATTATCAGAATTTTAGCTAAGTTCCAATCTTTGTTTAATGGTCTTCTGAACAGTGATCTCCTATCGCTTTCTTTATCTGAATTAATTTAGTTTCCATTTAATCTAAACTGGCAAACAATCACTTTTCTTTTTGAAGAATTAAAAATCAGTATTTGACAATGAGAACACGAAAGAGTCATTACATAAGCCTGACATTCATGTACATAATGCCAATATATAACTTGATGTTTTATTTGAGTTATTTTACTTTCTCTACTTTCTAATTCTTTCTCCATGTTTTGCAGGACAATTTGGGCTGTCAGGCAGGAGGACCTGTCCACTTCATAATGCCTCCCAGCTGGTCACTGGTGAACTAATAAGTAGTAAACCAATAGCCACAGATGCACAGAAGGCATCACTGCATATATTCAAAGAACATATCCCACTACTTCTATACTTTCTTTTCAGCATAATATGTACACAGCTGTTAGTTATTTATATTCAAGATAATGCTCACAGAAAACTGTTTTTCAACAGCATTCAAATTATATACTTTATTCCTGAGAAATATAATAATTCTCTCCTCTAAGACTTTTACTACTATCATGATTAATGTGAAAAAAATGATTAAATGAGTCTCACAAACAACCATTTGTTCATGTCCATATCAATAATTAAATCCAATGTTATGCTTTCAGTTAATGGAGGCTTCCTACTTTCTGCTCCCCTCACCAAGCTTTATTCAAGGAAGGCTATTGCTGAAAAATCTGAAACTATACTTTTCTTTTAGGATTAATGGATAAATAACTGGAAAAAATATAATTTATATTATAGTAACATGTAAGTAACGGTCTAACCACAGAGTAAGAGTTTAATTTTCACTTGAAAATTGAAAAGAAAATTGGAAGTCACTTCTTTATATTTTTTTCTGCACTTTTGGCTTGTTCTTTTATTTCATTTTTCCTCATTTCCTTCATTATAAATATTACTTATTATTAGTTCCTGTTTTCTTTCTTAAATTATTATTAAAGTTAAATATGTATATCATATGCTGACTTTTAGTGTGTAAAAAGTACATTTAAAATAATAATATAGAATTTTACTGTAGTAAAAAATGGAGATAGCAACTGTATCTTCTATATAGTTAATTTTTAACTCTATTGCCTACTTCAAGCTATACATATCTGCACCACTTTTTAAAAAAGAGATGCAATCGTAAATTGAATCATTTATTTGTCTGAATTTCATTTCTACAATAGTCCTTAGTTCTTATCATTCATTCAGTAACCATTCAAACCTACAACAGTGTTGAAAAATTAGCTTCATGGCCCAATTATGATCTTTGCAGTGTGCCTCAATAGTGATTGCCATTACAAGTCCTTGACTTACAACCAGTCATTTAATGACTGTTTGTAGTCATGATGGTTTTGGAATGAGTGTGTGTGGAGTACTTCCAGATGCTGTAAAATAGTGTTATCCTGCAGTCACAAGACAACATTTTGAATACATGGCAACCTGTTCACAACTGGTTGCCAAGTGCCCTAATCATTGCAGCTTTGAACAGTCACATGATCACTGTTTGCACACTTCATAACCATTTTCTGACAATCAAGAGTCAATGGAGAAGCCAGCAGTAAACTTTCATGTTGTGGTCATGTGATGTATCAATTACTGTGACACTAACTGACAGAGCTGCTGGTCCCAACTGTTAGTTAGGTGAAGAATATCTATAACAGGTACAACAACCAGCCTTAAAATTGACCATAGAAATGTTGAAACAGAAGATGGTTTGACAGGATCAACTATCAACAGGGAATGGTGAGGGAGACCAGCTTTCAAGAAATATGCTGCAAATTAGCACTTTGTAGAAGCAACAAAGGCCTAAGAAAAGATATTCAGATGCCATGATGGGTCTATATAGGTCAACATTTTGCAGGCAAATTTAAAGTTGGACAGAGAAAATCTTTACTTTTGAAATATGATGTTAAAAAAGTTTCCTGGGAACTCTATAGATAGGCAAAATAAACAAATGATTCAAAGAACAAATTAATCTAAAGTTCTCACCAGAAGTACAACCAGCCATCCTCAAATTATTCTACTTGGACAAATTATGCAAAGACCTAGCCCTCTGAAGAAGCCTTTCTTCAGAGGATTTTCTGCCGTAAAATCATGGAGTTGGAAGGGAGAGATTGTCATGGAGAAAATCTAGCTATTTGATCACCAAAACTTGATGTCACATAATCCATCCATTAATGAAATATTTTATCATATCATAACCCTGTACCATGTAACCAATTTTCATCAGCCCATTTATTTAATATCAAGATTTATTTTTCATTACAGTCGCATTGTATCAGTACAGTTTGTGATATACTAATCTTTAAAAAAAATAGATAATACTGACAGATATATAGAAAGTTCTTTATGTAATTCCCACTGAATATTTTATTTGTCTAGTATTAAAAAGCTGGAACTGAAGATTTTTATCCATATCATAAGTTAGATTTACTTCATTTAATAATTCTAACATTACACATTTCATTTAATAATTTTGTACCTTTTTTCTTTTATCCAGTGGACATTTTATGTATTTAAAAATATGCTATTTTTTAGAGTGGCAAACATTTTATCATCCAGAATTCAGTAGGGAATTTATATACCAGTAATAAAGAAAATACCAAAAGTTATTCATAATTTTAGTTACGTTAACAGGAAGACATTGCACCATTTTGTGCATCATTCCTAGTGTATTGTTATAGAGACACTACAACTAAAATACAAATATGTATTTATTTGTTTGAAAAGCAACTTTATAAATGATTTTACTTTTAAAATTATTTGTTAAAGGTTTTCTGAAAGCACTATCAGCTCCTGATGAACTACACAGAAACATGTTTTGATTTCTTTACAATATGGATGTTTCCAGGGTGTTATTTCTTTTCAGATTTCCAGATGATCTCCAGAATTGACCATTCACTTTCAATGCTTTATAAGAACTGAAACCTAAATGACAATTATTTTTTTATTTTACTTTTAGCTTCAATAATTGCTTTTTTCTATAGATTGCTTCTGCATGCACACATATACAAATGTTGTATTTCATACTTACTCTCCCATATCTATTAGCATACGATCCTGTGAGAAGTGAATGGAAAATGATGATTGTCTCATCCAAATCCCAAATGAAAACTCTCTATAAAAATAAAATACAAATATTTACACTTGTCATGTTTTATAAAGTATAGTAGAATTACCTAAAATAATTGTTCTGAAAGTTGTACTTATTATAAACGTATCTATTTTTATTCAATTTCAGACCAATGTCCATACTATAATATAATGTCAACAATGATGACATATTATAAAATTTCTAAAGATATAAAGTGGTTGCTTATTAAAGCAGCCATATCTTTTTCATGTTTATGCAAAGTTTTAAAAATAATTCAGGTACTGGGACATACTATGCTCATATTCCTCTGCCTTTCAAAATATATATTCCAAACAATTTTTGAAGTAAGCATAGCCTTAGTCCATACATATATCTGTCATAAAATATATCTGTCATAAAGCTAGATATAAATATTTATAGCAATAAGGGTATATAGTCAATTAATTGTTGAATGTTATAAATTCAAACACAAATTATACAATAAAAATTGTTTTTCAAATGGAAACACACAGTCTTAGTTCATTAGTTGTTTGTCGTATCCATAAACACAATCAACTTACTAGAACATTAATTGTAACTTAGTTACCAATTTTTCAGAGTATAAGACGCACCTTCTCTCCCTCTCCACCCCCAAGAACATACAAATGTTGCTGCATCATATACACCAAATACAGCCATTTTTGGGCTCCTGAAGCCCTGCCGCCACATCCCATTTTTGCAAAAACAGGCTGTTTTTTTGCAAAAACTGATGTTTTTGTGTCTTCCCTCAGCCCCCAGCAGCCCTCTGCAGGCTTCAGCAGGGCTGGGCAAGGCAAAAATGCCCCCGTTTTGGCAAAAAATGGGTGAAAAATGGTTCATTTTTTGCAAAAACTGAATCTTTTTTGCCTTCTCTCAGCCCCCAGCAGCACTCTGCAGGCTTCATCAGGGCTAGAACAAGACAAAAACAGGGGGTTTTTTGCCTTGCCCTAGCCCTGATGAAGCCTGCAGAGTGCTGCTGGGGGCTGAGAGAAGGCAAAAAAAAAAAATTCTTACTTACTTCTTAGAAATCTTGGTGTGTCTTATACACCAGTGCATCTTATAGTCAGAAAAATACGGTATTTCTTTTGAAAATGTAAGGTTTGAAAAGATTTTGTAACTTTTACCTTGAGAAAGAAACAATAGGAGTTCATCTACAGATGAATAATTTTATAGAAGAAAACTCACTTGTAAAAATACAAGTGTTGCTAAGTGTTGTTTCACCTAATTTTCAAGAGTTTTCATGAAATCACCTTTGCTTTCCTTACCAACTCTCCCTAATGCTGCTGAAAAGGATGAATCAATATACAAATAAAATAGCTGTTTTGTATCTAGTACCTCAAGGTCAGAGTCAGGTGGTGGTGAAGGATTGTTATTCCTTCTGCCTCGGCCACGTGATTTGCCATCCGAGCTGCGACGCAACCTATCTGCCTCTGAATCTTTAACTGGTGTTGTAGGAATTGTACTGTACTCTGCTGGAAAAGAGAAGAGAAAATTGCTCATATTTTTATTCAATTGCAGTTTTCTGAATTTCATAATTTTAAGTAGACTGTACAGATTTTGCCAATCTTGTGTTCACTGTAGCATTTATTTTGGGTTAATATTAGCATGCCTGAAAGAGCTCTTTCTAATCTTAACCACAACAATCAATAGATAACGGAAGTTCACTTCTTGTCTATTATCAAATGCTTATTGCTTTAAAAAACGACTTCCAATTTTTAAGAATTCAAAATATGTCCCATCTAAAGTTAAGAATGCCTAAATTTCAGCAATCTCAATTAAATATACCTTTTTGTTCCTCATGTTTTAAAAATTATAACCATAAAACTTTTACTTTAAGTTGAGCTAATGATGAATGAGGGGCTAAATTGGTATGGCAATTTTTATAAAGACAAAAAATAAATTTTGAGAGTTTGTTGGAGAGATTTATTTGAAAAGATCCTTCCAATTATTCTTTTTTCCTGAAAAAACATCATGGTGTTTTTCAGTAGCCAAAACAACTGTTCTTTGTACAAAAGAAATTTGGGACAGAATTTGGTTTCAGTACTTATCAAAATAAGCACATGTGTGCCTAATTTACATTCTTACTCATGGTTTCAGCTTATGATCAATTTTAACTATATTATAGGGTTAATGAAAATAATATGAATTAAGATTCCCATAGAGATTTTTCAGAAAGGTCAGGGTTCATAATATGATAGACTTACAATAATAGTTTCGGTTTACCTTTGTATAATTAATTCAATTTCTTCAAAAAATTGAATGTATATATATTTATTTCTCTTATATTTATTTCCGAGAAGGCCCATGAGTTCTTTATATAAGGATCCTTCCTCAATCTATTGTATTAACAACCTAAAGTCAATCTATATTGAAGTAGCAATATTTTCCTTTGGAAAAAGGAGACAAAAGTCTCTGATGATTTTATGACAATTTTCAGGTGAATACTAGAGTGCTTGTTCATTTGGAAGTATTGATATCTAAAGATGTAAGCCAATAACAGCTATTTGATAACTTAGTAAGACAAGAATACTAGCTCATGTATTCACCGAATTAAATCAGCTTAGTGCCTGAAACTCTTATCTGAATATGCCAACTTTTATTTCTGCAATGTCTCTAATTCTAATCATATATAAGCACATTCAGCTACTAAAATCAATGAAATGAATTTTCAAACATTTCCTCCTCCACTTTGCCAGTAAGAACAAAAATTCTTCAGAGAGGTATAACCCAGGTATGTTGTCTAAGTTCTTATTTTAGTATAAGCATAATACAAGAGGGAATAGAGAAACAAGATGTTCAACACATTGAACTTTCTATAGAAAAGTTGTTTTGGGATTGAACCTTAGGTGCATGTTACTATTGGTACTATCTTTGCTTTAGCACATAGAACAAAGAATAATAAGGTTGTAAAGTATCTTGGAGGACTTCTAGTCCAATCCCCCTGCCATAGCCATTCTACTTCTATTTATAGGTCTTTGTACAGTATTTTGTGGTTTGCTCTAGTTCTTTTTCTTCTCATCTGTTGTCTCCAAGAGAACAAGTATAAATAATAATCTTTTGATCCTAACTTGTTGTAATTGAATTTACTTTAAATTTAATACATATTCTAGTTTGAAATTTTGGTTGTGCCATAAATAGAGCAGCCAGAAATGCAATTCTAAATCTCCCACCTCTGTACCCGCGACGGGGAAAACCTGTACTTAATGTTTTGTGGCTAAATGTTTGTTTTTCTCAAAAGGTTCTTGTTCTGGAACTATTTTTATGAACTTATTCTGAAACAAATCTCACTGAGTTTGTTTGAGCATATTTACATACAATATAACCAGCTACAAAACTTCACTCTTACTCTTAGCCCAGCACCTAAAATAGTTTCAGTAAGCAAATCAGATTCTTTAAATACTATTCCTCTTCTTGCAATTTTTATTACTGCAAACTTTGACTATTTTGCAAAAACTGTAGAAAATCTTGCATCTGAAAATTCATTGCTATACAATTTACCTTCCACCCATCTTTTCGGTACTGACAAAACAATAACATAAATGTATCTTTATGCATATGATATGTTTATTGAGGTAATACAATAGAACAATTACCTGCTGTAGGATCTGTTATAGCTTGATTTGTGATGCCAGTTGGTGGTTCTTGAAGTTGGTAAGTTGCATTGGAGGAAGGAGTTGTTGGGCTGGTGTTGCTGCTTGTCATATAATGTGGGGGATATGGAGAACTATTATAATACTGTGCGTACTGACCCTGGCCAAAGGTGGGATAAGATGGATATTCCTATCAGAGGCAAAATAAATGCTGAATTACTCTTTCCATCAGCATGCAATTACATTTTATTTACTTCTAATATAAATTCAAATTCTGTATGGACTTTCTGTTACCTTAGCCTTAAATAAATTATTGTTCTAACACTTATTTTTAAAGCACAGATAATTATAGGAACTGCTTCTACAAAAATGGAACTAAATTTGGAAAATGAAAGTTACACACTGAATTTTTTAAAAGCTTTAAAATTCTGTTACTAAAATAAAACTAAACCACAAAGTTCAAGATACCATAATATCAAATTGTCTTTTTCTGAGTGAAGTACGGGTAGTCCTTGATTTACACCAGTTCATTTAGTGACCATTACCACAGCATTGAAAAAAGTGATTTATGACCATTTTTCACATTTATGACTGTTGCAGCATCCCCATGGTCTTTTGATCAAAATTCATGTATTTGGCAGCGGACTCATATTTATGACCATTCCAGGATCACAGGATCACGTGATCATCTTTTGCAACCTTCTGACCAGCAAAGTCTATAAACCAGATTAGCTTGACATCCGTGTTCCTAATTTAACAACGTTGGTGATTCATTTAACAAATGTGGCAAGAAAGGTTGTAAAATGGGGCAAAACTAACTTAGCAACTATCTCACTCAGCAAAGAAATTTGGGGCTCAACTGAGGTCATAAGTTGAAGACTACCTGTATTTGCTTTGTAATGTTTTTTAAAAGGTGGCTCTGGCACCCTTTGATGATGGAAGGTGATAGAAGGAGAGCAATTCCATTAGCACACTGAAAAATCAATTTTTTTCAGGCTGTTTCTCTCTCTTTATACAGTTGATCATTTTATAAGAACTACTGCATTGAAAAAAGAGAATATTTATAGCTTAGGGTTGAAATTGGAGGTACTTGTTGCTTCCAAAACTTGGTTGTGCTCACTGATGATGCTACCTAGTTTTGGTAATGAAATGTCTACAAGAAAAAAACCAAGCTCAGAGAACACCAAGGACCCTCACTCCTCACTAGTACAATTCTATGCATAGAATGATTTATACATTCTCAGGTATGTATCAAACTAAAAGGAAATACACAATAGTGTTGAAGATAATTGAGGAAAAGGAATAATGATTGCTGTAAGAAGGTTAACATAATAAGTTTTCAAGTAAAAGTATGCTAATGATTTCTTTTTGAGTGGTAGTACAACTTGTTTGTATGTGAAGACTGCATCCATTACATGTCATTGGAAGAATATTTTACTGCATCCTATTGAAAATAAAATATAACAAAAATAAATACAAAAATATACATAATATTTAGTTTGTTACAGTAAGTGTGCTTTGGAAGGTGTTGTACTTTAATTATGAGTAGTAGAAGTGCCAGTGAGCATCTGGGAAATTCAATTAGGTTTCATGCTGGGCATGAAATGGATAGACTAGATATTTATTGTTCAAGTATACAATTCAGATATGTACAAAGGTGAGAAATAAAATTTATTCCATTGAATAAAAATATATATACTAGAGTGAATAGTCTTTAATTTGGAATGTTTTGAATGAACATATGAGCTAAAAGTTGATTGCCAAAAGCGGTAGTGTGGTATATAATATAAATAAAGGAAATGTAAGAATGAATAAAATGGTTCAATGTCAAATGAAAAGTGAGTATGATGTCCTCTTGGTGGTTTATATTTGGATAAATCTATAAGTTCTTGTGGCAACATTAAAGGTGCGGATTAAATACAAAAGAGAATGATTCATGTGAAGAAAATACACTGACATGGTTTGATCACAGAGAAACTAGATAAAGATCAAATTAAAATGGCAAGCAAGAGTAAGTGGGTCAAGAAAAAGTTGTAGGTACTGATATTGATGTGATCTTTAAAAAGAGACAGGTGAACTTTTAAAGAACAAATGACTATTTAGGAAATGGGATAAACTCACAGTGGAAGAAAATATGTTTTGTAAGATATTAATATATATAGAAGTATATTAAATGAAAAAGATTAAGAGTATAAACACTGAAAATATTCAGAAATGCTTCAGAGTTCATCAAACCATACCATTTCTCTGACATTAATTAAAGCAACCCAACTACTTCAACTGCTCATTAAAATTAAGGCAATTCATAATGTAATGGCATTTTCTTTATGATTTGCTTTAAAAAGGTTGAACTATACTTATGCTTGCAAGCCATCTAAACACTTTTTCAATTAATTTCCACAATCCTACCAAGTGTTTCTTTTTCTGCTTTTGTCTATCCATTGCATATTCTTTTTGTGCCATGTATTTAAGATTATAAACAAAGGGCAGGAAGTCAATGTTCATTCTTATAGAAAAGGTACACTGATACTTCAATAAAAAGTGAGAAAAATGTTTCAAATAACCCCACCTCTCATATTTACCTGCTGCGAACCATTGAATCCAGTAGAATTTGTAAGCGAATTATTTCCAGCATATATTCCAGACGATGTTGTGAAACCGCTTCCTGAAATAAAACATTAAAGAGAAAGCATATAAATTAGTATAACTACATTCAATTAGATTAAAACATGTCTTGCAGGGATGTGAAACATATTTTGAATTTGAAATGTTCTGTTGCAAGATTGAAAAACCATCTTAAGGTAAACATGGTTGTTCCAATCTTAATGGAAGTTTTGCAGTGCTGTTTTGACAACTCCATTTTGTGCTCAACATATTAGCCCCATTTGAACTAAAAAAAACCAGTTGCAAATTAGAAACAGAACTGTTCAAAGCACAGAATAGTAAGGTGAGAACAATCTGTTTTGAACTCAAGATAAAACAAATCTTTATAATGCTTTGAATTAAAAATATAATGCACATTCTTAATATTTAGTTCAACATTCTGTTCTCTTAGTGGCTAAACAGGGGACATTCAAGAACAGGACATAAACTACATTAAAATTAATTTCTATTGATCCTGGAAGAAACTAGATATTCAGAGTTTTCAGTTTAAGCAGTTTAATATTACTACATATACCTTCTTGCTATAGAAAGAAAAAGTTTTAGCTAAAGGCAAACCTGTGTTATGTCTAATAGTGGCACAGATAATTATAAATTATTTTAGTATTATTCACTATTTAGCCTTGGGCAGCACTTTTCTCTTTCTTGAGAAATTACTGTTTCTCCTGATACACAAAGTATTATTACATGGCATTTCAATTAGAAAGGCCACTGACTAAAAGGGTCTAGATACTGCAATTCACTGTCAATTTCATTTCCCAAATAGACAGATGGTCTTCTTGTTTTAATGTTTTTATCTACAAAGCTGTACTTCCTTTTATGCCCAAAAGCTAATTTGAACATATGGATACTTAGAAGGAAAACATGTGAAGGATGGATTTTTTTTAAAAAAGCAATAAAGAAAAAATCAGTAATTGATAGAAATACTGTTATATACAGAAAAATTGAAGTAAATAATCCTTTAACTGTCTTACTCATTTGATAATCTTGTCAAATGGGATTATGAAAAAGAAGAAAAACTTATTCTCTGTTGCAGCAATGTATATTTTTGACATAGTTTTGTAACTATTTTTAAAGCAAACTGAACTTATACCCAAAAATGAAAAGAAAGAGATGTGCTAAATAGGATGACACTGATCTATAATTCTTTATGCTTCTTATATATACTTTTCTGTTGTCCTAATTCTGAATAGGCATTATAAGATTTGTAATATGTAAAACACCAGTGTTGGGTTGGCTGACATGTTTTAAATAATAAAAAGTTTATATAGCTTTGAAAATGTTTGCTAGTTATACAAATTTTATTTAGCATTCAGAAAAAAATATTCATATATTAAGAATAAAAACAATATGACACATTCATTAGTACCTACACTGACTGTTACTCTAAATCATGTTATTATTTAGCAAATATAGAATAAATATATGATAAAGTCATTGTTACCAGCAAGATTAAAGTGGTAATTTTAGACCATAGATTAAATATATAGTTTAACCTTAATTCTTAATTGTGGATTCTGTGTATGTTTTCTAAAAGGTAATCTCGACCTAGTTAGTATGTTAACATTTCTGTTCTTCATAATACTTCTGTAAGCTGAGGGTGAGGATTCATTCTCCGAGCTTTTGAGTTGGTTTCCAACATTTCATCACTGGGATAGGTAACATCTTCAGCAGAGTTTAGGGATGCCAATATCAGTGTTCTTCTGTGTATAAGGGCTTCAGATATGGGTGTGTCAAGTGAGGATCTTGTGATTGGTTAGCTGTGAATAATTAATGAGTCTTGTGATAGGTCTTGTTATGGGTCTTATGACGGGTCTTATGATAAGGAGATTATATCAGGTCAGGGTCATTAGGAGGTGAACTGCTGGTCAGGGGTTGTGTGGGTTGGTTGAGAGTCAGTGCTGTCTCTAGTTGGCTGTGTGATTGAGTTGGATTTTGAGGGGTTAATAGGTTGGTTGTAGGTCAGTGTGTCTGTTGTTGGAATTGCTTATGGAGTGCCAGGCTTCAATGAACTCACAAGTTCATGTGGCGGCTGGGAGTGTGACCGATGACTTTTGTATTGCTCCAATTGAATTGGTGTTGTTTGGTGTCAGTGTGGGTAGAAATTAAGGATTTGGAATTGTGGTGTTTGACTGCCAGCAAGAGTTCGTGGATCTTGGTTTTAATTGATGTGATGTTTGTCCCACGTACATCCAAGCTACAGATATTCACAACCATTATGTCTGTAGGTGCTGAACCTGACACTTTAAATTTAGATATTGTTTCTTTTCATTCCATTTCAATTCTTATTTCAAGAGTACTCTTTTTAAAAAATAGTAGCATAAAATATATAGTTTATTAGAAAAAATGTACACTATTGAAGACACATTTAATCTGCAATTGGTAATTTCTTATACTTAAACAAATTCCAAAACTGTCTTCCAACATTAACTAAATTGTACCAACAAGTTAATTTGAGAGATCATTTTAAATTTTCAGATTAAAAAACCCATACTTATGGATATAACTGTCTCAACTTAGATTTATATTTTTGTCATTTTCCCCACACTATTGTAATTTATTGTGATGAAGATTTAGACTTTAAGAAATGGAATTCTAAAAGCAGTAACAATTTTGAACATGTTGATACTGCAAAATCATTAAAACTGGTGGCTTGAATGAAAAATGGTTATTCACAAACTGTATTCAGATGTTCAAACACAAGAACAATTAACTTGCAATAAGTCCTGCCCCACCTAACTACAATTTATATGAATATGTACAGATGTTGTAGCAGTAAAACATGTATAAAAATGTTTGTTTTGATTTCCAGACAATAAAAAAAACTTGTACTGTCACTCTTTCCACTTCCGAGGCTAGAATATTTATAATCCAAAATACATTAATGGTGTTTTCATTGTAAATATCAATCTTGTATTCATGTAATAATTTATGTTGGCATATTCAGGGCTTCTGTGGAATGACCCAAATAAAAAATATTTAAATTATATAACCATCACCAAATGGTTCACTGAATGAATTAAAGTTTGAATTTAATAAATCAAAATGATATGTTAAAACCAAATGAATTATAATCATTTATACAGACCTTGCATCTGGTAACTATATGGAGCCTGTCCTGGTTGAGGAGTGCTAAAGCTTGCACTGTAGCTCAGAAAGCCTGTCTGACCAGGTGACTGTGTTTGCGTCAATCCACCTTCTGTCTTGATGCCTGCCCACAATGCACCTAAATCAGTTAGTGATAGCAAAGCTATTTGTTCATTTTCAACACTTAGAGGGCATTAATAAATCACATAATGATTCATTCATTGAACTGGAAAGGCATACTAAACCACAATTCATTATCTATTTCAAAAGAATGTAATCATTATAATTTAAATATTTAATCTAGATAAACTAATATAATTTGTAATATATTATAATGTAATGTAATATAATTTGTTGATCAACAAATCCTAGGTTATATTATATAGAGTGAAACTGTATGAATGTCTACTGGGAAGCAACTTCAATTGAGTTCAGTGGGGCTAGTCCAAAAATGAATTTCAACATAGAATATTACATTTATGTCCTTTAAAATTTGGTGGGTTTAACTGTTGAGTAAATATAAAATAAGGGTCTTGTGAATGGACATATTCCTCCAAAATTTCTCTATATAGAGACAAATATGATGGACAGCATGAAGTAGCAATAATAAAACATCATTTTAGTTTGAAGGCATGAAGTATCTGATAACAGTTTTAACAAATACGAAGTCATTAATATATATATTTTTCTGGATGTTTCCTATTAAATACTTTATGACTAGAAA